>NC_051184.2:12093256-12404524 GCF_013339695.2 Rhipicephalus sanguineus
TTCACAGAATGAAGGCAATTTTTTTTATTGTCCTTTTTACCGGGCTTGGCTGGCAGAGGAAAAACGGAACGCGAGACAGCTGGCGAGTCACATCCACTCTTCTTGCGTGCTGCCAGAGTTCGCGTAGAGTAGTTACGAGTAAAGGCCAAACCCCATATGCGCCAAAATGCACGCGACAGCGACGAGCGACGAAACGGGCCGTTCGCGCGATGTATCGCGTGCTCGAAATCGCGCGATCGCTCGGTTTTTTCACATTTGGAAACCATCGCTCATCACCCGGAAGTCACAAAACACACGAACCGGATGTACATCAGCGACGTACTAAGCAATGTACTGAGCACATCAGCTGTGCACGAACAAATAACGTAATAATTATCCACGTGCATCTAAAAAGTACTGCGAGACAACGGTAAACGTTTTACGTACCAACATGCAACAAATATTTTATTTGCATTGCATGCATGCGACAGCGCGGCACTTTTGCTATACAAGTAGACGGCCTCATGCCAGCAACAATAGAGTTCGCTCGCCAAAGCCGTCACGAGTATGGGTTATGCCCATGCAAGCGTCAGCTTGCACGAAGGCGATCTACATTGGGTCGCTCGTCACTGTCGCGTGCATTTTCACTCATATCGGATTTGGCCTTAAATCTATCGCGAACAGTCGGGTGGCGCCGTCACTAGCTCAGGTGGTGTTACTTCTCTGTTCATCGGAGTGCAACAGAGGCAGTGCTTTACCTGCTCCCCTTTCGTTTAAAGTAGCGAATGGAAAGGAAAAGCGGTAAAGGGCGGTCGCGGAAAGGGCGCTGTATGCGTGCTGGAAAACAATTCCCGCTCATTCTCTATATTTCGGGCTTGAGTCGGGCTTTGCGCCGGGCCCGAGCCCGGCCCGATAAAACCCCAAGTAGCCCGAGCCCGGCCCGGGCCCGAGGTGAAAATACGTCGGCCCGCCCGAGCCCGGCCCGCGGGCCTGGTCGGGCTCGGGCTACCCGGAGCCCGTGCACACCTCTAATCTGTATATATGTTTTTTCTTTTTCGAAAATAAACTTAGTTGTGAGTTCAGCGCTGTGTCCTCCTTTCTGTCCGTGTTTAACCCGTTGCGCTGTCCATTATATTTCGCTGAGGGCTTTCGCAGTTCGATAGCGTCGCAGCCCTTGCCTCGGGGACTGCGACGACTAGTTTTCCTGGTCGCACGGCACCGGACGTGGCCGCATCGGTGACAGTGAGCGGCGTCGTGGTGAAGGTGAACGGCGGGTATACATGGAACTGGGCGAGACGTCGGTGACAGAGGCGTAGGTGGGTCGTATAATAATACTGGTGGCAGCCGACGCGACTCTATAGACAGCTGCACGCGATTGGAATAATGCGCCACGTGGCCGGCGTAACCGCGTGCGAAACATATAAAGCGGTCGTCAGGTGTGCGCCATCGGTTCGCTGGGGCAGGGCCCGCTCATGGTGCAGGACGGTATTGACGGGACGGCAACTGATATGGCTGCATGGTGGGCTGCAGTTGTGGCCTGTGCATGACGTCGGCGTAGGCTGCCGGTACATCCGCTTTAAGCACGTCGCGTTGGACTGCTTCAATATACATGTCTAGATATTCATCACGTTGGGCCGGAGGGGTCCAACGGTTATTGGTAAACACAACTGGCTGCATGTCGCTAGTGGACGGACGGTCATGGAAATATTCTCGTAGGCGCATGTTCCATGACCGTCCGTCCACTAGCGACATGCAGCCAGTTGTGTTTACCAATAACCGTTGGACCCCTCCGGCCCAACGTGATAAATATCTAGACATGTATATTGAAGCAGTCCAACGCGACGTGCTTAAAGCCTACGAAAAGCAAAAACCGTTTAAATCAAACATTTCATTTGAGGAAAGGAAAGGTATTTCATCACTGGCTAAACGCAGTGATATCGTGATAAAGCCAGCCGACAAAGGTGGTGCCGTTGTTATTATGAATAAAACGGATTATATAAGCGAAGCCCATAGACAGCTTAACAATCCGATTTTTTATAAGCACTTAGACTATGATCCCACTGAAGAGTTTAAAGCAGTTGTCCAAGATACCGTCAACGATCTCGTAAAAGATAATCAATTAGGCGACAAGGCAGTACGCTCCCTCGTCCCGCTCAGTCCCGTCCCTGGCAGGTTCTACTTGCTGCCCAAAATACATAAAGAAAACTGTCCTGGACGCCCGATTGTTTCGGGCATTGGCACTGTCACGGAGCAACTTTCCCGCTACGTTGATGTAATAATCAGTAGCCTTCCATGTAAATTCTCGTCCTTAAAGACACAAATCATTTTTTGTTGGACATTGATGAACTCGTGATACCAGACAATTCCGTGCTCGTGACATTAGATGTGGTTTCACTGTATACCAATATACCCCATAGCGATGGCATCAAGGCAGTAATTCAAGCGTACGAAGAACTGTCTGATGAAAAGCCCATTGGAAGTGATACATTAGCTACCTTATTGAAATTAATCTTACAGCTTAATAATTTTGAATTTGATGGCTCCCACTACCTTCAAGTAAGTGGAACATCAATGGGCACTCGCATTGGACCTAATTACGCTAGCCTTTTCATGTCTGTTCTGGAAAATGACTTTTTAAGAAATCGCGCGTTAAAGCCTCTTTATTATAAGCGATTTATAGATGACATCTTTTTGATCTGGCCCCATGGTGAAAATGAACTTTTATCTTTTATAGCTGATTTCAACACTGTTCACCAATCTATTTCGTTTTCGCATGATTACTCTCGTTCTACCGTTAACTTTCTGGACGTCACAGTTTGCATCTCTGACAACAAACTAACCACTAGGCTTTACAGGAAACCTACAGACAGGCACCGTTATCTTCACTTTAAAAGTTCGCATGTAAAACATTGAAAAACCAGTATACCGTACAGTCAGGCGCTCCGCTTTAAGAGAATTTGCTCTGAGCAGTCAGACTTTTATGCAAACTGCGTACAACTCCGTGAATCTTTGATTCAGCAGCAATACCCACCCCGCATTGTTGAGGATGCCGCCAGAAGAGCCGATGCGCTGAATCGCAAGGATTTGTTCAGCGCTAAAAAGCAACCATCCGTTCAGGCACAAAGTAATCTAGTTCTAACACACTCAGCATCGGTGCCAAACGTTTCCTCAATTCTCAAAAAACATTTCAACATACTAGCGCAGAGTGCCCATCTTAAAGTAATCTTTCCATTGCCACCTCGGGTAGTCTTCAGACGGTCTCGCAATCTGCATGACATCCTAACTTCATCTAAAACAAGGGTTCCCGATAATGTCGGTTGCCGACCTTGCAAAAAACCACGATGCAAGGTTTGCGCGCATATGACGACGTCACACATTGCTAAAAGCACTGCTTCCGATTTCTTCTATAAAATTAAAGGAAATTTTACGTGTGACACTTACAATTGCATCTATTTGCTCGAATGTTCCGTCTGCAAATTACAGTACATTGGACAAACCGAAACGCCCTTCAGATATCGGTTCAACAACCACAAGTGTCATGCTGCCACCATTCCTAACCTTCCGCTATCAAAACACGTGCACATTCCGGGCCACTCATTTGATAATATTACAGCTACAATCCTTCAATCTGGTTTCCGTTCCCACCACGAAAGAGAGCTTCGAGAATCGTATTTAATCTATAAGTTTAAAGCCGTCACCTGTGGTATGAATGAAAGCGCTGGCAAACTTTCATTTTTACCCATTTAGTTTCCTA
Source organism: Rhipicephalus sanguineus (assembly GCF_013339695.2). Taxonomy (NCBI): domain Eukaryota; kingdom Metazoa; phylum Arthropoda; class Arachnida; order Ixodida; family Ixodidae; genus Rhipicephalus; species Rhipicephalus sanguineus. The sequence continues at coordinate 12,096,990 of NC_051184.2, forward strand.
AACACTCTTGACTACCCCCGCTATTATTGCCGCTATGCTTTCACGCAGATAGATTAGTTCCCTGTTTGAGCTTTGTCGGATCATGACAAGATGTTACACCCGCGTTTATGTTTATCGATAACTTGCTCGCAGTTGTACCTATGACGTGCTATTGATGTTTGTGCCGGTGACTCACGCGTTATGTGGCTTCATCATTTTTTACTCATTGTTAATCATTTTTTACTCTTTTATTCGTTTTGTCTTACGCAAGTGCGCACGCGTGTATTCTCGTTTTTTCTTGTCCTATCACGCGCACCGTTTCCCCACGTGCTTTTAACAACCGCTTGTCAGCCAATAACAGCGCTATGATACGCTACTGCGCATTTTATATTGCGGTACCGTCGCATGTTCGCATCACTCCGACGAAGGCCGGTCCCGCGGCCGAAACGTCAGTCCTTTACTGAACAATTTTTCCTACGTGCTTGATTTTTTTCAACTATATATATATATATATATATATATATATATATATATATATATATATATATATATATATATATATTTAGAGAGAGAGAGAGAGAGAATAAAGGGTGGGTTAAGATAAGGTCTCTATACATACTAATGTATGTTATTAATGAATATTGGAGCCATATAATGAGCAGAAATTGGTTCAACAGCAATTAGCATAAATGCTTCGGCAAACTGGTACGAGATTGACGATTGTGGTTGAGGTTACATTTTATGGCGAAAGCCTTAGATGCCTCAAAAAAGTAACCGACGGCGTCTACACGATCGAACGCTGCAAAACGTCACTTGATGAGAGATTAAGGCGTAAGGACGTGTTCCTAACGACACATATTGGTAAAATGTGTAACGTCATTATGAAGACATGTGATGATTTTATCGATCTGCCGTGTGACGTCATCATACGAAATCATCGCATGGTCAAAGGATTTGCCGAGCTCGGAGGCAGTGCAGTACCAGGAGAGGTGGAGAAAGCTTGCAATGCTGGAAGCAGTGCCAAAGCACGTCACAAGTGCAGAAAGCTTTTGGGGAGTGGGGGCTAAGAAGAAAAAGATGGCTCACGGTTAATCACAAGTTTACCAACACAGTCAGACAGACCCCGAAGTCTTGCATTAGGGTCGCTTTACTTTTTTCCTCGGGTAATGAATGGCGACGACATCAAAATGAGGATGGCTGACTTGTGGCCCACAAGACGTCGATCTACGCTAGCAGAGCCATCAATGGGCCCATCATCGCGCTCGGGAGTTTCGTACGATACCGAACAATTAAATACCCGCGTTACGGTGACAACCGTACACATGTACAGAAACACTCGTCAAGCTCGTCCTTTCCCTTTCCGCTAAGCTCAACTACGTGAATATTATGCCATATATGCGCTCAAAGTTGTCACCACACGAGTCAGCAAATGAAGGACTCGAGTAATCGTGCATCGGCAGGTTAACAAACGCTGCACAAATCATAACGACAGAACAAGAACGTAACATAATTAAAGAGAGCCCAACAAAGTGTTTGCTTGCAGCAGGCGTGTTCTGGCGACGTTCCTCACGTCTCTTTCTGTCCACGGAAGCAAGAAAAAGCTGCCTCCAGGATTCCAAGGGAACCCAAGTGGCTCGCCGGAGGTCAGCGCGATGAAATGCAAAGACGGCCGGTAAACGAGCGACAGCTTGCGATAAGGGCAACGGGTCGATGTGTCGTAAAGCCGCTGGCGGCACAGATGTCGGCTGCGCGGTCGACAAGAATGCTACACGGGCCGGCATTTTTCAATCGCTACTCCGCACGATGCGGAAGGACAACTCAAAATTATGCTAATCATCTCGCGCGTTTCCCCGCAAGAGGAGCTCCTTGAAAGTTGCGCTCAGCCGAAGTATGCTAATCTGCGTCACGCGCACTCCAACGTAGACGACTCAGTATGGAAATGAGCGCCTGCGCCGCCACAGAGTATGCAAATCACGGCGCAGGGTCATAAATTATGCTAATCGCGTAAAGGATGTGATGAAGGAACGGGAGATTTTTTACGCAGCGCCTACTCGAGGGGAACTGGCATCTGTAGCCCTCGTGTTGACACACGGCTTAATTAACGAGGTGCGTCTGTCCTCCACGCACGCCGTTTCAATGGTTCGTCCAATCCAATCCAAGTGTCTGCACGACACACTTTCACCGCAAGGGCGAAGCAATGAATAACTACAAATTGGGACGGCCTTTAGCATCCGACCTGGAGTAACTCAACAAAATGCTGGAGTAAGCTCCTCTCCGTGGCTACAACGGAAACACAACACGCTCCCCGATCAGCCCTGAGACGTGGCGTCGCCAAGCGGGAGGCGCAAGCGGGGGGAGTCCGTTTCACGTACCAACATCTCAAGAGGAATTTTCCATAATAACAACAAACCAGCACGAACGGAGCTAACATTGCATGTGCGTCGCGGCTGAACGTACTATATGTGCTTTGTGAGTGACGTCACGGCAGGGACTCTTTCGATGCCCTCGGAGGCGCGCTCGTGAGATGCACGTGACAAACGGGAATTTAAATGGAAGCTGAAGCACTTTTTTTAAATAAATGACTTCGGAGTGTGTAATCATAGTTTGATCCCTGCTGAATTTGAAAACCAATGTAAGAGTTGACAGAAGTGAACGCAAATAGCATTTTTATGGCAAAAAGCAGCAGCTGCAGCCGCAGGGCTTCTTGAGATTCTGAGCGAACGCGGAGACGTCATCTTCGATGTGCGCGTCATCGGCAACATCAAAGCATGGACTTGGCGATCAGTTTCACCAACGCGCGCAGCTGGAACCAGTAACGGAGGCCACGGTTAGAAATACGACAGTGCTTCGCGGCTCCCCGACTTTGACGCAGTTCCGGTGAGTTCGTTTCTACGCCCACACTTTCGGCGAGTTCGTGTGGGCGGAGCAAGACGAACTTTTCCTTCGCGTGTTTTAAAACTTCCGCTCCCACAACAGCGGAAAAAATTACGCCATCGCCGACAATGATGTTGGTCCCTGTTAAAAACTAAGTTTTACCGAATTCTCAAACCACTTCAGCTGCCCTTTAATTTCCCGTCGAGTGGTGCGCTTCGTGCTCCGCTGCCCTGCGTGCAATGAAAAGTAAAACTGCTCAGATGTTCTGGCAATGTAATGCGTTACAAAAGCCCTCTTTCAATAGAGAAGAGGAGGAGGGAGCCCTTAAAAGCGGCGACCCAACTGAAGAAAGGCCAGCCCGCCAACGGCCAACGGAGGAGGATATGGGCGCGGCCCAGCAATTACACAACTTCCTTAGGAACTGAACAATGTTTGTTGACTGACTCGCTTCATACGCGGTCTGCGTTCACCTTTCGCATTTCGCTTGTCGCAAGCTTCAGATGAATGACAAAATAGCAGCGATGATGTTTCGGCTAAAACGAAAACTATCGATTTGTGTGTTCAGTCATCAGCCGTGCTCGCATACTTCGAAGGCGGTGAGCAGGTTGCGTTGCTGTGTCGCGCTGCTCTAACCTTAGCTCGAGGATGCGGGCTCGATTGCCAGCCACGTTTCGATGAGGGCGAAGTGTAAGAACATCCGTGTACTTAGATACACCCAAGGTGGCCAAAAGACGTGGACTTCAAGAGAGCCAAAATTATTCTACAGCGTGCCTCATATCATACCGTGGCTTTTACACGCAAAAAACAAAAACAAAACATATTTATTACGTTACTAAGTTGTATTGTTTTCGGGCAATTCCTTTAGGTGGTATGAGAGTTTCGCCGCACAAGTTTTATTTGAATAGGTTTTAACGCGTATCTGCAGACGCAGTCTCTGGCCTTCTCACCATCCACAGACGCGAAAACGTACGCAGTCTTGAAACGCGTCTCAAAAGCGCTCTCCCGAGCCCCAGCTGTTGTATGAGTTTTTTTTTTTTCTGTGTATTCCCTTTCTCGCCTGGGTGTTAAATTTCACACGAACCTTCTGGCTGTCCGTAGCAGCGGTGCTGAGAGACTCGTGCGTAGAACTTTAGATAACCAGCTCGTAAATTGATTTTGCTTGCAATTCATTACCTCTGATCAACGTCCACTGGCATGTGGACAATTAGGTGCGTGAGACGAGTCGACGCGCCATGTTTATGGCGAAGGCCACATCGTTGAGTGCTCACTCCAGAACGCTCATTTCGACTTTCTGCCGCTTGCTTTGCAAACGAGAGCGAGATAGTAACAACAGTGCTCCCCATAAAGTGAACATTACTGTTTGCGACGCGGCGGTATAAGATAAGATCGCCGCAGTTCCTGCAAAGCAGGATACGCGACTACATAATCACTGACCACTGCGGAGAATAAGTCTGTGCGTGCTCCAAATGTCTCAGCATTTCTGATAGCGATGTGTGACTGGTGTTTCATTTAACTTTGGAATATGTTTTTTTTTATGAGAGAGATATTTATGAGGAGGCGGGCATAAGCTGTACGATAAATCACAAGGTTAAAATGTCCTAATTTCATATTTAATGCTTCCGGACGCATGTTTTAACTGCTGAGTGTAAACCAAGCTGTATAGTTAGAACCACGTTATGTTCTTAGGGCGCATTTCTTGGAATACGCAGTGAAAAGAACGAACATCTTGGTGTTGTCTAAGCACCACAATTTTTACAGAAAAGCTTCCATTTCGACGGGTGTTTTCCCATCCTAAGCTTTACTAGCCAAGCTTATCTGCAGCTTGGTTAACTTTGCGTGGTAATGAAAGCTTGCACATTCTGTCTCTCGAGATTTGCGGTGCGAAACTGAGAGGTGATCAACACGAACACGGCAGGCGCAGTAAAAGGCGGTCCTCGGAGCATACGCGCGTCCTTGCCGTGACGTGACATCGCCGCGATTGCAGCGACGCCAGTGTTCATTCTTGGGACGCTAAGAAACACGCCCGGCTGGTCTTAGTACGCATTTCCTGCCGGAGGCGCACAGCGCCTTTTTGCGCGATGGCCTGCTTGAGCTGCGATCCACGGCAGCCTTCGCACGCGACGTCATCGATTCGTACGAGGTGTGTTCAGATGAAAAGGTGCGAAACATCGTAACATGACCGCTCACAAAGATGTCGCTAAGGGAGAATGTAGCGAGACATCTAGGGATGCGATTGGAGTCTGCGCCGAAAATCGGACCAACTGACGCGGCAGTGCGTGCGAGGACAGGATGGCGTTCACATTGCACACTTGGACGATTGAGGAGAGGCGTTAAACGATTTCTGACGGCGGAAGGTGTTAAACCGGCCACCATTCATCGCCTGGCATTTCCATGCGTTTGGTCCCCTGAAAAAACACCTGAAACGCTTCAACTAGGACGACGAACTCAAGGACGCTGTGAAGGACTGGGTCTACAGAGACGAACTTTCACAGCAAGATTCTCTCAACTGCGCATGTCTTGGCAAAGCTCAACTATCGATGTCTTGTTGACTGCAGCGAGCAAGGAAAATGACGTTTCTAACGTGGCTCTGTGTTGCCTAAAAACCAGTTAAATAAAGCACTTAGTAATAAAAATCGGCAGATCCCACGTACCGTGGGAGTCGATGTTATGCGAAGCATGCGGCGGGTAGGTGAATGTAGCGTAACTTTTTTTACTGAGCGACACGTTACAAAATGACGCTAAAGATTTGCATATATTTTATACGCACACATATATATATGTTGAAGAGCTGCATATGTGTTATATAAGCAGTTGTTTACGGTTGGGTAACGCTGCCAATAACAACGTGGGTATTACCAACACCAGAAGCGGTAAGCTGACATGTAGTGCTTATACGTGTCCCGAGAAAGCACGCGCGTTTCACGAACCCGTGTGCATGTGTGCAAGAAGTTCTTGACAGTTCTTGAACAAGGGCATCAACACCGTGATCAGTGAGCACCAGCAGCTGGTCATGACTTGTTATAGGATCCGGTCGTGATCGTGGTGAAGAGGGGTCCATGTGTATTGAAATATGTGGTATAGTAGAGCTGTTGGAATTCGTGGATGCCTCGGTCATTTCGTCGACAAATTGTCTGTCGACAGAGACGGCGACACGTCGGAACCTGAAGCCACCTTTCGCGTTGGTGAGGCATAGGCCGTCGAGGCTGGTAGGCCTGGATAGTGCTACGTAGACCAACATTAGTGGATGGTGTTTGTCCTATTCGTAGACTACCTGGGCCTATCTGGCCTACGTAGCCTAGTCTACAAATGGCTGTCAATCAATCTGACATCATTCTCGGTCAGCATGAGGCCATCGCCCTGCCTCTTAAGAAATGAAGAGGACACTTTGTCGTTCTGGTAGACGAAGTGCACTTTACGATGCGGTGATGTGGATATCATATGTAACTTTCGTTATTGTATTCCTCCGGGGTCGAGCAATGCTTCAATATACCTTGCTGAATCATAGGAATACAACCGTAATGTTTATTAGACTGCTACACTCTAAGAAAAAAGAGAGTCAAAAGAGGGTCATGGAACCGTGACTCTCTTCGGGTGTCCATCTGACCCCTTTTGGAAGGTACAGGCAGAGAAAAAGAGTTCGCATTTGGGAAGGAGTCACTGGACCCTCCTGAAGCGCGTTTCGATTGGCTTCGGTATACGGAAGAGCCGCCGTATACGCCATACATATCGCGCGCTTGCCCTTTGGCGCCGTTGTGGCGCGTTGCTCGGCCACGCAGACGGGGTTGGCGCCGCGGTGGCGCGCCGCTCTCCTCTCTCAGTCGTCTCAGTCTATTGGAATGCATTGCGTGGTTGCGTTGGTTGCGCGTCTTCGGTGGTGTTGACGCCGGCTCCGTGAACGAAGTGACGCTTGGAGGGCGGAATATTCATAGAGCTGCGGACACCGACAACGGGCGCCAGTTAACGGTGAGTGTACTGCTTTCGTAGGTACTAATTATACAGCTTTAGCTGGGCGTCTGCAGCAGCTCTGCGGAATCTACCAGCCATTTCCAACAATAGCCTGTGTCCGCGGGGCTGTTGCGGATGCCCAACTAAAGCTGTCAGTTAACGAGTTGCCACCGTTATGCGCGTTGCTGTACTAGCTCCCATAAAGCGAGCGATGCAAACAATTATCGAGGGTCATTTCTTGCTGATCGCACGTCGTATTTGCACTACTGAAGGTGCAAGATGTCGTTTTGAGATGCACTTTAGTCTACTTCATAATAACATTTCCATCGACCTTGAGTGTGCAGCGTGCTTCCACGCGTGGGAACGTGAAAAAAAAAAGCCTGTGTACAGAACGCTCAGACGCACTATATGTAATGGTTTTTGTTGGCTTAAAGACGGTAGTTTGAGGTGCAGATATAGTACGGTGGCTTCCAGAACGTACGCGGTAGTCATTCAAGTTGGACACGCCTCGCCGGTAAAGTGAAAAAGCTCTAGACTTTCGACGGCGCGCGTTGTTGCGGCCGCCGGCGTGCACTCTTTTCCCTCGTTTCTGTTTGCTGTTTTCGTGGTTTGCATACAGCGATGACGTTGGGCGCTATAACAGAATCGAGTGAGTGTACGTGATTGTGGGAGTTATGTGCGCTAATTCTAGCATATGACATGTCTGATCTCGACGTAGACGGCGTACGCACGCGCTGGGTGTCGTTCGGGCCCTAGTACTCGCATCTGTTTATCTGAGTATTTAAGGATGGGTTACGTTTGTCAAACATGCGGTCAATAACCGGTCACGGCATACCCCTGGCTGCCGGAGGATGTGCTTTGTTGTTTTGTTGTTAGCCTTTATTATTTCTGTGTGAACCACTTATTGTGTAGGTTTTGCAAACCTTACTGCAATTTCATTTTCTCATCATAATATCACGTTCTGCCTTTCAGATACCGTTTTTCACGGTGCTCACCCTGGACAGGAGCGACAACCTAGCAAGCCACAAGTCTGATGCCTCAAGCCGTCACCACTTTTTGATTTATTCTTAATCACAAGGAATAAATATGGAAACATGATGGCGATTTCTGCTGTTCATTTAGCACCATGGCACTGTGCACATCACAGTCGCACATTTTAGTTGGCTATACTCATAGAAGCATGTAAATGAGGAATACCCAAACTTCTTAATTGGAAATCGCAGACCATCTTTTCGCGCTTTCTATATAACTTTGCTGGAAAATATGTGTTGTTTTGACGAGTTTTATTAAAATAATGCTAAAACTGAACTATTCTTTTTTTAGAGTCGCTGGGCAGAACGGCAAGTATTATTGGACTTGCTTAAAATGAATACTCCACTATTTTCAACAGTAGTCGCGCAAAAGTAGAGCAAGGATCAAATGAGTAGCTTAAAATGCTTGTGGAGTCGCTTGATGCTTCGGTGTGGGTCCCTTGACCCCCCTAGGAGCGTTACCGGCAAAAGTCGTCTGACTCCCTATAAGTGGTAACGTGATCCTCCGGATGAGAGCCTTTGCACTCTTCCTAGAGGGTCAGGGGACTCTCCTAGAGCGAGCCAACCCTGACCCACCAAGAGAGTCACCGTGACTATTTAAAGAGAGTCCTATACGTGGCAAGTCGGAACTCTCCGAAAAGAGTCACGCATACTCTTTTTTTTCTTAGAGTGTATAAAAGCGGAGCCAACACTGGAACTACAGACGTCAATCTGATATGACGCCCGTATCGTAGGAGTACACATCGTAGGAGTATCATGTAGTGTTTATTGCTTTCTTGTAAAATTAGATAGCCAGCACCACAACCACAAGTGACGTTGCACCGCTATTACGCCTGCGTAGGCTGTTTTTCCAAATCAATTTATAGACCTGGCGTGGCTCAGTGGTAGAATACCTGATTGCCACGCAGAATGCTTGGGTTTGATTCCTGCTGGGATCCTAATTTTCATTATTTCCATTCGTTGAGTCAACGCTGCCGATGTTGGTTTTACTTAACTCTTTAGCATTTAAGTTACCAATGTCTGTTCTCGCCGTTCCTTGGTAGACAAACTGTCAATCATCTGTGGCGCATACCCGTACACCGCGGTCCGTGGTAAACGGGTATGTGCCACACGTGTCTAGTGGAAAGGGTTTGAAGACGTACGCGACAGGATTTTAACGTTATTTATGTCATGACCCGGCAGTCATATTCGTCAAATCCTCTTACCCTCCCCTGCAAATTTTGGTCTACACTAAGTTAAGGAGGCGATCATGAGAGCACCCAGACCTAGGCGGCTAGATAGATAGATACGTAGATAGAAACGCTCAAAGTGCCAGAGGTTCGCTAAGAAATGCTTCGCATTTAATAATAATAGTAATAATATTAATAATAATAATAATATTAATAATAATAACTTCTGGGGTCTTACGTGCCAGAATCACAGATTACGAGGCATGCCGTAGTGTAGGGCTCCGTAAAATTCGACCACCTGGGGCATGTAGATGAAGGGCCTCTACCATTTCGGCTTCATCGAAATGCAACTTGCGCCTTGAGGGTCGAGCACCGTAACTACTGTAGCACCACGAAGACTAATAAAGCACGACTGCGACCGTGGACTGCGTTGTACAGTCCCTGCAGCCACAGAGCATCCGCGGTCGCGTCGTATAGTGACGAGCCTGTTTAAAGGCCGAGACAGACGGTACGATTTTCCATCCGATGCGGCATCCGGCGCGGCGATGCGGCAGCCGGAATGGTGACGTTTCGTGACGTTTCATCGCATCGGATCGCCGCATCGCATGTTCGGCGTGTGTCCAACCGGGCAGATATTTTCGCCGCCGCATCGGACTGTCGGAAGGCCGCAGCCAATGACAGCTCGGGAGACGTGTGTCATCACGCCGCTGGTGGCGCCCTCTCCATGTCGCCGCTCCGGTCACCGTGGCCAAGGCGCGTCGGTGGAGTCGAGCCTAGAGCACTGCACGGGCTCGGGCCTACCCGAAAACCCGGGCCCGGCCCGGCCCGTGGGCCGGGCCGGGCCGGGTAAAGTAGTTTTCACGGCGGGCCCGGGCCGGGCTCGGGCCTGAAGCTCCGGGCTTAGGGCCGGGCCCGGGTTTGAGGTGGCGGGCTCGTGTCGGGCCGCGCTTGGACTTTGCACCATTCTTAAAGGGTCACTAAAGTGAAACACTGAATTTGTTTAGACCGATAAAGTGTACTCTCAGAACCCGAACGTCATTAATTTCACCATCAATGAGTTTATTAATAAAGGAGAAAATCAAGGTCAAAGTTCCATTTTCAAATTTCGCGCTGAAATCTCCGAACGTGACGTCACGGATTTCAAACTGTATTCGTCGTATTTTGAGAACATTGGCTCAACGAAATTTCCAGAAATTTGGTATGTTAAGTGTTATGACCCCCTCAGAGGTCAATGTACTTCATTTTTACCCACTATAAACTACGTAGGGCCCAGTAGATGCCGTCAGAATATATGACGTCACGGAGTTTGCTGCGTGAATTTCAAGTTGGCGTCGTTACCTGCATTTTCATGGGAGTTTTCTCTCTTACCAAGAGTCTTGTCGCGGTGAGCGTGGTGCTTTTGGAATGGTAAAAGAGTAATTTACTGATAATAGAAAAATCGTTGTTCTCTTTAATATGCCTTGTTCCGCATACGCTGTGCATGCATATATGTCCCACATTTTATCTCGAAAACACGCTTTTTTATGTGGGGTAAGCTCTTTGGAGAAGTTTTATGATGGATAAGTACTGAACTTCTTTTGCTTCTTGCATATGAGCTACTTGATTTATCTGAAACGGGCGAGCTAAAAGTAAATAGACCAAGTAAATATGTGCCGTGTGTGTGGTCCTTCTCTGTCCCCAGTCACTTTTTGTAAAGTTTGCGCAAAAATCATCGATAAATAGACCAGGCACTTATATGTAACATATCGCTATTCCGTGCTTTATTTGCTTTCGTTATTATTTTATTTCCCAAATGTTACTCTATAATCGCAGTAATAAATGTAATATAATAAAATCAGAGCTCCAAAGCGGGGATACATTGTTGAATGTACAACCCCCCTCTAAAACAATAAGACTGCACGGAGTTTTGATACATAGAATCCCTATAAAGGCACATTGTTTTTCCGTGACTCTGTGACGGCTCCCAGTGGTCATCAGGCGCGAGATGGACATGCACAGCCTGCTTTGTGTGCCCACATTGTTAACGTCTGAGCTTTCGTCTTGTTCCGCCATATCAGGGTTCTCAAACTCACCTCAGCTAACGGGCCGCATTCGCGAAAATTAACCCCTGCAAAAGGCTAGGGCAATGACGAAGGTAGGAGGGTGGGAGGGGGGAACAGGTTGTTTTAAAACTACCGTTATTTCACAGCAGACCTTTCCCATATCTCATACACGGGATCATTTCTGAAGGGGATTTGGCGGCAGGATTCCAACAACATATTGTTGCAAAATAGTGCGGAACGGAGCAACTTGGAGCGCGCCAGACTCTATCGAAGAAGAGGAAACCGATGGTCATCGAGGGCACGTGCACGTGGCCGGCGCAGCAGTTCGCCTTTAGTATTGCCATTAACGGACGTCTCCGTTTCACGTCTGGGCAACCAGTCATTTCGTATCACCCATAGTGACTAAAATCTGGACGCCGATTCTGAAATATAGCTTTTGTTTCACGGTTATGTATCAACACACGGTGACCACAGGGGGTGCCTCACGAAAAATATGCTTTGGATCTGTCATGCCTGTGTATCTCAGGAACATACTTATAAAAAAAATGGGATGAAGACAGTCATGTGCGGGCGGAGAGCCGCTAGCGAGAGGTTCGCGAGCCGCGTGTTTGAGGCCCTATATAGTGCGCTATATAGTGCGAGATCTACATGATACTGCCGCAAAAGCGTTGGAATGTGCAGGAATAGAACAGGTCCATTAAACAAGGTGTGGGGTGAAGTATATTCGCTTGACGAAATATCTGGCTTGAAAAAGGACAATGACAGATTTCGTGCCGGGTGATGTCCCCTTACCTCGAACCATATGCATCCAATGAGTAAGCTTCGAGAAGCTTAGTCGCGCATCTATTACCAAACTCGAGCGAACCCCGAAAATATATCGAAATTGCTTCGTCCACTTCCTGCCAGTCCTAACCGCGTAGTCTAATGGCCAGCTTCTACCGATACAACATAGCTGGGAAGGCATAAACCATTATAATATGGATAAAACGAGCACGGTGGAAACCGTGCATAACATACACTGCTGAAAACTACAAGGAGAAGCCCTCAAAGAGGAGTTTTATAAACGACATTGAAGAGTGGCACGACGTTCGGGAACGAGAGAAGTGAAGGGATGAGCTGGACAGCTATGGTCATTCTGCAGAGGTCCACAAAGACATCCTAGATTTGCTCCAGTGGTGGAAGCTAAGAACAACGACTGCCGACGCCTTCGCAATTGGCAAGGCAGATGTGGTGCGCCCGTCCGGCTAGCGCGAGCAGTGCAAGAAGCTTTAGCGCGGCAGGATATGTGATGCAACAGCGCATGGCGTGCTTAAATCGGGAATCTCTTGATACTTTGATTTTTCGCACAATATGTGAAGAAGTAAACTGTAAACTATGCCATGAGAAACTTACAGTCTGTATATACTAGCAGTGGTATGGTGTATGAAAATAGTGCTATGACAAATAGTTTTTTCTTCCTTTCGGTTGATTATACGCATACACGTGGTGCACGCGGTTCCATACCTTTGCCCAGATTAGTGTATTTACAACAAAGGTCACAAATTTGTTTTTTCCCCCTGTTTCTCTTGCTCTGGCAAGGTGCTACAATGGTGAAGACGGGTACTATACATATCGAGAAGGGTGCATGGTTGGCTTTGTGGCTAGAGCATGCTATAAATTACAATAGGTTATAAAGTGCAATAAAAACAAAGTGAAGTGAGCGTTTTGTTCTCTGCCAAGCCAATCTAGAGCACGTGCTCTGGCGATGCTCCGTGTTACGCGGCGGCGAAGCCATCGCGCTGTCCAAATGGGAGGCTGCTATTATATACCAGCTCCGCGCTAGAAGAGCAGCTATATGGGCAGGCCAACGGGCCCGCGACGAAGCAGAGAGACTCGGTCTTTCTGTTCCGATGTCGGAGCGGCCCGCAACTTGCTAGAGCTCGTTCCGATGGGCCATAATAAAGTTTATCCATCCATCAATCCATCCTTTGTTGTTATTGCGCTCCCTATCGAAACTAAACTCGTGCTGCAAATCACTCTTCTTGCTACAATGTCTGCTACAAAACACCCTTCATGATCCCCAGTGTATATGCAGAACAAATAGGTACAGTATACCACTGCCGAACAAACATTCATTGTATTCATAGTATGTCCGCTCAACTGTTTGCACCGTGAGCCCCTTTTTACAAGAAATTACCGTAACTATGTTAAAGTATAATTGTTAGCAAAACATGCGCCAACAAAGCTTAGATATTTGCCACTTAAAACACCCTGCTGTCGATTCCATGTTCGGGCATCACCACCTAGATTACTGGGTCGGGCCTCAGTCGGGCCTGATCTGTGGTCGGGCCGGGCCGGGCCGGGCCGGGTAGGTGAAATCTTTTCTCGGGTTCGGGCCGGGCCCGGGTCTTATTTTGAGTCACCGGGCCGGGTTCGGGCGGGTAAATTTGAACGAGGTCCGGGCCCGGGCCGGGCCTGGGCCGAAAATTACGGCCCGTGCAGTGCTCTAGTCGAGCCTCGGAGCATTTGCCGACATCGCCGCTCGCGGCGGCGTGATAACCATCGAGTAGATTGTGTTTGTGACGTGAAATAATTCCTGATTGAATAAAGTGATGTTTGAAGTGTGCCATTTCTGCAAGACAGTGCCCGTTTCCAAACCACTAGCGAGATCGCGAGCAGCGATGCAAGGCCATTTCGCAGGTAAACACAGCGACACTGTCGTCTCGGCGAGCCGGCTCGCTTCGCTTCCACCTTTGCTCTTCACATCGATGGCTTCGAGAAAGTTAATAGCGTATGCTAACGCGTTACATGCGAGTACAAAGCTTAATCGTGTTGGCAAAAACAAACGCTCTATGACGAGCTCACGTGTGATCGCGAGCGCCGTAGGCGACGGCCGGCGTCCGCCATGCTAGGCCTACCTCTCGGGGTCGTGAGTCACGGCGAGCTGTTGCGATGTGCTTGTCGTTCGCGAAGAGTGATTATTTTTAAATAGAACGAAGCGTGCAAAGTTTTTTGTTTTGTGCTTCATTACGAGGATACGAAGTCCTCCGAGTGTGCATGACGAGACACCGTATGTGGGCGGAGCGTACGGCCGATCGCTCGTTCGCCCCGTGTGTGCTGAATCGTCGTACGCCGCATGCCGGACATCCGACGCCGCACGCCGGATCGGAGGCAAAATCGTACCGTCTGTTTCGCGCTTTAAGGGCCAGACAGACGGTACGATTTTTCATGCGATTCGACGTCCGACACGGCGAAGGGGAAACCGGAATGGCGACCTTTCATAGCATCGTACAGCCACCATTCCCTCTCCCCCACCGCGGTGTCGGCCGTCGGATCGCATGGAAAATCGGACCGTCTGTCTCGCCCTTTACAGTGACACCCTGAACAGACTTCCGTCAACACCGTATTGGCGGCGAGAGCCGTCTGCCGGAACCTCTCTGACGTAGAAGACGGCGTCACGCGGTACCGAGTGCGCGGAGTGTCGCAAGTGTTCAGCCGCGGTTTTTCTCGTTTTGCAAGCGTTGAATGCACATGTATTAGCTGTGAAGCAATCAGTGTGTTTTCCAGCAAAGGTTTTTCGTGAGGCAACGCGCTGTCATCGTCGCGTCGTGCACTCTCGACGGAGCGAGTGCGCGCGGAGCCATGTACACCGAACGTGAAGAGGCCACTCTTGTAAAAGGTGAGTTATGTAATTTACCTAATAATCTGTAACTCGAAGCATCCTCATCTCGTGTACATTTATCTTTAGTGAGGCAAGCGCGACATCGCGCACCTATCTCTTGCTTTTGCGCGGAAGGGGCGCGGCCGTGAGGTACCGTTTCGATCGGCGCGGACTGCCGCGCACAATTCACGGCAACGCCTCGCCCTAGTTTTCAGCGCGTAATCAAATGGCCGAGTGCAAACGATGCTTCGACATTGGTTATTACGTTCGCGAGATCTTTCGTAAAGGTAGCCATAAGTTATTTTGCCGCAATAACAGTAATAATGTCCACAACGCTCTTGGTGAGTGCGGCTCACCCCTTTAGCCAGAACTGTTGCCGGACGATCATTTATAACAGATATATTTTAATAAGTAGAAATTCAACCGCATATCTTTTGTCTCCTTTATCCACGCTTCCGCTTCGTGTGCTTCTCTGCGAGGGGTACATTGACTGATGTGATATCGTGCCAGCACGTCAATCGCTTGTTCGACTACGAAAACAATTACCTTGTCTCGTTTTCAGTGACTCTGCCGGTCTCTGGCATCAACGAGTTCGTTGACCAGCAGTTCAGCACATCGCGGCTGCTAACGGAAGGAGAGGCAGTCTATGAGGCCGACCACGTCCGAATATGCAGCGTAAAAGAACAACATCGAGACAAAGTCACTCTCGCCGCCCTTGTGCTGCAAACAGCTGGAATGAGCCATTCTCCCCGTGCGGTCGAGGTTGTGGTCAAGGGCAGAGAAGTGGACACCGCATCGTGTAGTTGCAAAGCAGGGTATGATTGTGTGGTCTTACTCGAAAAAAAGGGGCATTTATTTATGTGAAACACGGAATTTTCGCTCGCACCTAGCTTCTGCATAATGTATGTGCATATTACATGCATAAATATGTATTTATTACTTGCACAAGCTAATTATATATTCTGCTACTAGAATTGAACTAAGGCAATAAGCATGCATATTCAATTGTAGAAACAAGGTTTACTTCTCCATGCTAATGCACAGTTGAAAATGTTAGAGGCAACACAAATGCAAGCCCATGGTAGCCGTGCTCCTGCACATACATGCATAACAGAGCTTTGCAGTTCTGTCCTCAACTGATTTGTCCCAGCAGTGGGGTAAAGCCCAGAAGGCAGGCGTATCACAGAAGTATCCACCAAGAAAAGTTATTGGCTTGTCGTGTGTAAAAAAGGTAAATATCTATCCCAGTAGGTTGCATGGATGTTCCATAGTATGATCATTTTACAACGAATAAAAGTAACTCCAATTTCTATATACGCTGTCGTAAATTGTAATATTATGTTTTCGGCTCCAATCCTGCAAGTTGCATCACATTTGTGTTTTGTTTCAGCAAAGGAAAAACAATGTTGTGCTTCCCGAAGGAGACATCCTCACGAGGCTCTTATACCAGCTGCCATACACGTCACCCTCACTTTGCCACAGCCAAAACAGTATGTACATGTACCAAAGTGAACGGAGTGCGATACAATCTTAGTTGTTGTAATGTGTCTTACATTAAAAACCCAAAGGCTTGGGCCGGTAAGTCATGCTTGAAAATGACCTGTGCCTATTTCACGTTTTAGATTTATTCGTTTTATCTGTCATGCCACACTTCAAAGCCGCACTGTTAGCGTCATTGTGTTCTCTTCTCATGTTAGCCAGCACGATGTTATACAGTAGAACCTCGTTGATACGTTTCCGAAAAAAAAAACGCGGAAAATAAACGTACAATCCGGGAAAACGTACGATCCGAATCCAGTAAAAATTGAGGCTGACAAGCCCATATTGAGGTGCTAGGGCAAAAAACATTTATTTCTCAAAAAAAGGGGACCATGAGGCGATGCGAAGCAGCGTTGCGGCATGTAGAGCCCACGTTTTAGAGGGGGAGTGGAGAGAGGGAAAAGGGAGAGAGGGAGAAGAAAGAGGGAGGAGGAGGGGAGACGGAGAGGAGGTGTGTGGAGAGGGCTTGCGCACGCGCAGTAAGGTTGGTCACGCTGCACACAACAACCGCCACCACCACCGGATTGAACTCCGCTATAAGATGCTTCATATCTAAAACATGGAGGGACTCTTCGATTTTCAAACTCCTGGCATCTCGCTGGCAGCCAGAGGTCAGCCAGCTAGTTCCGGTCCTGACCTAAAATAACGCCGTGGTCACGTGCATTGAAATCCCGAGACAACCCGAATATTGCAAAATCGAACTCTGGGACAACCAGCGTAAACGTAAAGAAACGCTATACCGCCGTGTCAGCAGGCGAAACATTGCGCCGCATGAGCGTCGGTTCTTTGTGCATTGCCGCTTGGAAATATGGGGCGAGGTTTGCCGAAGAGCAGAAGTGATATTTTCGGGCATACGCATTTGGGATGCGATCACGTACGTTCGCAAGATCACGCGTCACATGCCCCGTCCGTCAAGAAAACTGCCGCCCCGCTAAAGGCTTAACAAGCTCAACTCTTCGCAGTGCATGTAACAATCGCGGTGCAACACGATATGCGAAATCTCGCGAAAATGATAAGCGTCCCCGAAAGCGACAGCTGTTCGCGGCTATCGCATACTACGTCGCACACTCGCGCTGATCAGTTCGCGTTCTGTCTTAACTTGAGACATGCGCTGGTATGTCCGCCGCCACTCGTAATCGCACCATCTCGCACGGCGGAACGGGCTTTAAAAGATAACGCCCGGCGTAATGGCAACCGAAGGTGACGTCCCCGAGCGTCCGCACTGCGATCTGTCGAGTCCTCAAAAAGATGGCGGCGAGCGCGCATCGTCTCGTTTTGGCGTCTGATAACCAGAAACCTCCCAGATATCTTTCGGAACAAATCTTTTCTGGCAGCTTCTGACGGCCCGCTGGTAGACAGAATTGCCCAGCCAGTAACCCAAAAACGAATGCGCTCCGGGAGAAAAGTGTGGGGAAAATTATCGGCCATATTTACTGGGCACAATGGCGGCGTTGCTATGGTTACGGGTCGCGGCGTGTTCGCGGCGACCCGTAAGTCGCGGCGATGCGGCGGCGGCATTTGGGTTTCCGCGGCAAGCCGTTTGAAGATTTTGCCGGCCAGCGTCGCCGCCTACCTTCGGGTCGGTGTGCGGTTGACAGACTGTACTTCCGTACAGTCTTGCTGTACTTCCGTACATACATGATCTGTCCCACAAACTTAAGAGGGTAGGGCAACGTGCTGGCGTTAAGGTAGTGTTTTCCGCACCGGAGAAGTTGTCCAAGCTTTGCATGTTTTCTTCGAGTGGCAGCCGTAATGGCTGTTCTGTGAAACACAAAAAGCAGTTTGTGTCCTGTACCACTGGCGTGGTCTGCGTGATTCCTCTGTCCTGTGGGAAGAAATACGTGGGACAGACTGGTAGGTGCTTGAACGACCGTCTAAGAGAGCACCGCAACAATGTGTACAACACGGTTCAAGGCCACTTGGGTATTCATTGTCGTGACTGTGGCTGCGCGCCCTTCTTTGAAAAAAGCGAGGTCCTGGCTAGGCATAATTTACAGTTGACACGCGAAATCATCGAGGCAGACTTCATCAGAAAGTTCGATAGCAGTTGCATCAGCTCTCCTTCGATAGCACTTTCATCTCATGTAATATCATATCTAAACAGACCATGAGTGATACGCCCGTGTGCGCAGTGGTGGTTGCTTTAAGTAAAATGTTCAAAAAAAAAAATCGTCATCTGCCCCGGTTGTGGCGCATGTCAGCGAAGTGTATAAATATTCATCTTTCCCTTTCTACCAATAAAGTGTTGTAAGTCAGCGCTCTGCGTGCGTCGCCTTTCTTGTCCTCGTCTTCTGTTGCGCTGCATCCCCTCCGATTCTCGCCTCCATCGAAAATGCAGCCGCCGCGGCCTACGTAATGAATTTACACCAAGACTAGCAAATCGTCAGTTTCCGCATAGCACGCTGCCCGTATCCCCCCACAAGTTACGCAAACCAAAGGAAGACAGTCACGTACTACTTATCTCCAGATCCCGGTTCCGGCGACACTCGGTGTGTTTTGGACGGTCCAAGGGCCGGACAGGAAGGTTTTGCGACGGCACTGCTTCGGGAACCAGGCACCGTCTCTTCCAGCCTGGCGTGAATAAACGTCGTAAATTCCTATGCGTGCAGTCACGGAAAGTCTCACGTAGTACTTACCGAACATTTTAGTTCCAACGCAGTACACAAATCTTCGCGAAAGTGCTTGCCACACACGCGATAATGGATGCTGGGTTGCTTCCCCATTCGAAGCTTTATCAACCACGCATCTCGCTGCTTCTTGGCTTTGGGGTATGCGTGGAAACTCACACCGGGCTCGGTCGAATACGCTCGGTACTGCGGCACAGAGCAATAGACCATGCTGAAGAAAAAACAAAGCTTCAACCTCGGGCATGAGATGCAGCGAGCAGCGTTGGCAAAGCTTTCGGCGGCAAAGGAGAGTCACGCGTGATGGCGTTTACCACGTCATAGCGATAGCAGCGCCGGTCTCTCCTGAATAGTCTCAACCCAGAGAGCTGCTCCAATTGCATCGAGAAATACGGAAAACACATTAGATCGAAATCCGTGACATATCACTACGGCGGAAAGAAAATGCTGTAAGGTAAAGAAGGCTTTGGAGGTTTTTATCGCTCTTGTTATGGTTTTCTGAGGTGCGCTATTATCGTATACATGTGCTTACGAAACTTTTATCTCTCAATATATATTTGTCGCAGTTTCCCATTAAACCTTCAGTTTGTAGCAAGGGCTTGTCCGTGTGTTATTAAGTCCGTGTCTACGTTACGCGCTCGTATTTCAAGCAAGCAGAATGAATCACCAGCTAGCCCAGTCAGCCATTTTGACAAGCCATTTTGTCGAGTTGAAGCGCGATCCTGAGCTGGGGCGCCATTTCATACGCGTTCTGGACGAGCCTCTGAACGGTCGAGGCTTAAACAACGTCTCACAGAAGCTTCGACTGCGGCCGCTCGTTTGATTTTGGCGGCGCTCTCCCTGCAGTATGCGTCGTGGCACACGAATTTCTTTCGATGCGCATCAAGCAGGTCGGGAGAATCTCGCGGCGCTTGCGCAGTCGTGTCACGAGCGGCCTTCCTGCTCAGCTTGAGAGCCGTTTCCGGTCACGTCTCCAGAAATTCGGGAACCAGCCGAGAGCGAGCTACCGTGTCTGCACGAACATAAGGCGAAACAAATTGCGCTGCTTGTTATCATGCGTGGAGTAAATATAAACGCAGGAAAGGGCAGGCAGATCGTGAGACCCGTTCCCACTGCTGCGCTTCTTGCAGTTAAGAAGCTGTAAACGATGGCCGGAACTATTCCTGCCACTAAAGACGAGATGCGTCCTGACGAAGACCGGCCGCAACGTGAGTTAATAAATGATCAGTTATTTGTGTTCGTTGGACGTGTGCATCTTCATTTGCAAATATTTCTCCGGCTTCAGCGAAAATACTCCGAATACTTCTTCCGACTATATATATATATATATATATATATATATATATATATATATATATATATATATATATATATATATAATGAACCACGGCTGCTCTCAGCCGTGGTTCGAGAACGAAATTAGCTGCGACGGCAACTCGCCGGCTCCGTTGCAGCGGTAGGCCGATAAGTTGGCGGTGCTTTCTTGGCCCGCATCAGCCAGTTGGCGCGCGTGACGGTGCCAGTTGTATAGCGAGCGAGTCGCGGCCGTAGCTAATTTCGTTCGCTCAAACCACGGCTGAGAGCAGCACGTTCGCTACCACGCGAATGCGCCAGTCACGTGGTTCTTTATGTATTTCGCGGGCTTCCTTTGCAGCTTGAAAAAAATGGAAAAAGTCACGAACTTGGAAGATTTTTGTAGCTTTTTAGAATACGTCGCTGGCAGCGAAACACAAAAATTTCGAAATTAATAAATAGGACAACTAAACAGAACCTCTGTAATAGCGCAAGCGTGGTTTCAAAGCTCAACACACAAAAATGGATTTCATACACACATTTTTTATTAGGGGCACAGTTTAACAAATACAAGCGAACTTCGAGGAAGAGCCACGAGCGTCAAGATTTTTTTTCGAGCAAAAATGTTTTGCCACAATACTCCATGTGGCAAAGGAAAAAGCACGAATAGCGCCACGTCTGGGACACTTGGCATGGAATGACATATATATATATATATATATAGAAAAGAAGTGTTAATTTCAAGGGCTCGTTTTCTTTGTTATACACAATATTAATGAGAACTAACAGACAAGAACGCCAAGGAAAGTATAGGGGATGTTTTTAGTAATAAATGTAAAGTAATTGTGAAGAAAGAAAAGTGGACGAAAAGATAGCTATATATATATATATATATATATATATATATATATATATATAAGGGGTGAGACAGTTGAAACTTAATTGTGAGCAGTTTTTGGAGCAGAAGAACTTTGATTTGGAGCAGTTAGCGGCATTTAATATGTCGTCGTGCTAGGAGCTTGAAAAAAAATCTCAGCAACTTGGGCGATACAAGTACATATTCTAACTCGCTTAGAATACACCTGACACTGAAACAGCTTTTGGAGAAAGCTTTTTTTAACGGATTAGCGCCAAGTATGAACTACACTGCCTTTTTACTTACCCCGCAGCCTATCTAGCCCGTGTTACAAGCGTATGAAATATTTGAAGAAAGGTTCTGCAATCTAGGTTCAACTCAAACATTTAAAAAACAAAAACAAAACGAGAAAGCATCTCACTTATCAACAATTAAAAAAAAAGAACTTTGATTGCGCAAAAATTGAAGTCACATAGCAGGAGGCCTCTGCTTAAGGTCAGTGATATGACCTGGCATAATTCCTGCTTTGGCTTTTTGTACGTCTGCTTGTTTAGGTTTTCAAGCTTCCCAAGAGCTTCCTGTAGGACAGTGTTACTCTTTGTTGGGAGCACATCGCAATAAGTTCCTTTAGCTGTCTGCTCGGCCGCGCGGTTGGCATAGCGTCAAGTGCACTGCACGTTTTTAACAGCCGTTCGCTGCCACCTCGTGCGGGACCACTTTCAAGAGTGCGGAGCGGGTGCCAAGAAACCTCGCCGCAAGAGTAGCACCGTTAATAATAGGACATGTTCACTAGCGAAAAAGACGTGGACGAGAAGAAGGAATACAGGACAACGCTGCAAGCGTACTGTACGCTTTTATTGGGGGACGAAACAGACGCGCTTTGCATCAGTCCGCTGCCACATTCTCGTGCAAAACCGCTAGAGCAGGGGTTCTCAAACGTTCTGGCCTTGGGGAACTCCAGCCGCTGTTCCAGAGCGCCGCGGAACCCCTAAGATTTTTCTTGAGCATGAAGACAATAAAAAACGGACGGTGTGTGTGTGGGGGGGGGGGGGGGGTGTAGATAACGCCTCTCGACGCGTGCAACCACAGTATCAGTACTGCCCGCATTGGCCTGTTCACTTTTCTTAAAGGGACCGACAACTGGTTTTAAATGCGAAGCATTTCTTAGCGAACCTCAGGCACTTTGGCCGTTTCTATCTATCTATCTATCTATCTATCTATCTATCTATCTATCTATCTATCTATCTATCTAGCCGCCTACGTCTGGGCGCTCTCCAAGTCGTCTCCATAACTTGTAATGTACCAAAATTGGCAGAGCAGGGGATCAGTGTATGACGAACATGATCCACTGATCATGACATGAATAACGCACAATATCGGTCGCGTACGTCTTGAAACCCTTTCTCTCAGCCACGCCTGGCACATACCCGCATACCAGAGTTCATGTTTTGTGGCTGTGTGTCACAGGTGACACAAAGTCTCAACCAACACAGTAACTGCGAACACACACACAATGACACTCAAGGAAACAGATAATATTAATTGTTGGGGTTTTATGTCCCAAAACCACGATATGATTATGAGAGGCGCCGTAGCGAAGAGCTCCGAAAATTTTGACCATCTGGTATTCTTTAACGTCTACCGAGATCGCACAGTGCACGGGCATCTAGCATTTTTCCTCCATCGAAACTCGACCGCCGCGGCCGGGATCGAACCCGCGACCCTCGGGACAGCAGCCGAGCACCGTAACCGCTACACCACCGCGGCGGATGCAAAGAAAGTGAGGAAGCTGAAGACAGAACACCCTTGGAAGACGCTCAACTACCATCCACTCGTCCACGTGGTCCGCAACGTGGACCACGTGGATTACGCAAAAACCGGGATCAGTGCTTCCTACAATAAATCTGCCGAGAAAACCAGGCGTCTCATCATTACCGGTAACTGCAACATTGATTTATCAAGACCCAACAACGCCTGGTCTTTGCGTGAAAGACGGCTTGGATGTGGAAAGGGCATCAAAAGACCTCGCTGCCACGTCCAGGACAGGAGTAATCATAGATCATTTCAGCGTAAGAGGTATCCATAATTTCCACCAGCTGTACCATACCTCGCACTTCACTGCACTTAGAGCCCTCGTAGCCGCGATCATTAACGGATCGGAATAACAAGTCCGGTCCAGCTGCTGGGGCTCACTGACCACGGTGATGATGACGTTGTTCAAGAACTGTTAAGAACCCCTTCCACACATGCACGCGGGTTCGTGCGTGCGTTCTCCGTCATAACGGAAAAGTATAAGCACAACAACTGTAACAACTGCAACTGTGACTGTAGCGTACGTGCAGTGCGCCTGCGCGTACCACTCGGCTGTGTATATATCTACGGAAACTTTCCTGAATGAAGCTTAGTTGCGAGTAACGCTTGTCCTGTCCATCTGTTTCTTCTTTGTCTTGTTCGGATTCGCGCTATTCAGTATTGAAGAATATAAGCACCACATATCAGCTTACCATGTCTGGCGTTGCTAACACACATTTTGCTGTTGGCATCGTTACGCAACTGTAAACAACTGGTTATGAATACATACGCAACTCTTCAACATATGAGTGTGCGTATACCACTTCAACATTTTTCTAGCGTCATTCCGTAACGTTTCGCTCAATGTCAAAAATTACGCCACAGTCACCATCCCGCGTATGCTTCGCATAACACCGATTCCCACGGTACGTGTGATCTGCCGAATTTTTCTCGACCCCTTTTTTTTACGGCGCGACAGAAAGCTCACCCTTCGCAGTGTTTGTAGCTGCAGTAGTTAATCGCGAAAGTACGTAGTTATTTTACAAGCAGTATTTTCCGACCTCAAAGGCTCTAAACAGAGACGTACCTATCCTCCAGCAACGCTGAGAATTGATAGCGATGCCGCCAGCTCTTCTCGCGATTTGTGAAAGCTATCGTTATTCTGCTTGCGCCGGAGTTCCTGTAACTATGCTTAACCACCTTTATTTGGAGCTTTCCAACTATTTTTGAAAATAACAAGCTGTTACAACGAGATGATGTGGAATTCACACCTTCCCTGTATTTGTACCGCGTTGTGTGCGCATGCGTCGAAGGTTGCCTGCGCCTGTGTCATGGGTGGCTTTTCCCGGCGTCCTTACTCTCTCGATGCACGAGCCAAGCCTAGTAATCAGAAACGTCACTACGCATATGCGCGGCCGCGCCGAGTAGCAGTGCGCATCATTTGCGAGACGAAGTGTAGGTAGCAAAACTATGTCGCTCCAATATCATATGGTGAATTCCATTGGCAGATTCGGAGCACTTCCGGTAACAGTTTTTCTGCTCCATTCGGAGCAAGTATGTTCCACTGGCGGATTCAGAGTGCTCTCTGTATGTTTCATTGGCAGATCTGGAGCAGCTCCGGCGCCAGATCCACTCCACGGAGCAGCTCTCGCTACTCCGCGAAAAGCGGCGGATTCGACCGGAAGTCGCAAGCTCCCCGCGCGTGCGCAGAGCGCGGCGTACCGCGTGTGCAATGAAATGCGCTGTCCGACCACGCCCGTTCTCTCCGCTCGCGCCCGTGAAGGCGAAAACTGCGCGAACAGCGAGGAATGCTGGGCGCTTACGAAGTAGATGTGCGCTAGCGCCCCCTACCGTTTGCTCTGGCGAGGGCGCTTGTGTTCCATTGGCAGATTTCCTTCGGATGCTCTCCACGGAGAGGAGTGCTCCGGCGTAGAGCTCGTCGGCCCCTCCAAATCCGCCAATGGAATTCACCATTAGCGACCTGGAAACTGCGTGCACAGTTGCATGAGAACGCTGAAAAGTTGCTCAAGACGCGCTGACGAGCATGGGATCATTACGTCACGCGAAGGCAGAGCCACTTTAATGCATACTACTAACGCACGCCTACATGTAAATTTTAGGGGCGAAGCTCCTTTGGGTGTGGGTCTGTCCCTCCTCCGTAGTATGTAGTAGTAGTAGTAGTAGCAGGTAGCCACCTCTAGTTCTTGGAGTGTTCACTAGATGGCGCTGTCGTAGCCACCTCTAGTTCTCAGAAAGATCCCTAGATGGCGCGGAGGCACTCGCTGCGTTGCAGATGCGTGCTGTAGACCCCCCCTCCCCCTCCTCTCTCGCCTCGCGACGCCGTCGCAGGCAGCGTCTGCTAGCGAGTTTCTTGATTGAAAAAACCGACTGTTCGCGCTGCACAACCGTTCACTGACCACCCCGTATATACAGGCACTGGAATTTGACCTCCAAGGTAGTGCGTGTGTGCGATTTCTCCTGTGCGTGATTAAACAACAAAAATTCACAGCGTACATTTAAAATTAAAGTGAGCTGCAAGTCGCCATGACTCTCATCGACCCTTTAATATAAACGCGCCCGATCTCACGTCGTTGATGATGTATTGGGCAGAATTCTTGGAAGATTCACATATGGCGCGTGTCATTGGTGGAAAGCAATCGTTCGATTTAGTGCGGCGACGTACGCTAGGGGGACCGTTGTAATGAAGGGACCACGTAAGCCAACAGTACAATAAAAGTTTGATGTTTCATATATACACGCTGTTTCTCACGTGTTTACTTGATCATATTCGCCGCGAGATCGGGCTACAGGTGGCAGCACCGTCGCCGCGCTAGTGTGGATAGGCGGTTGTCGGCGCGTACACAAACGTACACAACAGCGCTTCGTTGTGAGCGATTTGACCCGATTTCCGGCAAACAAAATGCGTTGACTGCAGCTTTCTGGTAATATGTGCGCTCTTCATTCCTGAATTAATGCACGAAGCGCGCCGAACGTTGCTATTACTTGTGAGAGAATCCTGCCAACGAACGGGTTGCTCGCCTTCGGCAACAGTCGGCGTTTCAGCAATGGAGGACGTTTTCTTGTTTTATTTTTACGTGTTTAGCTTGTGTTCCACCATACGCACTGTTGTAGCGCGACTGCATTAAGTATTTACTTCTTGTTCATCTGGATACCCCACAACAAAAAGAAAGCCCGTATTCCTGCACGATGGGTTCAAATAGCACTTTGTGCCCTGCGTATTAAAATATTCATCCGCATTCCTTATTCACTTCTCCATGAAATGTAGGACAGTTGATAGGTTTACTGAGGAAAGCTACGTGGCTGACCGCGCTTTAGCGCTACGGAGACGTTTACCGCACACACGCTTGTTTTTATTCCAGTACCAATACACAAAGGTAACTGTACAGCTCGGCACTTTCTTCGATTTATTACTTGCACTAAAGTAATGGAACAAAGGCCCGGTTATTTCGCGGGGCGAAAGTACGCTGTTTCATGCGAATTATATCCGCTCCCTTCCGTCAATCTATAACAACACAACACAAACGCTCAAGATAATGTAAAGAAAAAAAGATGTGCCTTCGCGTGAAATTACTACGACATAAATGTAAAGTACGCGGTTTGGATTAATTTTGACCATCAGGGCTCTCTAACGCGTACCTTAATCTAAGTGCACGGGTGTTTTTGTATAAAGTTTGCCACAAGTTAAAATTGCGCAAGGCAGCTCAGTTTTGCGATTTCCGTGTCGTTCAATTTTCTGTTCTTTTTAGGGGACAATTTAAGTACCGAAGTGCAGACGTGACTCGACAGAAATATTTCTCTGTAGTGGGACGAGGACCGTACGTAACTAAAGCTCGCTGCGTCACCTATAATCGACAGTCCCGAAGTTATACACCTAACCACAACGCGAAGTGCATGAGAGCCTTTTAGGGGCGAAGCTCCTTAAGGCGGCACCCGTTCGTCCCCCGTAGTCGTCGTGTTCGTAGTAGTGAGTAACAAGTCTTACGCTTTGACCTCCAAGGTGGTGCCGGTGGGAGATTTCTCCTGTGCGTTGTTGAACAATAGAAAATTCGCAGCGCGCGCGTTAACTAAAAGCCGAATTCTTCTGTCTCTCATTCCCCATTAGCAGCCATTGGCATGTTCCAGTAGGAAACGTTAGTAGAAGTAGAAGTGTAAGTGTTAGCTAAAAGCCGACTTCTTCTGTCTCTCATTGCCATTAGCAGCCATTGTTTACCTCCAAGGTAGTGCCTGGTGAGATTTCTCCTGTGCGTGATTAAACAATAAAAATTTTGTTCAAAACGCCGTTGATTGATGAAATAAACCAACGAAAGACGCCAGATGTTTTGTAAAAGCAGAACGAAAGAACGCCAGATGTTTTAGGGGCGAAGCTCCTTAAGGCGGCACCCGTTCGTCCCTCGTCGTGGTCGTAGTAGTGAGTAACAAGTCTTACGCTTTGACCTCCAAGGTGGTGCCGGTGGGAGATTTCTCCTGTGCGTTGTTGAACAATAGAAAATTCGCAGCGTGCGCGTTAACTAAAAGCCGAATTCTTCTGTCTCTCATTCCCCATTAGCAGCCATTGGCATGTTCCAGTAGGAAACGTTAGTAGAAGTAGAAGTGTAAGTGTTAGCTAAAAGCCGACTTCTTCTGTCTCTCATTGCCATTAGCAGCCATTGTTTACCTCCAAGGTAGTGCCTGGTGAGATTTCTCCTGTGCGTGATTAAACAATAAAAATTTTGTTCAAA
The DNA here is from genome assembly GCF_013339695.2 of Rhipicephalus sanguineus. Taxonomy (NCBI): domain Eukaryota; kingdom Metazoa; phylum Arthropoda; class Arachnida; order Ixodida; family Ixodidae; genus Rhipicephalus; species Rhipicephalus sanguineus. The sequence continues at coordinate 12,124,512 of NC_051184.2, forward strand.
ACGCCGTTGATTGATGAAATAAACCAACGAAAGACGCCAGATGTTTTGTAAAAGCAGAACGAAAGAACGCCAGATGTTTTTCTTAAAGTGTAGTAGTTATATGTAGCCACCTCGCCCGATCGTCAACGGGCGAGGTGGACCGGCAACGGCGCGAGGACCCTGCCGTACGAGAGTTAAATCACACTAAAAGACATACTTTGCGGGCGATACACTCTAGTGAGCTTTCAACTTTTCGTCTTAATGTACATGACAAAGAAATTATTTCTACGAAAAACGCAAGGCACACCTTGAGCAATATGTTTGGTTTTGGGACGCTAAATGGAACCATGAGGCGATGCGAAGCCGGAGCACTTGCACGATCGCGTTCCGTTGGCTTTCGTTGGGCATGCTACCGACCTCGCGTCGTGGAACGCGCGTCCTGTCTTCCCTCTAGCCTTGCCTTTAATTCGCACAGGGCGAGCGGGGAATGCGGTCGCTCTTGGCGCTCTTTCGCTCGGGAGCGGACTTCTTCCTTGCATTTCACCGATCACAAGTGACAATGAAGGGACCACGTAAACCAACAGTACAATAAAAGTTTGATGTTTAATATATACACGATGTTTCACACTCTTTATATTATGTACTGGGCGCATTTCACGGAAGAGTTTCACGGTTTACAGATGATTCCCTCCGTAGCTTCGCCCCACTCATCATCATTCACCCCGTGGATATGCTGTGATTTTTTCTTAAAGTGTAGTAGTAGCAGTTATATGTAGCCACCTCGCCCGATCGTCAACGGGCGAGGTGGACCGGCAACGGCGCGAGGACCCTGCCGTACGAGAGTTAAATCACACTAAAAGACATACTTTGCGGGCGATACACTCTAGTGAGCTTTCAACTTTTCGTCTTAATGTACATGATAAAGAAATTATTTCTACGAAAAACGCAAGGCACACCTTGAGCAATATATTTGGTTTTGGGACGCTAAATGGAACCATGAGGCGATGCGAAGCCGGAGCACTTGCACGATCGCGTTCCGTTGGCTTTCGTTGGGTATGCTACCGACCTCGCGTCGTGGAACGCGCGTCCTGTCTTCCCTCTAGCCTTGCCTTTAATTCGCACAGGGCGAGCGGGGAATGCGGTCGCTCTTGGCGCTCTTTCGCTCGGGAGCGGACTTCTTCCTTGCATTTGACCGATCACAAGTGATAATGAAGGGACCACGTAAACCAACAGTACAATAAAAGTTTGATGTTTAATATATACACGATGTTTCACACTCTTTATATTATGTACTGGGCGCATTTCACGGAAGAGTTTCACGGTTTACAGATGATTCCCTCCGTAGCTTCGCCCCACTCATCATCATTCACCCCGTGGATATGCTGTGATTTTTTTTTTACCACCAAGCCGCCAAAAGGCTATATTCATAGGCGGAGAGTACAGCGGGGCTGGGGGGCAGAGCCCCCCCCCCCCCCCCTGGCGCCGGCCCAGGGTATTTTTTAAGAGCTTGGCTTAGGTCCCCGGGTCGTCCTGTCTGGCAGCTATTTCACAGGAGGCTGTTTATGCCCGCTTCTTTTTCATTTCAGCCATTTAAAGTGAGGCACATGGGCCAGTGACAAGTCAAACATTCAACGGAAAAATGCCCCTCAAACGGATTTTTGCGTGCAGAATATGTTGTGCTGATGAACAACGGAAACGACGACTTAAGCATGACAAATTTAAACAATTCACCGGCGATTACGATACTGCCTAATTCGCTGAGCGCAGTCTCGTGTTCGGGCAACGCCAGCTGTGTTTGAAGTTTTGACTATCCGCAGTTGTAGCAATGTAACATTCGTTACATATTGCCACAGAAACTGCCAGCGCTCGAGTGCTACGCACACTATATACTCTGTACATTGCAGCTGTCGCGAACCAAGTGCCCACAGCCCCGTTACGACAAGCGAAGCCAGCCGCAGTGCACGTGCCAGCCCTGCATGCGCACGAGCGACAGAGGAAGAAAGCGAGGTTAGAGGCCAGTATCTCGTGATATCGACAGGCTCCGCGTTCGCTCTCTTTCGTCCTCGTTCGCGCTATCGGTTACGCCGCCGACGCCAACGGCGATGCCGCTCAACGCAGGAACGAACGCCTAAGAGCTGCGCTCTAATTGTCTTGAACCCCGTAGTGAATGGTTTTGAGAACACAAAAATGATACTGAGAATACAAAGCAATCCCGACACAGTCAGTCAGTCAACGCTTTCGCACAAACTTACTCGCCAATAAAAAAACGGGTAATTTCTTGGTTGCCTACATATTGGTATCCTTCGACATGCCTGCTTATAAAAGTGCCGAGAAAAGCTTGTACGCAGTTTTGATTTATCAGTAAAGGGTTGTACTAAAAGTTGGGCCACCAATGAGCAACTCCATTACTTGTCCAGATTCATAACCGCAGCTTCGCACAAGGTGTAGTGGTAGCAAATGGTATTTGCTACCATCTCAGAATTACTTTCGGCCATCTTGAATTGAACTCACTGGCATATAATTAAAGCTTCCCTTGATAGCGTTAGCCTACTCTCTCCTGTGTGGCGCATGTTCTAACAAAGTAAAGCCTAACCCCACGCATTGCGTGAATCGATCTACGCGACGCAGTCAACGAGTCAACGAAAAAGGTTGCCTACGCGACCTTTTTCGCTTCGAGCCAAGAGTTACGAGGTGGATCGATGTCTTTGTGTAAACTGAAAACTAAATCTGGGGTCTTCCACTTACATCTTCATTATGATATCGCGGGCACCTAAGAGACTAAAGTTACATTAAATTCTTTAATTTGGAAGTTGGACTCCTCTCTCTCTCTCTCTCCCAATACGAGTTCCTTGCGAAGTGATTATCGTGGTGTTATGGTCGTGCCGTGCCCACTGCGATGTCTTGCTATTGCTTATGAGTGTCTCTTTGTGTGTAAACTACTGCTTTGCGGCGATGTTGAAGCTAATCCTGGTCCTACTCAGGCCGAAATGCTTAAGCAGTTAGTTGAAGGGTAGGCTGCTCTTCGTAATGAAATACAGGAGCTTCAAACGCATTTCTTGAAAACAGAGAAACTGGTTTTAGAGCTTCACGGTATGTTTGACAGAATGCAGGCACAGATCACTGAGACAAAGGATAATCCGGCAGCAAGTAACAATAGTATACAATCCATTGAACGTATTATAACATTCCAGGCTAAGAAGCTAACAGATCTCGAGGATCGTAGCCGGCGTTCGAACATAGTAATCCATGGGACACCCGAAATTCCAAACGAGACAGAAGATACACTCAAAGATAAAGTAGTCAAGGGTGTATTTAATGATAAACTAAATGTACAATGCCAGTCTGTCGGTCGTATTCACAGGTTAGGCAGGCAAGGTGACAGGCGACCGATAATTTTATATCTTCAGAATTTCAATGAAAAGAAAGAAATATTTCAGAATGCTAAAAAATTGAAGGGAACTAGCATATTCATTCAAAATGACTACTCGCAAGCCACCTTATAGAAGCGCAAGCTTCCGTGGGAAAGTGCAAAAAATGATAAACTACAAAGGAAAAAGGTATCACTTATACATGACAAACTCAAGATAGATACGCTTACTTACTTTTGGGACGAATCGCAAAATAAACGCGTGCAGGCTGCGCAACGCCACCCTCGGCACACAGAAGCATGAAGTAACGTATATCCGCGAAATAAACGTCTGCGTTTAATTAATGTTAACGCTAGAAGTATCATAAATAAAACAAGTTCGCTAGAGATACTGTTGCTTCAACATGACCCCCTATTACAGTTATCACAGAGACTTGGCTTCGCGAGGAAATTAACGATCAAGATGTATTTCCCCCTTGCTACAATGTTTATCGAGTGGATAGGTCTTCTAGGGGAGGAGGTGTGGCAGTCTTAATTAAAAATCAAATTGAAGCTGTCATTTTAGAAATAATACCTGCGTTGGAATGCTTGTGCATTAAGGTATCGCTTTGGGGCTATAACTTCGTACTTTTCGCGATTTATAGGCCTCCTGACGCCCCCAATGAATTTTTGCATGAATTGCGTTGTTTTACGAATAAATATTTGAGTAGTAAGGTTATTCTTGTTGGTGACTTTAATTTGCCCGGTGTAGACTGGGTGCGCCTCGACTCTGGGCTTCATCACAGTCGGGATGTTAACATACTTTTTGATATCATGTTAATCCATGATCTCGTGCAAGCTGTTCTTGAGCCTACACGTGTGCGAGGTTCTTCGTCCTCAGTTTTAGACCTGGTTTTCTTTGCTCGCAAATTTGTTGAATTCACAGTGGTGGTCGAGCATGGGCTATCAGATCACTATCTCGTGTACATTTCCTTGCTACTTGCTTCCTGTACAAAAACTAAAAAATCATCTGCCCATTTTGTCAAAGATTATTCTCGCGCAAACGACGCATGTGTGATTCATTACTTAGAAAATTGCTCAACTGATTTTGACGAAAATAATGTGAACATACTTTGGACTCGCTTCAGAGATATGTGTCATTTTTGTATAGACAATTACATACCAAATAAGAAAAAACGAGCACACAAGCAAACACCATGGATCAATCGTAATATTATTCATATGAAGCGCAAAATTAAGCGATTAAAGAAGGCCCATGCGCAGTCAAACTTGATATCCGAATTGCAAGGCGAGCTTGCACTTGCGGTGCATAGTTCGAAAGACTATTACTTTAACTCATCTTTGCCAAATTTCATTAAAAGTGACCCAAGTAAGTTTTGGAATTACACTGCCGAGAAGAAAAAACCAATATCACAAATGACAGTGAATGGACAGATGGTCACTGAAAACATATAACTTGCCAATCACTTTAATATGTTTTTTTCACAGTTTTTTCTAATTCTGGTAATTGTTCACACAACTGTGCACTGCCGCAATTTTCTGATGTAAATTTTATATCGGAGCCGGGTGTGCTTAATATGCTGCTAAATCTCAAACCCAAATGTTCCAGTGGACCTGACAATATCCCCAATTTGTTTCTTCGTAGATACGCGGTAACTTTATCAAAGTTTCTTGTTATAATATTTCGTACGTCACTGTTGTCAGAATTACCGAGTGATTGGAGGACAGCCCGCATTGCACCAATTCATAGGAAGGGAGACCGTCTTCTCGTAGAAAATTACCGTCCTATTTCTTTAACGTCATCATGCTGTAAACTTATTGAACATATTATCGCAAAAAGCATTACTACATATTTAGATCAGCATTCTGTTTTAACTAATTCTCAGCATGGATTTAGAAGAGGGCATTCGACTGTCACACAGCTGATCACTGTTGTTCATTCTTTTCCATCAACTCTTAACAAAAACGGACAAATCGACATAATCTTTCTAGACTTCCGGAAAGCCTTTGATACTGTCCCACACGATAAATTAATTCTTAAACTTAAACATGCAGGAATTCCGGGAATGTTTATTTCTTGGGTTGCTGCATATTTGTCTAACCGGAATCAATTTGTAGAGATTAATGGTGCAAAATCGGGTTGCCTTCCAGTCACATCGGGTGTGCCGCAGGGTTCTCGGCCCTCTTCTTTTTATTATATATATTAACGACATTGTTAACATGGTTGAAGGTGGTGTGCAGATTTGATTATTCGCTGATGATTGCGTGCTTTTTAAAGATATTAATTCTGTCAATGACCAAATTAGTTGATGTGGTAGTTTAAATAATATTCTTGAATGGTGCATGTGCTGGAAAATGACACTAAACACAGACAAAAGCGTACTAATGCGAATGACTCACAAGAAATCACCTTTGCTTCATACGTATAAATTAGGTTCATCCCCTCTGCACGAAGTAACCCAATATAAGTATCTAGGAGTCACCTTTAAGAACATGTTAACATGGAATGACCACATTAGTAAAACTTGCACCTGAGCCTTCAGAAAATTATGCCTCTTGAGGCACAAACTTAAAAAAGCCCCTTCCGATGTAAAATTGCTATGTTATAACACCTTAATCAGAACTAAACTGGAGTATGCATGTATTGTTTGGGATCCGTATACTAAAACTAATATAAATAACCTCGAGAGAGTGCAGCGAAAGGCAGTTAGATTTATATTTAACAAATTCTCAAGATAGGATTCACCCACAGAATTTATGAAAACTAACCATATTGAACCACTCGAGATGAGAAGACAAAAAAAGAGAGTGGAATTTCTTAAACTGCTTTACACGAATAATTCACCACTAGACTCATCTCTATATCTATCACCCCTATTAACCAGACCCACACGCCACCATAGACAAGATGCATTAACACCTTACTTCGCGAGAACGAACATATTTAAGAATTCTTTTTTCCTTCCTACTATAACCGAATGGAATTGTATAATCGAATCAACATCATAATCCTCATTATTATTTATTTGTTTTACGGCGTTTTGCCGGACATATTGACTCTATTTCTGTAATATTGTTTTTGTTTCCTTTGTTCTTTCCAACTTTTTTTCTAAACGTGTTCAGTGTTGTACCATTTTATTGCCCTCCCTGCTTGGACTACGTGTCCGCAGTATTGATGAATAAAAATAAATATATATATATATATATATATATATATATATATATATATATATATATATATATATATATATATATATATATATATATATATATATATATACATATATATATATATATAGGGAGAGTGAGAGAGAAATGTGGAAGAGCAAGTCGGGCCCCCGCCCCCTCCGGTAAAATGAAAACTCTCCGCCTATGGCTATATTCACATGAGATTTAATACTTCTCATCTTTAGGACAACGCCAAGTGCCCTCTGCAATGCGCTTGAACCACAGAGCGGCACCTACACTGATATGACTCTCGTGAACGGAGGGTACGACGACCACACACAGCACTCTAGACGAGCGCACTCACTGATCTTATTACAATGCATATACAACCGATCACGGCCAAATGCTTCTTTACATCGTGTTAGGCATACGTACGAGCGATTAAAGTTGCACTAACGCAACGGAACAAACCGCCTTTTGAGGACCTGCATGACGTGCGCGCACATGCAAACACAACGTGGCTAGCAGACGACGCATGGCGCAATCCACACTAGGCGCGGTTCAGCCAGAAGCCGCCAGGCGGCGACTCCGCTCGATCTCGCGGCCAATACTGGGCGAATTACTCGGAGTATTATACGGTTTACCTATGATTCCCTCCGGAGCTTCGCCCCACTCATCATCATTCACCCCGTGGATATGCTGAGGATTTTTTTATGAAGTATTACCTTTTAATAGGGACTTTTAGCTTGCACGTATACATTTGAACGTTACCGTGTTACGGGAATACCAGATTGCGTTTACCGTGTTACCGGAACGCATGTTTTAGAAAAGTTTTAGCTCGCCATAAGTAAACGTATACCTTTGGCGTTCGCGCAAACCACTAAATGGTGATAACTGCATTTAAACTACATTTAATTTCGATAATACTTAATTACCGCTACGGCAAAATCATAAGAGACGTTTTTAGCGTGTGCAGTATGTACCAATACCGGGTTACCGGACGATGGTGTCGACAGCTTGTGACATTTCGCGCAACCAGTCATGAATACGTTTGTTTTCGCTTAGTGTTCTTGAGGGGAAAAAAAGATTATAAAGGCAACTCATTCTTAATTATTCCGCTGCAAGGCATTTATATTGGAAGTAGAATTTTATTTTGTTTTTATATGAGAGTACCTCACAGGCCCCGTAAGAGGCGTAGGGTGAGGGGGGCATCAGGGGCGTAGCCAGGGGGGGGGGGGTTGGGGGGGGTTCAACCCCCCCCGAAATTTTTCAATTTTGCTTGCGTATATATACACGCACACATACAAACGCACGCACGAACATACAAAAAGCATGGTTGAACCCCCCCCCCCCCCGAAAAAAATTTCTGGCTACGCCCCTGGAGGGCATACAGTACAATTCAATACATTGTATATGAAGATTTCCACAGAGTACAAATTACAGGGCAGTAGAATAAAATAACATGTAGAAAAGAGATTAACAGTGTGGAGATAGGTTTAGCACAAAGCTTACCCTACGAGGCGACCGTGAAGGGACGCGACGTTCTCCACTGCCGCAGCGAACAAAGACGCTACGGCCGTGTTCGTCGACTCCGGCACGGCGCAGAAAAGGCACTCGAGGCAGGCTGTCAACAAACAACACGGGTTTATTAACCCAAGATGCGGCACAGTACGACAGTCACGGGCTTGCAGGCCGTAAAGGGAACTCCGCAAGACCGATCGAGTACGCTTGCCGGCGGCGCTACGACCATCACACAAAGGGCAGCAGTCGAGCACACGAACGAGAAGCCGCCTGCTAGAGCAGCGCGTCAACCTCTCGTGCTAGCCTGAGAGCATCTGACGCGGGCAAGCCCGCGCCAGACAGAAGCGAGCTCAAGGGGGAAGGGGGTTGTCACTGGCGGCCAATGAGGACAGGCGTTGCGCAGTGACGTAAGCTAGCTTGGTGGCGTGAGCTTGTGAGCATGTCAAGGCATGCCCGGACGCGTGCCCGCGCGCCGGGAAGCCGACGCATGGCTCGCACCAGACAAAGAGGCCTGGCGCTGCCGATTAACGGCGGTCCCCGGCGCTCGAGCCGCGCGGGGCCAACACACGCGCTAGCTGGGGAACGAGGCGCCAAAGGGGAGGGCGCGCTCGATTCCCACAACAGATAACTATACGTGCAAACGAGGAAGAAGAAAAAAAATCACAGCATATCCACGTGGTGAATGATGATGAGTGGCGCGAAGCTCCGGAGGGAATCATCGGTAAACCGTAAATCTTCTGTGTAACGCCCCATCAATCGTCATATAAAGAGTGAGAAACACTGTGTGTATATTACAAACATCAAACTTTTATTTTTCTTAATTACATCATGCTTGGCTTGCGTTGTCCCTTCATTACCACGGTTTTATGGTCCGTGAAATGAAGGGATAGCGGTTCCTGTACGGGTTGCAATTGGAAATTTGAAAATACCAGGTCTATACACGTCCCTCAGATGGTCGTTGGTTTTATATGATCAAAGGACGTGCACGTGAGAGCATGTTTGCTGCCATGTGTTGTATTAACCACTCATTGTTCTTTTCGGTAATATCCACATTCAGGTCACCAACAACACAAATGGTCTATTCTTGTACTTGTAATAATTACAATGCCGTGTCAATGAATGTCTTGATATTCCCACTCGACAAAATGGGTGCAAGGTACATGGTCATGATCATGCATCGATCAAAATCGATGGCAGCATATTCACAGGTGCGGCTCTATGTCGTTGGTAGTAGTTTAAGATTTTGTGCCTTTTCTGTTTGTTTGACGTATAGGGCCACACCACCTGCAGGACGCTCTGCATAATCGATGCACACGACTGGAACGTATCCTTTGATATGCGGTCTTTTGGCGTTCCACGTCTCGGTATGACAGAGAACGTCCACCGCAGTAAGTGTGGGGTCCCGTTTCACATCGTCTACAAGCTTGACATGTTGTCTTCGGGCGTCGTTGAAAGCACGAGACGTAGTAAAGAAGAAAGAAAGCCACACAAGCGAACACGGACGAGAGTCTCACTCGTCAACGTTGTCTTCTTTTTCTACTGCACAGAAGGCGCGCTTCTCACGAACTAGAGGTGGCTACTACAAACAAATGAACAAACGGAGGATGGACAGACCCACGGCATAAGGAGCTTCGCCCCTAAAAATTAATTGTGCGCGACATAGTAAGTATTGCGTAGGAGTAATATAATACGAATTACAGCCACAATAAACAATATAATAGCCACCATACAATTGCGTCATTGTAAAAAAACAAAAAATGTGTGACAGTGCTATAAAAAGACAGACGCCATCAGTTTGAAAAGCACCCTTGCAATAGCTTATCAAAAAAGAAGTTATACAAATAAAAAATTGAGGATACTAAGGGAAGTGTGTGGAAAAATGTTTGTTCAACTGAAGACAAAAAGCGTCATGGTCTCTAAGTGAAGCAATGTTGTCTGGTAAGCTGCTCCAGAGACGGATAGCGCGAGGTAGTGGAGAAGAATTAAATGATTGCGTCGCACCATATAGGCGGGCGTAACTGAGAGTGTTGTGCAATCTTCGCGATGCTTGATGATTCTTGACCTCCCCTCCTGCAAGTGCGATCATACCTATATGTATTATAGATACTTGTAAGAGCACTGATTTCGGTGTCATATACTGCGGGAGACAGCAAAGTCTCAGTGAAGGCGATAACGTCTGAGTCAGCATCATCAAGATAGCTTTAAATGAGATCACCCTTTGACATGAGGCTTCGCGTGTTTGCAAATGACACCGATAATGGCTGTAAGTTGCGATCTAGCTTTGTTGTTAGAGAACAAGCGCACGTGTTCTGGCGTAGCTATCTTTTTAGCTCGACGACGGAGCCAGCGATACCATCATAGACGTATGTCGCGGAGCCGATTCGTAGTTTGTCAACTGAAAGCTTAAATGGTTTATGCAGTGTTTTCGCAAACGCAAGCAGCTTTTGCCTGGCCTGCCGAGTTGCCAGCGAAAAATCTTCTCGAAATGAGAACGCCGTTCGCTTAAGCCTCGGTCCTCAAGACAAAATGCGCTGTTTATCTTTGAAGAAAGTTAGCTTGGCGATGACAGGCCTTGTTTTTCCGGCAGCAAACCTGCCAAGTCGGTGCACACGCTCAAATCGATCGCATGATAATGTTACACCCAGTTTTTCTTCACAAAATTTATTTACTTGCTGTTATGAGGCTGCCCAATCCTCCTTGTGATCGTTATCTAGGCCGAAGAAAACCAGATTTGAACGCCGCATCCTGTTTTCCGTGTCGTTACGTTGAGTCGTAATAGCCATCACTTGTTTGGACACCATGCCTACAGCATCAGCATTTGCCATGGTTCCCCGAACACCCAGTGGTGTTGAACTTTCTAGTGCCTCCAGTCTAGCATTTAATAGCTTAATTTCTTCATAAGCAGCAGCCTGCTTTTCAGCACTGCTTTTCAACTCTGTTGACAAAGCGGCAAGATCTTTTTCGAGCTTCGTTATGATGTTTAGGGCCTGGGCAATCGCATCAGCTTCCACCTTATTCATGGGACCAGGATTCGATTCTACGTCACCCGAAATCATGAGTACAAGTTCAAATAAATAGGCAGACATGCCAGACGAGAAGTATTTCGCCTGTCGCGTCAGTTCAGTCAGACAAGGTGGGCACGACACCGCCAGCAGGCAGTAATTGCTACTCTTAACACAAGCTGCATGGTTCAAATAACTGACCTGCAAGAGCATCGTGCGTGAGTACGCCATTCTCGGTGCGATGACGTGCCCCTGTTCGCCCGATGTTTCTGCAATAACAATTTTGCGCTTGCCTGGTTCATATTGGCCCCACTAGATGGCTCCCCCTATCCAGCCTGTCAGCGGCTTTAGGCCTCTCACGTTTACGGATTCGGTATTCTAGGTCGCTCTAGGCGCTCGCACTTCGGCTTATTTTGACTCGGTGGCTGGAGTCCCCATGAAGCGGATATCGCGAGTAGCCACGAACGAAGGTGGATTTGAGAGATAGGGCCGTAAACGTAAAGCCTATCCGGCGAGTAGTTCACGTTCCGTAAACTTTTATGCTCCGTAAAGGTTCGCGCATGCGCAGATTCCATCCGGTATCCGGTAACACGGTAACGTAAAGAAGTATACGTACAAGCTAAAAGTTCCTAATATAAAGAAACGAACACTATTTGAATACTAAAAAATCGTCGAGCGCGTACAGCAATAAGAGGTCACGTGGTCGGGTACATCGGGTCGTTCATGTTTTTGCCGCCAGAGGCGCCACAGGTCATTTTTCGCGACTTTCAATTTAGAAATAAAAATATAAATCCACCTCTCGCGAAGAAAACAGGGTTGGTTTGAGTCAATGCGACCGACAATCTTTCCATCAGTGGAGTCATCTCATTTCATGTTCTGGGCAGTTGTCGGTCCCTTTAATATCGAAGGCCATCGCCGTTGATGTAGAGCTCCCGATAATACACAAAAGCGCGATTGCCCCGCACCGCTCCGCGACTCGCGTAAAGCGCCTGCCGACCACACACTGCACGCTTCAGACACCGCACAGCGTAAGCAATATGTTCACGTAAACGAAGCGCCGGACGTACAGAGGCCAGTTTTATTTTTTTTTTGCAAAACAAAAAAGAAAAGGAAGTCTGTCATGCGCACAGCGAAAAGGCCGTCGACCGATGCACCAGTCGTGAAGCAAAGCCTAAATGCACGCGCCCCATAGGCGGCACGAAGCGACGCCTACACTCTAAAAAAAAAATCACAGCATATCCACGGAGTGAATGATGATGAGTGGGCGAAGCTGCGGAGGTTCATCGGTAAACCGTGAATCTTCCGTGAATTCTGCCCAGTACATCATCACCGACGTGAGATCGGGCGCGTTTATACTAAAGGTTCGATGAGTTATGACGACTTGCAGCTCACTTTAATTTTACATGTACGCTGTGAATTTTCATTGTTTAGAAAACCATTGCTTTAGAAAACATCTGGCGTCTTTCGTTAAGCAGCTGGCGCCTTTTCGTTTTGCTTTAGAAACATCTGGCGTTCTTTCGTTTTGCTTTTACAGAACATCTGGCGTCTTTCGTTGGTTTATTTCATCAATCAACGGCGTTTTGAACAAAATTTTTATTGTTTAATCACGCACAGGAGAAATCTCACCAGGCACTACCTTGGAGGTAAAGAATGGCTGCTAATGGGAATGAGAGACAGAAGAAGTCGGCTTTTAGCTAACGCTGCGAATTTTTTATTGTTCAACAACGCACAGGAAAAATCTCCCACCGGCACCACCTTGGAGGTCAAAGCGTAAGACTGGTTACTCACAACGACTACGACTACGAGGGACGAACGGGTGCCGCCTTAAGGAGCTTCGCCCCTAAAACGTGGGGGGAGGGGGGGGGAGCGAGAACGGAGAAACGGGCTGCGTTGCTCCTTCCGAGCAGCGACTCTCTCCTTTGCAAATGCTTAGTGCCGGCGAGGAGGACATCGAGGCACTCTACGGATGCTTCACCCGTCGCGCCCTCTTGCGACAAGCGCCAGCGGAGAAATGTTCCTCCTCAACCACGTGGTATTGCGCGCGCGCGCATGCGCACGCCGAATCACATTTCGCATCCTTTCGCGCTCAGTCGGCAGTATAAGACTACCCAGCACTACCCTACCTCGGCCAGTCGCGTGCGATTACTTGTACTGAAGGACTATGCTTGTACCTAGGATTGAAGCGAGCAATGCATGAGTGACGTTTATTGTTTTTTTTTCTTTTTTTACAGTAAAGTCTGTGCCGTCTTTCTTTTTATCGCTAGGTGTGCGCGCAATGCGCCGCATCTTTCGTGTGTCTCGTGTTTTTTGTATGCGTTTGAGCACTATCTGTTTGTCACAAATACAATAAGTCCTGCTTCACAAAGCAGTCATGTTTTATTGAACATCTCATACTGTACAAGAATAACGGATTTTTTCGGCTTTAACATACTTGGCAAGCGCACGCGTTTTTAGTTTTGCACGGAACTTGTAGCACTTATAGCACGTCGGCGTACGCAACATGCACACTCGCTCCCAAGGCCTGAGGCCTGGCGACGGCTCCGGCGCCACGGGGATCGCTGAGGGCGGCCTGGCTACGACTTGCGCGTAACTGAGCGGCGCAGGCGCCGGAAGGGTCTGGTGGTATTCCGGCATGACCTCTGCGATTTCCTACTCAATAGCTCGGCGGAGGGGAGGCCGCAGTGTGGTAGACAGCTGTTCAACATGCTGCGGGTGAGCGAAGGCCAGTAGAGAGAACTGGCGGGCAATGTCCTCGCGCACGAATGACTTGATTTCGGCGATAAAGACGGAGTGGTCCGAAATGGCCGACAAGCCAGTGAGATCGGCGTCGCGTGATGGTGGTCGACGCGTCATCCGCTGCTGCCTGCGCAGCTCCTCGTAGCTTTGGCACAGTGTGATGACCTCTGTCACAGTGCGAGGGTTTTTGGTGAGCAGCATGGTGAAGGCATCGTCGTCGATGCCTTTCATAACGTTCCGGATCTCGTCAGACTGAGACATGGTTGCGTCGGCTTTCATGCGCAAGTCGAGGACGTCTTCGATGTAACTCGTGAAAGACTCGCCGGACTGCTGAGCTCGTTCACGTAAACGCTGTTCGGTTTGCAGCTTACGAACGGCCGGGTGGCCGAACACGTCGATGATGGCGGTCTTGAAAGCGGACCAGGTAGGGAAGTCCGATGCGTGGTTTTTGTGCTTGCCACACCCGCGAGGTAGAAAACCAACTTTTCCTGCCTCGTCCCATTCATTGGGTACGCTGACACGCTCGTAAATCGCGAGCCAGTCCTCGACGTCACTGCCAACCGCGCCGGTGAAGAAAGGAGGGTCGCGGATGCGGGGGACACCGGGCCATGCCGTCGGTGGAGGCGTTTGCAGGATAATAATAATAATATCTGGGGTTTAACGTCCCAAAACCACGCGTTTGCAGGAGGCGTCTTGGGGCATGGTAGATGGCACGGCCCGGGGTCGAAGCTCCAAGGGCATCGAATGCGGACCAAAGTTGTATGAGGTCTTGATTGGGCAGACGTTTATGTGACCCGAAGACCCGGCAGCGAACAGGCATGGTCAACCCACACTGACGATGATGATGGTACACGACGAAGATGCATAACCAAATGCATTACGATGTACACATGAAGAAGATGTGTATAACAAATGCCCACACTAATTCCCCCCACGTGAAAGCGGCCAGCCTGGCCGCTGCAGGTCAAGGAGACGAGGAACGTCGCATGAAGGGCTTGATGCGGGAGACGTGGACAACCTCGGTAGTACGGTAACGGCGGTCTGCTGGGGTTACAAGTGGCGTCACGCGATAATTCACAGGTGAAGTCTGTTCCAGAACGGATGAGAAGTTGACACTAGTTGATGTGCAGTGGCCTGAGAGCAGCTGCGTTGCCTGTTTAGGAGGTAAAATGTTTTATGGTCCATGCAATGTAAGTGGGTGTCATCTTTTGCAACTAGACTGCAGATGAGGCATATGTCAAATATCTATTCTGACTGTGCCCCAAGCTAAGTTCCCCTTGAAAAAGTGTCTAGTATAGAGCGACTACGTATGCAATGGTATTCATATTATGCTTACAGGAGGCATCAGGGATATGGAATTGGAGAGTTTTTTAAGTAAAAATTTGTAGTGAATTTTTTAGCGATTTGAAATTTTGTGATGATAACGTTTTATTTTTTTAATCACGAGACAACTTCAGAGGATGATGGTGAAACAAAAAAAAAGTGAAGCACTGGGGTGGACCTAAGAAGGAGTTGCAAGAAAACCTAATGTTCAAATGGTAAGGAACAGAACATCAGTTAACCATAAGACTTGAAAGAATAGAACTGATAAATAAATACATTTGATTTGGCCATGCAATTACCAATAATTCAAGCAATAAGCGTGAAATAATTAAGACGCCAAGAATCGCGCGAAATACACTTCGCTGGTACTCATAGTCGCGGCTTTCCAGTATCAGGACAAAAGCTTGCAAAAGCTTTACCTTACCACTACTCACCCATATAGGACAGGATAATAGATGAGGTTGAGATTAAATGAAAGATTAACATGAAAGGGCCGGAAGAGAACAGAATAAACTATGAAATAAATACTAGTAATGTTGTAGTTGCTGAAACTAAAAAAAATATATGAATGGGCAATGCATTAAGTGTAAAAAAAAGAAACAGATCGCCACTTTGGATGAAGCTGTGAATTTGAAGCAATAGCAAGTGCTGTAGTGGTGACAAAAAGGACATGGGAAGCTGAAATTATGAAATCTAGGGCGCTGAGGCTGGTTAATAGAAGGAAAGTTCGAGATGCCTTGTTCAGAGCGAACATGTTTAAGCTGATGGTAGAAGTAAAGCACAGACTGGGGTACTCAGACAACTGTATCTTTATAACCGATTTCTTCTCTCATATAAAGGTGCCGTGAGAAGATCAATGTCTGAAATCACTCCACTCTTTCAATGCAGCATTCTGCTGTGGCCGCTCATTATATGCTAAGAGCCTGAGTACTGTAATTTAAACCTCCAAAGCCTAAAAGTCACGTCGTAGGTAGTGTTAGTCTCTCTACGAAAAGCAGTATATTGTATTGTCTTACGCTCTTTTGTTTCTTTTTTGCAGATTTTTGAAGACTTAAAAAAGTACAAGATAAATCAAACTGTTACAAAACGATTATTATAAAGTTATTTATTGTGCCTGGAATGGACATATGCCAAATGCAGAATCCAGGTTTGTGGAGAACTTTAAAGGGACCGACAACTGCCCAGAATATGAAATGAGTTGACTCCACTGATGTGAAGATTGTCCGTCGCACTGACTCAAACTAACCCTGTATTTTTGGTGAGAGATGGATTTATATTTTTATTTCTTAATTGAAAGTCGCGAAAAATGACCTGTGACGCCTCCGGCGGCAAAAATATGAATGATACGATGAAGACGGCCACGTGACCGTTGATTGCTGTACGCGGTCGACGATGTTTTTGTTAGTATTGAAATATTGTTCGTTTCTTTATATTAAAAGGTATTACTCCATAATAATGTACATATAGGCCTGCGTTAGTAGTATGCAATAAAGTGGCGCTGCCTTCGCGTGACGTAATGATCCCATGCTCGTCAGCGCGTCTTGAGCAACTTTTCAGCATGCTCATGCAACCGTGCACGCAGTTTCCAGGTCGCTAAGATTTTGGAGCGACATAATTTTGCTACCTACACTTCGTCTCAGAAATGACGCGCGCTGCTACTCGGTGCGGCCGTGCATATGCACAGTTACGTTTTCGATTACTTGGCTTGGCTCCTGTATCGAGAGAGTAACGACGCCGGGACAAGCTATCCATGACACAGGCGCAGGCAACCTTGGGCGCAGGCGCACACAACGCTGTACAAATACTGGGAAGGTGTATAAAGCCACACGTTTCATTGCAACAGCTTGCTATTTTCAAAAATGGTTGGAAAGCTCAAAATAAAGGTGGTTAAGCATAGTTACAGTAACTCCTGCGAAAGCAGAACGACAGCTTTCACAAGGGCTAGCGGCATCGCTATCAATCCTCAGCGTTGCTGGAGCAAGCCTCCATGCGTGTTTGGAGCCTTTCAGATCGAAAAATACTGCTTATAAAATAACTACGTGCTTTTCGGATAAACCACCGCAGCTACAAACGCTACGAAGGGTGAGCTTCCTGTCACGCCGTAAAAAACTGGGTCGAGAAAAATCAATTGTCGGTCCCTTTAATAAATAGCAGTTTTGCCCATTTCTACTGCATTGTCTTCCTGCACAGCATATTTACACTTCACATATTACAGCAGTGTCACAATCCAAGCATGCAGTTTTTAGGCTTAGTCAGAGTGCCGTACGTACCTGCATACTAGAAAAACAGCAGCGCTGCAACTGTGTTAATCAGGTCGAATGAATTTCACACCATGAAATAGCGTGGGCATTGAAGATCGAGAATATCTTTTGCGTACATTACAAATCACCTAAGTTGACAAATCTGCATGAGTTCCATTCCAGTAGTATGGGTAGACAGTTGCCTATTGGCGGCGAGGAGTTACGGAGTGGCTCTCTATCGGACGCACCTCGATTGCGTGCTAGGCAGGATGCCGCCGGCGCGCGCCCCATAGGTTTTGCTGTCGGCGCTCTACAAAATCGCCTCGCGGAAGCTCACGCGGTCACTGCGTTGGAGACCGCCTTCGTGCGTGAAAGGTAGTCACTCGTTGAGCGCAAAATATGTGAAATATCTCGTTAGAGTAGACTGCCTGTGTAACCAAACGGAGCATAAAAGAAAGCAGCCTCAAGCCAGCGATCGCACGGGTTCCCGACGACTGAGGGTGCCTCTGCATGTATGAGCGTCTGCATGTATGCTCGTACTGATGGTTTCGCTTTTGCTACGAGCGCGTTTTGGCACCGCGCTGTAAACTTTAGGCTGCAAAATATGAGAATTTGTGAGTACACAAACAACTACTGTTGCGCGGACCCTATCAGAGCAGTTCAAAAACAATTTCGTTACAACTACGGCTTCGGTGCGCATGGCAACTCTGTGATGTACCGTCCCGACGATTCAGTGTTTTTTTTTTTTTTCGGTCTAAATTCGCATACGTTTCAATGTCATTTGACAAGTTGTCTCGTACTGCGTATTAATCGGCCTTCTCAGCGGGCAAATGCCGCTGCTTCTGTTTCTTTATTCAGTGCATTCGTTTCGTATCGTTCTCACACAAAACGTGAGCAAATGCGACGCCTTTTTTAATGCTCCTTAATTATCGTTCCCTTCGCATTCCAGTGAACTTGCCGCTCTTTGTCATCAACATATTCATAGACCAAAGCTTCACCACTTCGAGATTGCAGGTGGAAGGAGAAGCAGTCTACGAGATCGAGCATATGTAGTAGCATGCAACGCAGAGGAAAAGAAAGAAAATACAGTAACGTTCGCCGGACTTGTTCTGCAAACCTCGGCTGTGAACTAGGACCTACGTGAACTTGAAATAGCGGTGAATAAAATAGAAGTTATTGCAGCAACCGGCAGCCGCAAAACAGGATAGTAAATATTTGACGGGTACTCCAGCAATTTTGGCAGCAGTGTCGTATCTAACGCCAACAGGGTGGCATCTTTCCCACGTAAATAAATGAGGCTCCAAGAAAATACATGGGGTTGGAGAGGCCCAACGTCAGCTTGAGAGTGGCACAAATAAATTTGGGCTTTTTAGCACATAGTGTTTGCGCCAAGGGAACGCAAGCTTGACTGAAAATAATGTTATTGCCAACATAAATGCAGCACAGCCGCAGCATTTGACTCTCGCTATGTACGTCCACCAACAAACGTCGCGTAGCTTACGAAGGCGAACGCCAGATGTCTCTTGAAACAGGAAGATTGACCGTCGCGGCATCGAGTGACGCAAAAAATAATCGTCACGTGATGACGTCCCCATACGACGTCATCATGACGACACAGAAATTTGCAACTTCATGACATCACCATGACGTGACATAACGTGATGTCACATGATGACGTATTCACACGACATGGTCCCTTTGCATTGCCTCCGTGATCGATGGGCCGATCACGGAGGCAATGCAAAACGTCGAAAGCCCTAGATGCCTCGCCTCATCAAACGGGAAGGTTGCCCGTCGGCGTCCCGCGTCGCCGGCGTCAACACGAGTGATGCAAAAAATAATCGCCACGTGATGGCGTTGTCATATGACGTCAACATGACGTCACAGATCGCCAAAATATGTAGCGTCATTATGACGTCACATGATAACGTATTCAACGTCATGGTCGCTTTGCATTGCCTCCGTGATCGGTCACGGAGGCCGTGCAAAACCGCGTTAGGTGGAGAACGCTTTTGGAGGGGGGCGCGGGAGAATCAATACATCGACTGACAAGAAGAAGAAGATGGCTTTCACCTTCCAGTCATCTTTGGCGAGTGCATAACGGACCCTGTGAGTTTTTTCATGCAACGTATCTAAGCAATGACTTGCGCATCTGCAGCCGATTTTGTGGACGCTGAGCACGGGGCCGACGATCAAGAGGTCGCACGGGAGAGTTCTGAGATGGCATCGCACGTGGTAAAAGGTAGCGCCTTTTCCATCTTGTGGCAGATAAGCATCATTTTCCAGCGGGAAGCGCGCGTGATCCATCGTCTCAGTGCGCGCTGCCTGCTACTCACCGAACATCGTAGGCCTGACTCAGTAGCGAAAGTCTTCGTCGCGGAAGTGCTTGTTGCACACAAGACTCGTAGCCGATGGCTAGTTGCCGGTTCTTAGCTTTACAACCCATGCTTCACGCAGTTTCTTGTCCCGCGGTTACCGGTGCAGGCTGACACTGGGCTCCGTTGCGTAAGCCCGGCACTGCGGCACCGAGCGGTAAAGCCCCATGTTCGTCGCCTTCGGAGGCAGCCACTCTATTACAATGGTTTCAATTGAGTAGAAAATGCGAGAAAACTCCCGTATTTGAACAGACCGCAGCGCATGTGGGACTTGAAATTCGTTTTCAAAGCATGCGGCAGCGCTCCACAAGCAGCCGACGCGGCCGCTGAGACCACGTGATCCTGCCAAGCATGTCACGCCGATGGTGGCGCAGGCGTTTCCAGTGGTGGGCCTCGAGGCCAACTCAAAAGGGATGTTAGTCTTCATTTTGCACTGCAAATCTAGAAAACCAGCAAAATGTCGTTGTGCTCATTTCACAGGGCACGTCGTATATTACGGCCTAGAGGTTAGTCAGAAAATGTTGGTATGCATGTTTCACAGTGCACTCCATGTTTTACAGTCTGCTACAACATGAGAAAATGTTGCTGCTGAGGTTTTACACAGCGTTGTCTAACGATGAATTTACACACCACTGTGTTTTACACGCCACCGTGTAACGATGAATATACCGTGTAACCACCGTATATTTAACGGCTTAAACACTACATAACACGAAATTGGTGCAACGTAGATTTTACGGGCTGTGGTTTATCTTTACTGGAAAAGCACTGTGGAGCGAAAAAACAGTGGCTAGGTTTTTTCTACACTATATCATTATATAGACGGCATGCATGCCGTAAACATGAAATACGGGTCGCAATTTTTTTTACTGTAAAAGTCTGGCAGCATCAGCTGCCGGTGCTTTCACCGTAAAAACTACGGCGATTTTTTTACAGTGTAGGCCTCGAACCGAAGTGCCGTAGCAGACGACGCGCCGTTTTGCTATCCACCTATTAACAGTATATAGCCATCCACCGGACCCGCGAAATCCACGTGCAGACGCGATTACGGCTGCCTGGTTTCCCGCCACGGAACTGGTGCCTGGCGCGGAGGCATCGGTGCAGCTTGAACACACAAGTGGAACATCTTAATAATAATATCTGGGGTTTTACGTCCCAAAACCAAGGTATGATTATGAGAGACGCCGTAGTGGAGGGCTCCGGAAATTTCGACCATCTGGTGTTCTTTAACGTGCACCTAAATCTAAGTACACGGGCCTCTACCATTTCGCCTCCATCGAAATGCGACCGCCGCAGCCGGGATCGAACCCGCGACCTTCGGGACAGCAGCCGAGCACCGTAACCGCTATACCACCGCGGCGGCTCAAGTGGAACATCTTACCGAGCTGCTCAGTATCTTTGTCAATGCCGGGATACCAAAGTAGCGAGCGCGCTAGCCTCTTCATCGCAGTGATGCGTCTCATGAACAAGCTGCGACACTGCGTTTCTTGCTGCGGTGGCCCCAAACAGTTAGCTCGTGCTTCCTGACGGTGTTACTTGCTTCGCGTCTACGGCCAGCCTTCGTGCACCCACTTCTGCTCCAGATTGAGAAGTACGTACTCACAGGCGCCGTCCTCTTCTGCGGTTGAGTGCGTCCGCCGGAACCTTCGCCTTGCCGTCCTTGAACTTGACGTTCCTCAGCTGGAGTGAGTGAGTGAACAACTTTATTGAACGATCCGGCAAAAAAAAAAGAAAAGAAAAAGGAGAGGGGAATGGGGTGGTGGAGACTCTTGCGTGCATGCGAGCCTCTCAGCCGCGAAGGAAGCCCCTCGCGCTGCGAGGATGGCATGTCACGTGCTGGACCTTGTCTCTGTGGGTAGGCTTGCTCGTGTTTTTTTTCTGCATGTTGGTAGCCGAGGTCCTGGATTCCCCTAGCTGACGTCCTGCGAGCGGTCCGTCATGCCGGGTTTCTGCAGGTCCAGGAGTTCGAGGACGTGCCGAACTGTGTCCCGTTGAGTTTCGGGCCTCGCTGGATCCTGGCTGCCACCATGGCTGCAACTGGCTTATCGGGGCTCAAAATACTGACAAGTGGCTTGTGATCAGTCACAAGTGTAAATTTTCTATACCCAACAAATATGGCCGGAATTTCGCCACTCCGAATACCAAGGCCAGGGCTTCCTTTTCAAGCTGTGAATGCTTCCGCTCTGCGTCGGCGAGTACGCGGGAGCGGAAGCCCATGGGTCCCCTCTGCTGTGCTATCAGATAAGACGCTCCAATGCCGACTGCTGAAGCGTCACATTCTAGTACCAACCGTTTGTCCGGATCGTAATGGGCCAGAAACTCCTTATCAGAGCCTTGGAATAGAGCATTGCACGGGCCCGGCCCGGCCCGCGGGCCGTCCGAAGCGTTTTCCGGCGGGCCCGGGCTGGGCTCGGGCTTGAAAGTGCGGGCCTGGGCCGGGACCGGGCTTGAGGCTGCGGGCCGGACCGGATTCGGACCCGCTCATTAAAAGGCCTAAGTCGGGCCTTCGAGCCCACGCGAACGTTATGCATTGCATGGACTGAGGCATTTTGTGCCAAGCTGAAGTGACACGTGCAAAGAGCTGGCTCTTAATTAGTAAACCTTAGCAAAGAAAATAGAAAAACAGTTGAAGTTCTATTTTCTTTTCACCAGAATAGATATATTATATCAATACTGGTGCGTTTATTGTATGCTGTATGCTAATGATATTATATTGTGCATTGCAAATACGTTTCCGTGACGACATTCAAATATGAACGATTTATATTTCATCTGCTTATGGTGGCAACAAATTATTAATTAGGAGCCTCTTTTAAAAAAATTGTGTAATTAATGTTTCCAACGCGAGGGTAGAAAAGAGCATTAAAGAAACAGTCCTTGGTTTGCTTCTATCCGCTTTTTCATGTTAGTTGTACACTTCTTTTAAATAAATTTTGTTGCTATGTTTTATTTTCACTATATATACTGTTACTGAATGACTTGCCATGTGCCAAATAGGCAACAATTCACTTATATTCCTTGGTATTACGTGCCAAAACCACGATATGATTACGAGGCACGCCGTAGTGGGGACCGGATTAATTTCGACCACCTGGAGTTCTTTAACGTGCACCTAAAGATAAGTATGTGCACGGCTGTTCTTGCATTTCGCCCCCATCAAAATGCGGCCGCTTTAGCCGCGGCATTCTCACACGCGTCCTAGGACTTAAGAGCGAAACAGCTTAACCGCTGAGCTACCACCGCGGGCAAAGCAACATTTCGATGCATGTACACACCGGATTTCCAGTTCGATCGCCTGCTGCAAAGTGCAAGGCAATAATCATCAACAACTAATATCCTCTAGCGGGCCCGGGCCGGGCCTGGTGGGAAGATATTCAGAGACAACATCAGTACTCCACCATTTCGACAGCGGTCGAAATAACAAAATCGACAAAAAATGGTTGGTGTATGTGGTGAAGCAAGCTTTACAGGAACAGACGTCACAGCCCTGTAAAGGCTTATGAGGCGAATGTACAGTTGCTGTTCAGCTGCTGGAAATGAGGTACACACAAGGTTCCTCTGCACGGCTTGAGAAGTGCTCCTCTACGCCACTGGTTTCGGCCATTTCATCCTAAATGCCGGTGATGTGATCGCATGATGGTATACCTTCATGAGTCAGTGGGAAAAATGTGTCCCCCTTTTTTCCAGCAAATTACTGGCTTGATTTTCAGGAAATTCGCTTTATACTATTTCTTTGTGGTTTATATGTATATACCACAGCCGGTTTTTAGCATCGTGTTAAAAATACAGGCGAACCTGCGTGATTCCACGTAAGATCGAACAAACGATGGCTGGTCGACCTCTTAAATTTATTTCCAAATTTTATGTCTTGCCGCGAGTCTTATACTTCATGGGCTGAAGCTTCACCCACAAAGACTGTGGGCAACGCACTGCGCAGGCCTCGCCGTAATGTGTAGGAAGCTTCGCGATTGTTTTGGAACAATCTGTTAAGATTGCGTGCCGCACGAGAATGTTCCAGCTTTGTCGAGAGATAACGCCGCCAACAGCGATATCGCTCGAAAGTTCGATAGCGCCTGTATAAAAGCCGACGCGCTTGACTGCTTGTCAGTTGATCGACGGTCGACGCTCTGTTCGCCGCTATCAGCGTATTACTGTACTTTGACTTTCAGTTTCCCGGCCACAAGTTCGGCCAAATAAACAGTTTCATCTCGGACGTGCTGACTGCTGTCTTCGTCGACGTCACGACCACGTGACATCTGGTGGAGGTGCTTCCCCGTCCATGTACCGAACACCCCCCTCCAACCGTGAGCCAAGCCCACACCGTCAAGGGGACTCCGGTGCCACCGCTGACCAGCGATCCAGCCGCAGACAGCAAGGTCTCCCACCAGAATACGGACTCCTACCGGACAAGCCAAAAGCCACGGCAACGAAGACAACAGGGACGATGACTGACGCAGTGGCCCCTACGGCGATCGTGATGCAGCCACCCAGGGAGCCGTCGACGTTCCGTGGTTCGCGATGTGAAGACGCCCGAGACTTGGCTCGAGACCTTCGAAAGGGTCTCAACATTTAATAACTGGAACTGCGAGGACAAGCTGCGCCACGTATACTTCTACCTAGAAGACGCCGCGAGGACGTGGTTCGAGAACCGAGAATCCGCCCTACAAACATGGGATCTCTTTCGGACGACGTTCCTAAGCACGTTCACGAGCGTGGTCCGCAAGGAACGGGCCGCGGCTATGCTGGAGACCCGTGTGCAGCTGCCCAACGAAAATATTGCCATCTACACGGAAGAGATGAATCGCCTGTTTCGACACGCCGACCCAAGTATGCCCGAAGAGAAGAAAGTGAGGTTCCTCATGCAGGGTGTCAAACAGGAACTCTTCGCTGGATTGATAAGGAACCCGTCGAAGACGGTCGCTGAATTTGCATCGGAGGCTTCCACGATCGAGAAAACGCTTGAGATGCGAACGCGGCAATACAACCGCAGCTTCTCGGCTACAAGCTACACCGACGTTCAAGCCCTAGGGCCCGCCGACCTGCGTGAGACGATTCGAGCAATCGTGCAAGAGGAGTTGCGAAAAATTCTACCTTCGTCGCAACCTCAAGTAGAGTCCATCGCCGAGGTCGTGCGCCAGGAGATCCAGCATTCACTCGGCGCGCCTCAGCTAGCAGAGCCGCTGCTGCAGCCCGCCGTCATGCTCCTCCTCCACGCCCCCGCCAAGACGCCACAGCGCCGCAGTACCGTCGCCAGACGCCGCCGCCGCCACCGACGCCCTACCGACCACCTGTCGGCCAGCGCAACACCCCGAGGAAGACCGATGTCTGGCGTGCCCCCGACAACCGCCCGCTCTGCTACCACTGCGGAGAGCCCGGCCACACGTACCGCCGCTGCCAGTACCGACAGATGGGACTACGCGGATTCGCCATCAACGCGCCGCGCCCGCAGCCAGGCGAACGGCCTCGCGACATCGACGACTACCTCACCGGAACACAGTGGCAAGAACGACGACCTTCCCGCTCGCCGTCGCCCGGTCGCTACATGTCACCGCACCGCCGGCCGTACACTGGCCCAAACCGGGGCCGGTCGCCTAGCCCGTATCCGGAAAACTAAGGGCAGCAACCGATGGAGGTGCGGTTGCTGTACACCGAACTACCGAAGATCCTCCGCCGCCGACGACGACGCCGCGACAAAACCTTCAGAACACAACGCGAACCAGACAGACCCCTGACAACGAAATCTCGCGGACTGAAGAAGACCCGACGACGCAAAATGGAAGCAGCGGAACACACTGACGCAGCCGTGACCCCACGCCACGACCTAACTGCAACGCGAGACGACGAACTAGCGACCTCGACGTTCTTATCGACGGCCACAGCGTCACAGCTCTCGTCGACACCGGAGCCGACTATTCTGTCTTCAGTGGACCGTTCGCCACCAAGCTGAAGAAAGTAAAGACCGCTTGGAGTGGACCCGAAATCCGGACAGCTGGAGGCCACCTGATAACGCCGATTGGTGTCTGCACGGCGAGAGTCACAATCAATAACCGTACTTATCCTGCGAGCTTTGTAATCCTACAAAATTGCTCTAGGGATGTCATAATTGGAATGAACTTCCTAAGTGACCACGGCGCCGTCATCGACCTGAGGTCTGAGTCGATAACGCTAACCTGAGACAAAGCGCTCCCGCCCCACGCGACGCCAGGGAACCATGCATTGAACGTGATAGAAGAGCAGGTGACCGTTCCGCCGCGCTCCAGCGTCATTATTTCCGTCGGCACCGAAAAACCTGCGAACTTTGAAGGCGTCATCGAGGGCGATCAGCAACTACTCTTGAACCGTCAAATTTGCGTCGCAAGAGGTATAGCCGAACTGCGTTAGCAACAACTTGTAGGTTTGGGCGAGTCGGTTCATGATGCGAAAACTGTGGTTCATGATGCGAAATACAGCGCTAGTCCTGTCGTGTGTGTTCCTATTTTTGTCGTCGTTTTTTTCGCGCTGCGTCTAGTTTTCGCAGCCGAACTGCGTGACGGTAAAGCAAAGGTAGTGCTGACAAATTTCAGCCACGAATATAGCCACGAACATTGGTACGACGGTCGCCTACATCGACGAATGTGTGGCCGCCAGCAATGCTTTCGCCCTCTTCGATGCTGCCGAACCTGCTTCAACGAATCGAGGTCCCGAACCAGATTTCGACGTCAACCGGAGCCTTCCTAAGGTCAAGCAAGACCAGCTGAAAACCCTGCTCCTGCAATACAAGGACTGCTTCTCGTCGTCATCACGAATTCGACAAAGTCCGGTGGCGAAACACCGAATTATAACGGAGGAAAGTGCGAGGCCCCTCCGTCAGAGCCCCTACAGTTTCGACTCGAGAGCGCGACGCGATAAAGAAACAAGTCGACGAGATGCTACGCGACAACATCATCCAGCCGTCCAAGAGTCCGTGGGCGTCACCCGTGGTGTTAGTGAAGAAGGACGGGACACCGCTTCTGCGTTGACTATCGGCGCCTGAACAAAATCACGAAGAAAGACGTGTACCCCCTCCCACGGATAGACAACACCCTGGATCGACTACACACCGCGACGTACTTTTCGTCGATGGACCTCAAGACAGGCTATTGGCAGATCGAAGTAGACGAAAGAGACCGAGAAAAGACAGCTTTTATAACACCCGGCGGCCTCTGTGAGTTCAAGGTCATGCCTTTTGGTCTTCGCTCGGCACCTGCGACGTTCCAGCGCGTCATGGACACCGTGCTGGCCAGATTGAAGTGGCAGACGTGCCTTGTGTATTTGGACGACGTCGTCGTGTTTTCATCGACCTTCGACGAGCATCTCCGGCGGCTTGAGGCAGTACTTCAAGCAATCAAGGCCTCTGGACTGACCCAGAAGCCAGAAAAGTGCCGATTCGCGTACAACGAGCTCTTGTTTCTGGGTCATGTGATCAGCAAGTCTGGAGTGTGCCCAGACCCGCGGAAAACAGCTGCTATCGCCGAATTCGCGCCTCCCAACGACAAGAAGGCCGTGCGCCGATTTCTCGGCTTATGCGCCTATTACAGACGCTTCGTCAAAAACTTTTCACGCATCGCCGAACCACTGACGCTTCTTACGAAGACTAACGTGGTATTCAGATGGGGAACGGAGCAAGTGCAAGCATTTGAGGAACTTAAACGACGCCTGCAGACGCCACCCATACTTGCGCATTTCGACGATTGCGCCGATACGGAGTAAAAT
Organism: Rhipicephalus sanguineus; assembly: GCF_013339695.2. Classification (NCBI taxonomy): domain Eukaryota; kingdom Metazoa; phylum Arthropoda; class Arachnida; order Ixodida; family Ixodidae; genus Rhipicephalus; species Rhipicephalus sanguineus. The sequence continues at coordinate 12,151,954 of NC_051184.2, forward strand.
GGCAACTTGGGCGAGTTGGTATCGGTTCATACTTCAAATATCAGCGCACCAACAAAACGAGCACACTAAAGCGGAGGAAACGACGCACACAACAAGCGCTGACTCGCAACTGAAAGGTTTATTCCACATCACACACACATATATAAGTAAACGTCAAATGCAGCACACGTGACAAGGATTGCCGCCGCTGTCTTGTCTTACTTAGACAAGACAGCGGCGGTGACAACAAGCGCTGACTCGCAACTGAAAGGTTTATTCCACATCACACACACATATATAAGTAAACGTCAAATGCAGCACACGTGACAAGGATTGCCGCCGCTGTCTTGTCTTACTTAGACAAGACAGCGGCGGCAATCCTTGTCACGTGTGCTGCATTTGACGTTTACTTATATATGTGTGTGTGATGTGGAATAAACCTTTCAGTTGCGAGTCAGCGCTTGTTGTGTGCGTCGTTTCCTCCGCTTTAGTGTGCTCGTTTTGTTGGTGCGCTGATATTTGAAGTATGAGCCGATACGGAAATACACACCGACGCAAGCAGCGTAGGACTCGGTGCCGTCCTTGTGCAAAAGACTGACGGGCTTGAAAGGGTTATCAGTTATGCTAGCCGGTCACTATCCAAGGCAGAAGCCAACTATTCCACAACAGAAAGGGAATGCCTTGCCATCATGTGGGCTCCGTCAAAGTTCTCGTGCCCCCGTCTCTCGTGCCCCCGTCGACGCGCCGCCGCAAGACGACGACGATGACTGCTTCCTCGGAACTATAAGTGCCGACGACTTCGCCGAAAGGCAACGAGCCGACGCGGAACTGGGGGGCCTTATGGAGTACCTGGAGTGCAAGACCGCCGTTGTTCCGAAGGTATTCAAGCGAGGACTGCCGTCGTTTTTCTTACGGAACGGCGCTCTGCTGAAAAAGAACTTCTCGCCACTGCGAACGGACTACCTTCTTGTCGTGCCCTCATCATTGCGACCAGAAGTCCTCCAGGCCCTACACGACGACCCGACGGCTGGACACCTCGGTGTTTCCCGCACGCTCGCCAGAATACAGGAAAAATACTACTGACCACGCCTTGCTGCCGACGTCGCCCACTACATCAAGACTTGCCGAGATTGCCAGCGACGAAAGACACCGCCGACTAAGCCAGCGGGACTTCTGCAGCCAATCGAACCACCGCACCGGCCGTTCGAGCAAATCGGGTGGACCTACTGGGGCCGTTCCCGACGTCGACTTCCGGCAACAAGTGGATCGTCGTAGCGACTGACTACCTCACCCGCTACGCCGAGGCAAAGGCCTTGCCCAAAGGCAGTGCCGCCGAGGTAGCCAAGTTCTTCGTGGAGAACATCGTCTTGCGTGATGGCGCCCCAGAGGTCCTTATCACAGACAGAGGTACCGCCTTTACTGCGGACCTAACTCAGGCGATCTTGAAGTACAGCGAGACGAGCCACCGCCGCACCACCGCCTAGCACACGCAGACCAATGGCCTCACCGAGCGTCTAAATAAGACCATCGCCGACATGCTCGCCATGTACGTCGACGTTGAGCATAAGACGTGGGACGCCGTCCTTCCGTACGTGACCTTCGCTTACAACACGGCCGTCCAAGAAACGACGCAGATGACGCCGTACAAGTTGGTCTACGGAAGGAGCCCGGCGACGACGCTCGACGCCATGCTACCCAACGTCACCGACGAAGAAAATGTAGACGCCGCCGCTTACTTACAACGTGCCGAAGAAGCTCGACAGCTGGCCCGCCTGCGCATCAAGGCCCAGCAGCACACCGACAGCCGTCGCTACAGTCTTGGACGACGCTTCGTCGAGTACCAGCCCGGCGACCGTGTCTGGGTCTGGACGCCAATACGACGACGCGGACTGAGCGAGAAGCTTCTTCGACGATACTTCGGACCGTACAGGGACAACCTCGTAGTCGAGTGCGCCGAGACGTCGAAGTACAGGGTACTTCGACGTCTCGGCGCACTCGACTACGAGGTTGTCCCCGACGGCATCACGAACTCTCAGAGGCGCCGAGCTCGACCCGAGGTCGTGCATGTGGTGCGCCTTAAACCGTACTATGCTCGTTAGCGCACCTGAGGACCCTAATGTTTGCTTTCTTTATTAGTTTTCTTTAGTATTGCATGTATTCATGTTCTGTTTTTAAGCATCGGGACGATGCTTTTTAAGAGGGGGGCATTGCCGCGAGTCTTATATTTCATGAGTTGAAGCTTCACCCACAAAGACTGTGGGCAACGCGCTGCGCCGGCCTCGCCGTGATGTGTAGGAAGCTTCGCGATTGTTAAATGCGAAGCATTTCTTAGCGAACCCCAAGCACGTCCGTTTCTATCTATCTATCTATCTATCTATCTATCTATCTATCTATCTATCTATCTATCTAGCCGCCTACGTCTGGGCGCTCTTCTGGTCGTCTCCATAACTTGTAATATACCAAAATTGGTATAGCAGTGGATCAGTGTATGGCGAACACGATTCACTGGTCATGACATGAATAACGCAGAATACCTGTCGCGTACGTCATGAAACCCTTTCTCTCAATCACGTGTGGCACATACACGTAAATCAGATGTTATGCGGGTATGTGCCACAGGTGATACCAGTCTCAACCAACACAGTAACCACGAACACACATATTGGCACGCAAGGAAAGTGATAATAATATTTATTGGGGTTTTATGTCTGAAAACCACGATATGATATGATATGAGAGACGCCGTAGCGAAGGGCTCCGGAAATTTTAACCATCGGGTATTCTTTAACGCCTACCGAGATCGCCCAGAACACGGGCATCTAGCATTTTGCCTCCATCAAAATGCGACCGCCGGGGCCGGGATCGAACCCGCGACCTTCGGGTCAGCAGCCTAGCACCTTAACCGCTACACCACCGTGGCGGACGCAAGGTAAGTGAGGAAACTGAAGACAGAACACCGCTGGAAGACTCTTAACTACCGTCCACTCGTCCACGTGGTCCGCAACGTGAATCACGTGGATTATGCAAAAACCCGCGTTAATGCTTCCTACAGTAAATCTGCTGAAAAAACCAGGCCTCTCATCATTACCGGTCACTTCAACATTGATTTATCAAGACCCAACAACGCTTCGTCCTTATACTGCGTGAAGACGCCTTGTATGTGGAGAGGGCATCAAAAGACCTCGTTGCCACGTCCACGACAGGAGACATATCATGGTCCATTTCATTGTAATATGCATCCAGTATTTCCACCAGCTGCACTATACTTCGCACTTCACTACACTTAGACTCCTCATAGCCGCGATCACGAACGGTTCCGATTAACAAGTCCGGTCCAGCTGCTGGTGCTCACTAATCACGGTGATGATGACCTTGTTCAAGAGCCGTCAAGAAACCCTTGAACACATACACACGGGTTCGTGAAACGAGCGTCCACTCTCCGTCATAACGGACAAATATAAGCATAAAAGCTGTAACTGTGACTGTAACGTACGTGCAGTGCGCCTGCACGTGCCACTCGGCTGTGTATATATCTAGAGAAACTTTCTTGAATGAAGCTTAGTTGCCAGCAACGCCTGTCCTGTGCATCTGTGTTCCTCCTTTGTCCTGTTCGGATTCGCGCTATCCAGTATTGAAGAATATATGCACTACATATCAGCTTACCGCATCTGGTGTTGGTAACACCAGTGTTGCTGTTGCCATCGTTACGCAACTATAAACAACTGGTTATATAATAGATATGCGACTCTTCAACATATGAGCGTGCGTATACCACTTCCATATTTCACTAGCGTCATGCCGTAACGTTTCGCTCAATGTGAAAAATTACGCCACAGTCACCATAACGCGCATGCTTCGCATAACATCGATTCCCACGGTACGTGGGATCTGCCAAATTCTTTTGGAACAATCTGTTAAGATTGCGCGCCGCACGAGAATGTTCCAGCTTTGTTGAGAGATAACGCCGCCAACAGCGATATCGCTGGAAAGTTCGATCGCGCCTGTATAAAAGCCGACGCGCTTGACTGCTTGTCAGTTGATCGACGGTCGACGCTCTGTTCGCCGCTGTCAGCGTATTGCTGTGGTTTGACTTTCAGTTTCCCGGCCACAAGTTCGGCCAAATAAACAGTTTCATCTCGGACGTGCTGACTGCTGTCTTCGTCGACGTCACGACCACGTGACAATATTATTTCCTGATGAGTGCAAAGAAGAGATCCGCAGTTTGTTTTGCCGTAAAAAATTTTTTCGAAGCACAGGAAATCAATAATGACAAAGAGGTGGAGTGAAGCGCTCATCCGCTCTGCTGTTTTAGCCAACTTTCGTTATGAATTGCACATAATATATTAAAGTTAGGTAGCTGAAGTTCCTGCAAACTAAATATCTGCATGTTTTTGCTTCTGCTCAGGTATTTTTAGTTTTTTTGTGTAGTGTAGATGTTTATATTAAAAAACCTCAAAATTGGCCCAGGAAACGTCTTTCTCTTTCCTTTGAAGGTCTTTATCTCAAAAGAACCTTGTGGCAGAGCGACAAAAATTCCGCATTACGTTCTTCGCATACTTATCTACCAAACTGCCGAATCTCATATTTATGTAACTTTTCAGTAAATAGATACGATCGGGCTACGTTCAAGAACACACGGACAATGAAAATTTCTGGCAATTTAAAAAAAAAAACTTATTTTTGGTATTTCTTAAACTTTGTCCACTTGTTCTCCTCCACATCAGCCTTCAGAATCATTCAAAACACATTGCATAATTTGGTTGCACTAATAGTTACGGCCCCTCGAATGAAACCCTTAGGCAATTGGGAACTGTAGATCCGACTTCTTAATAATAATATCTGGGGTTTAATGTCCCAAAACAACGATATGATTATGAGAGACGCCGTATGTACGGCTCCGGAAATTTCGACCACCTGGGGTTCTTTAATGTGCACCTAAATCTGAGCACACGGGCCTCAAACATTTTCACCTCCATCGAAAATGCAGCCGCCGCGGCCGGGATTCGATCCCGCGACCATCGGGTCAGCAGTCGAGCGCCATAACCACTAGACCACCGTGGAAAATTCCTATATATACAGGACCCATACATATGATGTTATTGGATACAGGTCGTATAGGGGATACGGCTTTATAGGTGATACAGGTTTATAGGTGATACAGGTTTATAGGTGATATAGGTCGTATAGGTGATACAGGTATGTTGATTATATGGGTGTTACAGGTGATATGGGTAACATGGGCCGAATCAGCGATTTGGGTCACAAATGACGTGCAGCAAAGGAACATATTGATAAAGACATACCAGTTTACGAAGCGTGTAATAAAAGCAAATATATACAGCAATTCAAGCTGTAATGATATCTCGCAGCAGTCTAATTATAAGAATGTTAAGAGTTCACTGTTGCACTTACATATATACTTGAAGAAAAACGATGAGGCAAGAATATTTGGTAACTGATTATTTATTTAAATCTTTAAGCATCTCCGCAATAAAACGGCACCATACACGCACATGCACAGTGATGCAGATGCTGTGATTTCTTCATTGTGTAAGCTGCAGCGGACCTTCGGTGTTCTGTAAAGTGTTCAAGTCAAAATGGAAAACACAGATCTGTTGACATCTATATTTATTTTTACGAAAACTCCAATAGGGACGAATGCCATCATTTAGTTGGCGTAGCGCCTGTTTTCCGAATAACCAGGGCAAGGCCTGCCTGTAAGAAATACAAAAAAGAGAGAAAATCTTGTCATAAAAAATAAAATAGCTAGAAGAGGACAGTTTAATAATGTAAACCACAATAGCTACGTAGTTGCATACTGATACAACATCCAACGCACAATACCTTTTTTTTTCAGTTTTCATGACTTTCGAGTAGAACGTACGAAGGCAGTGAAAATGATAAACTTACCTTCAAAGATAATCAACAGAGGCGCGTTGTTTGGAGATCCAGCAAATACAGAAAATGTTGATGGCACATCATGGTGACGGCATCTGTCTCTGCAGCTTTGCAGAAGGGAAGCTGCGATGGAGTCTTGCATGTAGGCTGAGCTGTCCATTTTTCCGCAGGAAAGTTGCGATGCTGGGTCTGGTGAACAACCGTTCCGCCGAAACAAACTTCCATGTACGGCCACAATTGCAGCACATGAGCGAAGTATGTTCTTCACTCTTTCGCTGATAGCCTGTGCACATCGCGGTACTCGATGTCCACGAAATCAGAGCAAGAGAGATCGCAAGTGACGAACACGATCCGCACTCGTGACGCTGGTGAGCAATTCTGAAGAAGAAAGTGCGGCGCGGAGGGATACACAACAAGAACTAAAGTGACCGTCAGAAATTTACACTGGTGTAACCGCCAATAAATTCTGCGAAGCTTATTTGTGAACTATCAAGTTTTCATGGCGCAATATTAGCACCCTATAAAATACAAATTGATCTTTTCTCGCGTTATTTTCTTGATCGCAACAGTAGACGGGCCTCCTTGCACCTGTGCAGCGAAAGTATGCGACATGCGTTCTCAGAATTCTTCCCCCCTCATGGTCTCGCCACGTGCAAAGACTACCGCCCGCGACTTACCAGACAGGCGAGTTTCGGAACAATAGGGCGCGCCTTTTCACCCCAAGGGGGAGAGCAGCTTAAAAATGCACGACCGTTGAAAGACGCGTTCGTCGCATCCGCATTCTTTTCGCGTAAGCCGGCTACCACGACGTGTTTTATCCCCATTTTTATCGTACTTCTCATGAATAAATAGTAATAAAATAATAATAATAAAGACACTGCCTGTCAAAGCATTGAATACACATTCCGATAAACATTGAATCAAGGGTATTTTTGCTAATTTTGGAAGGCAGCATTTTAGCGCATCATTGAAGCAAATGCACGTGTCGCACTCGACCGCGACACGATCCGTCTACACAGTTCAGAAACACGTGCGCCGCACAGTCAGTGCCTGAAAGCATATGCTTGCATGCAGTTTTATGTAATACAATGCTGCTCCACTGAGTGCTGTAACTGTATCCTCAAGTTTGGTTTATGCCTAATTCAGGACCCTTGTTAACGAACGTGTCTTACAGAAAAATGGAAAAATATGCGTAAGAGAAAACTGCAGCCAATAGTGGTGCTGGCCATATGACGCACGCACGCACGCACGCACGCACGCACGCGCACACACACACACACACACACACACACACACACACACACACACACACACACACACACACACACACACACACACAATAAGTTTTGTGAATGGGCCTTTTTCATGAGGGTATAGTCTGCGCATGCGCGTCGACGGTGACGACACGCGCGCCATGTTTTTTGAGGGTCACAGCGTGGCGACAGGAGCGAACTGAGCGCCACCTAGAGTGGAAGATTTGCAAATTTTTCCGAAAAATACTGGGCCTCCGAGAATGTCTACCGGCACGCAGCGGTCAACGTCGGAGGCTATGGACCCCCAGTTTCGATTTCAGCGATCTCCACTAGAGGCGCTGTTCAGACCTGAAAAAGAATCTAATGTAGGTGTCAACATCCCTCATTGAGAGCGCTCGATACTAGGTCAATTAAATGTGTAGTGACCGTGGGTCAATTAAAACTTTCTTAATGTATGTCAATTAAAAATAAAATGAGTGAGAGTCAACCGAATATTTCAAACCTAATGTCAATTCAATGTTTATTGAGGGCACTCATTAGAAGCTGCCGTTTAATTGACCAGCTATTGAGTCAAAAAGGCCTCGGTTCGGGGTCAATTGACACGCAAAGTGCATTTTTGTAAGGGGTGCGCGTGCAAAAAGATGTTGTAAGAGGTGTAGATGAAAGCGGATGATTATGTGCTGCACTGCCACTTGTCAACATAAAAAAAAAGCCAGCTGGTTCGAGAGCTAGACTGAGATGAAAGGGAATTTGAAAGATAACATTGAGAATTAAGTGCTGTCCTGCCACTTATAAAGATAAAAAGGCGAACTATTGATCAGGAAGAGATTGTGAGAGGTTTGAATGAGAGTGGATGAAAAAAAACAACTCCTGTGTTGATCCTATATGCCGCCATATAGGTCCTGGAAGGCCCTATTTGTATCCTATAACCGCCATATGGGTCCTCTGTAGGTCCTACTTGCGTCCTATATACCATCATATGGGTCCTGTTTAGGTCCCATTTGGATCCTGTTTGGATCCTATATACCCCCACACGGTCCTATACAATTCCTATATTTAGTCCTGTAAGTCCTGTATAAAACCATACGGATCCTGTATGAAACCATATAGGTTTTTTCAGTAGGGGAGGCTTAGATCCGACTTCTTGCCCAGCAAGTGTATAAAACGCAGGCAGAATTGAGTTTCTTCTTCTTAAAAGGCCAGCAGTACCGAACAAGGTGTCGCCGGCACTGAAGACGTTAATTTTGAAATTATTTGGTCACTGCAGCGGCCACGAGCGCGGGGCTACCGAGCAGGCGCGCGCGCACCCGAGATGCTTGTTGGCGCACTGAGAGCTCGTTTTCGCGTCCTCAGACCGATTGAGTTCGAAACAGCAACACCTCTCGGGTGACTTGAACGCACGTGCACTCGAGCTTTGCTATTCTATCCGCCCTCTGTTCGCATCGCAGCTAGGCGCTGATAACACGACGGAGATGGAAGCAAGATGAAAACTCTACAAGGGCGCTATATATGAGCGCTCGCTTCGCGCACGCTGCTGCCAGAGAAACTGCGCTGCGCCAGTTGCGATCAGTGGAAAGCATGAACGTGGCGCTCCAGTGGCAAAGCAAAATATGGAATGTCAAAGGAAAGAAAAGCAAAACTATCGGTAACCGGATGCGTTTGCCTATCTTAGATGTCGGCAGCAGACGGCCTGAACTGGCCGCGCGTTCGGTCCGCTGTTCACACTTCATTCGGCGCGGATAGGGCTTGCGCTTTCGCAGAGTTACCGACATATACATCAATGCTTTGAAGGAACGTTATTCAACACCCGAAAGATCAGTGACTCTCAGTGAGACGGACTACTTGTGCTACGCGTGCTTTTGCTACCACTTCAATGAAAGATCTTCACGGAACGCGCAGTTGAACGATGAGGTTCATGCCCCCTGATGAAGAAATCGACGTCATTAACCAGATCACTGCGACTACCGGCGTGTCCTCTTTGAAACCTCCTGGCGCGGTGAGAAGTCGCTACAGGCCAGCCTACATTGAAAACAAACTGAGGTGCAGAAGGTGGTAGCCGACAATGTTCGCTGCAAGATACGGCGGGCGTAAAGTTAAGGTTATGCATCGGGAAATTCACCCAAAGGAAAGTGCTGGCTCATGAAGCGCGCATTGGACCGAAAGCTTTCAGCAAGTTCATGCAGCATTGCTGGGGAAAAACAGCGCAATAACGGACGAGGACGCAGGAACACAGTAGACTGCACGTGCGCTGAACTTACAACTTACTTAGGTGCAATAAAGATGTCAGTTGTAAGTTCAGCGCTCGTCCAGTCTACTGTGCTCCTGCGTCCTCGTCCTTTATTGCGCTGTTTTTCCCCAGCTAAGCATGTACCAACTCGCCAAAATCAAAGTCTCGTTCATGCAGCAACGACGGCACCCCAGGAACGCAGTCAACTCTTCACTGTCCTGCCATCCACACTAGCGAAAAATTAGATTAAGAAGCTTATTTCTTAAGGGGACACTAGAGAGCAAAACGATTTTTCTCATATTAGTAAAGTACACTGTAAACCACTTTGCACCCTTAAGGGTGTTTCAAGCAAGCAAAACACCCTTTTCCCTAACCAAATTTGCAAAAATTAGGGTGTAAGGGTGCTTTCCTTCCCCAAAACAGCCTTTAGGGGGTAATGCTCTAACTAAACACCCTTTAGGAGTTAAGGGTGTTAAGTGTTATCGAAACACCCATGGCGCATACCACAGCGTGCCAGATGATAACTGGGACTCGCTGATTAAAATGTCGTTGGATCTTAGGCGAGTTTAGATTAAAAGATGTCTCTTTTAGTGCTATCTACAAGCGTACCATAAATTTACGCCTATTCTCCTAATGTTTAATGTTCATTTATACGGAACAGAAATATCTCCACCGGCACTGAACGGCGGCTTAAGATACTATGGCTATATATACCAGATGGTCAGTGTAAGGCTGTGTAGCACGAGCGCTCAGTCCATGTGGTATTTTACAATACGCTTTGTTGTGTGTGCCGCTGTGTGGCGCGTGCGCACACCTTCTATGCTGATGTCATCTATAATTGCATGTTCCCTGACTGGTAGATTTTTTTTCAAAATTTTCAATGATAAGGGTGTTTAGGCCATTGGAAACACCCTATGGTATGGGTGCCCTACTGAAAATTCCTATATATACAGGACCCATACATATGATGTTATTGGATACAGGTCGTATAGGGGATATGGCTTTATAGGTGATACAGGTTTATAGGTGATACAGGTTTATAGGTGATATAGGTTGTATAGGTGATATAGGTCGTATAGGTGATACAGGTAGGTTGATTATATGGGTGTTACAGGTGATATGGGCAACATGGGCCGAATCAGCGATTTGGGTCACAAATGACGTGCAGCAAAGGAACATATTGATAAAGACATGCCAGTTTATGAAGCGTGTAATAAAAGCAAATATATACAGCAATTCAAGCTGTAATAATATCTCGCAGCAGTCTAATTATAAGAATGTAAGAATTCACTGTTGCACTTACATATATACTTGAAGAAAAACGATAAGGCAAGAATATTTGGTAACTGATTATTTATTTAAATCTTTAAGCATCTCCGCAATAAAACGGCACCATACACGCACATGCACAGTGATGCAGATGCTGTGATTTCTTCATTGTGTAAGCTGCAGCGGACCTTCGGTGTTCTGTAAAGTGTTCAAGTCAAAATGGAAAACACAGATATGTTAACATCTATATTTATTTTTACGAAAACTCCAATTGGGACGAATGCCATCATTTAGTTGGCGTAGCGCCTGTTTCCGAATAACCAGGGCAAGGCCTGCCTGTAAGAAATACAAAAAAAGAGAGAAAATCTTGTCATAAAAAATAAAATAGCTAGAAGAGGACGGTTTAATAATGTAAACCACAATAGTTACGTAGTTGCATACTGATACAACATCCAACGCACAATACTTTTTTTCAGTTTTCATGACTTTCGAGTAGAACGTACGAAGGCAGTGAAAATGATAAACTTACCTTCAAAGATAATCAACAGAGGCGCGTTGTTTGGAGATCCAGCAAATACAGAAAATGTTGATGGCACATCATGGTGACGGTATCTGTCTCTGCAGCTTTGCAGAAGGGAAGCTGCGATGGAGTCTTGCATGTAGGCTGAGGTGTCCATTTTTCCGCAGGAAAGTTGCGATGCTGGGTCTGGTGAACAACCGTTCCGCCGAAACAAACTTCCATGTACGGCCACAATTGCAGCACATGAGCGAAGTAGCTTCTTCACACTTTCGCTGATAGCCTGTGTAAATCGCGGTACTCGCTGTCCACGAAATCAGAGCAAGAGAGATCGCAAGTGGCGAACACGATCCACACTCGCGGCGCTGGTGAGCAATTCTGAAGAAGAAAGTGCGGCGCGGAGGGATACACAACAAGAGCTAGAGTGACCGTCAGAAATTTACAAGGGTGTAACTCCCAATAAATTCTGCGAAGCTTATTTGTGAACTAAATTTCAAGTATTCATGGCGCAATATTAGCACCCTATAAAATACAGATTGATCTTTTCCCGCGTTATTTTCTTGATCGCAACAGTAGACGGGCCTCCTTGCACCTGTGCAGCGAAAGTTTGCGACATGCGTTCTCAGAATTCTTCCCCCCTCATGGTCTCGCCACGTGCAATGACTACCGCCCGCGACCTACCAGACAGGCGAGTTTCGGAACAATAGGGCGCACCTTTTCCCTCCACGGGGGAGAGCAGCTTTAAAATGCACGGCCGTTGAAAGACGCGTTCGTCGAATCCGCATTCTTTTCGCTTAAAGCGGCTACCACGACGCGTTTTATCCCCATTTTTATCGTACTTCTCATGAATAAATAGTAATAAAATAATAATAATAAAGACACTGCCTGTCAAAGCATTGAATACACATTCCGATAAACATTGAATCAAGGGTATTTTTGCTAATTTAGGAAGGCAGCATTTTAGCGCATCATTGAAGCAAATGCACGTGTCGCACTTGACCGCGACACGATCCGTCTACGCAGTTCAGAAACACGTGCGCCGCACAGTCAGTGCCTGAAAGCATATGCTTGCATGCAGTTTTATGTAATACAATGCTGCTCCACTGAGTGCTGTAACTGTATCCTCATGTTTGGTTTATGCCTAATTCAGGACCCTTATTAACGAACGTGTCTTACAGAAAAATGGAAAAATATGCGTAAGAGAAAACTGTAGCCAATAGTGGCGCTGGCGATATGAGACACACACACACACACACACACACACACACACACACACACACACACACACACGCGCGCGCGCGCGCACACACACACACACACACACACACACACACACACGCGCGCGCGCGCGCGCGCGCGCACACACACACACACACACACACACACAATAAGTTTTGTGAATTCTACCCCAGAAGCTAATGTAGGTGTCAACATCCCTCATTGAGAGCGCTCAATACTAGGTCAATTAAATGTGTAGTGACCGTGGGTCAATTAAAACTTTCTTAATGTATGTCAATTAAAAATAAAATGAGTGAGAGTCAACTGAATATTTCAAATCTAATGTCAATTCAATGTTTATTGAGGGCACTCATTAGAAGCTGCCGTTTAATTGACCAGCTATTGAGTCAAAAAGGCCTCGGTTCGGGGTCAATTGACACGCAAAGTGCATTTTTGTAAGGGGTGCGCGTGCAAAAAGATGTTGTAAGAGGTGTAGATGAAAGCGGATGATTATGTGCTGCACTGCCACTTGTCAAGATAAAAAAAAGCCAGCTGGTTCGAGAGCTAGATTGAGATGAAAGGGAATTTGAAAGATAACATTGAGAATTAAGTGCTGTCCTGCCACTTATAAAAATAAAAAGGCGAACTATCGATCAGGAAGAGATTGTGAGAGGTTTGAATGAGAGCGGATGAAAGAAAACAACTCCTGCGTTGATCCTATATGCCGCCATATAGGTCTGGGCGGCCCTATGTGTATCCTATAACCGCCATAGGGGTCCTCTGGAGGTCCTATTTGAGTCCTATATACCGCCATATGGGTCCTGTTTAGGTCCCATTTGGATCCTGTTTGGATCCTATATACCCCCACACGGTCCTATACAATTGCTATATTTAGTCCTGTAAGTCCTGTATAAAACCATACGGATCCTGTATGAAACCATATAGGTTTTTTCAGTAGGGTGTTTTGATACGTGAAAACACCCTTTTCCTAGGGTGTAAGGGTGTTAGTTATAGACACGGCAAAACCCCCTTAAGGGTGTAAAGTGGTTTACTGTGTACTCTTTCCCGATACCAAAAGCACCGCGATGCTGCGAGAAGACGCTTAGTAAGCGAGAAAACACGCAGAAACAAAATGTGGGTGGCGACGCCACCTTGAAGTTTCAGCACCATTCGCCGTGACGTCACTTGTTTTGACTGCGCCTACTAGGGACTACGTAGTTCCTAATCAGTAAAAATGAAGTACATTGTCCTCTGAGGGCGCCATAGACTTAACATACCAAGCATGGGGTAATTTTTTAAGCCAATGAGGCCAAAATACGATAAATACACTTTGAAATCCGTGACGTCACGCGGAGAGATTTGGGTGCGAAATTTAAAAATGAAACTTTGAACTTGATTTTCTCTTCTATTAATAAACCTATGATGGCGAAATTAACGACATTAGAGTTCTCAGAGCCCAATTTATCGATCTAAACCGATTCATTGTTCTTCTTTAGTGTCCCTTCAAGCATCGAAGTATCGGACCTTGAGACTTGCATGGTGCGATGAGCCTTGCGTGAGGGCCTCATTGCAGTGGCCGTAACTATAAGTGCAACAAAATTATGCAATATGTTTTCAATGTTTGTGAAAGCTGATATGGAGGAGAATAAGTAGACAAAGTTTAAGAAATATCAAAAATGGGTTTTTTTTAAATTGTCGTCAGAAATTTACACTGTTCGGTGTTTTCTTGAAATTAGCCCGATCGTATGTCTTTACTGAAAAGTTATATAAGATTGGGCAGTTGGGTAGATAAGTGTGCGAAGAATGTATCACGGAATTTTTGTCGCTCTGCCAAAATGCTTTTTTGAGGTTTTGAGGTTTTGAAGACCTTCAAAGTAAAGAAAAGAACGTTTCCTGGGCCAATTTTGAGGTTTTTTTTATAAAAACATCTACACTACACATAAAACTAAAAATATCTGAGCAGAAGCAAAAACATGCATATATTTAGTTGAAGAAATTTCAGCTACATAACTTTAATCTATTTTGTGCATTTCACAACCAAAGTTGGCCAAAACAGCAGAGCAGATCAGCGCTCCACTCCACCTCTTCGTCATTATTGATTCCCTGTGCTTCGAAAACATTTTTGGCGGCAAAACAAATTTAGGATCTGTTCGTTCCGCTCATCAGGAAATAATATATAAAATTTGGAATAAATTTAAGAAGTCGACCAGCCATCGTTTGTTCGATCTTACGTGGAATCACCCACCTACAAAAGGTTAATGAGGCACAGGAGATCCGTATCCTTGGACTCCACATTCACAAACACCGCAGAGTCGAGAGCACAGTTGACAAACTCCGTAAGGGTGGAGACTCCAACAAGCAAGAATGCGCTTCGTCTCGCTTTTGTAGCGAGTCGCATCTTGTATGCCACGCTTTAGCTGCACTTACGGAAGCATGATGAAGGTTCTTTGGAGGTAACTCTCGGTAAGATCATCATGCGAGCCCCCCCCACCCCCCACCCGAACCTCCACTGCTAGACTTCTTACCTTGGGGGCGGTCAACACCTACCGGGAGCTCCGGAAGGCTCACTTAACAAACCAATACACCCGCTTGGCGCAGACCCCGTCAGGCATAAATTCCACGCAGAGGAGCTGGTGCCCGAACATTGGAAATACGCGATCCGACCCCACCCACCAAAATGTCCCACGAGTCACACGCTGGCCGCCGGGAGGCGCAGGCTCTTACCCTCGGGCGCCAATACGGCTCCAAAGAAAACTTCTTTTACATGGACATCGCCGGCCCTTACCACGGGGGTTGGCATACGGGCGTCGTAGTCCACCAAGTCAGGCAGGTGGATGGTCTCCCCTTCCGCGCAGCCAATGCTACCCATGCTGAAGAGGTGGCCACAGCCATCTCACACAAAACAATAACATCAGACTCCAGAGGAGCCTGCCGAAATTTCAAAATGGGACGGATCTCAGCCCTAGCTGCCAAAATTCTTCGACCGACCCTGTCCTCGGGTAGGTTACCTCTCTCGCCGCTCATTCATCTGGACTCCCGGCCATCAGGGCCTGCTGCCCGCGCGCTCATTCCCTGGCTCAATGCCTCTCCCACCGATGACCCCTCTGACCCAGAAAAGAACTCCCCTCTTCTTGCTTTCAAAGATATTCCCACCGCCGCTATCCTGCAAAAAGCTCAACAAGGCGGACGAGATAAGTCGTCTGTCCACTAATACGCTACTGTGCCCGGCAGTTCTCAAACATTCTTCATTTTGCCGCCAGTACTGCGAGGAGGCGGCTGAAACCTACTACATGGTATGGGCATGCCAGCTCACGTGACAGTGGGCAGTCAGGGCGCGCGGCCTGGCCATTAAAGGTAGTCTGTTCTCTGGCTCAGCCCCTCCTACACGGTACAGCGACGCAATGGAAAACATCATGAACAGATCGGGCGGCCTCATCTGCACGGTCCTTTCCGTGGATATCGCAATGAGCTGGTATCCACTGATACGCTATGTTGTGTTTTCTCTCTATAGCGCGGTGATGAAGCAGTCTTATGTCAGCGACTGGTTGTCCATTTGGTCCATGACGATATGGCGGCATAATGCACTGGAGAGCTGCCTTGGAATCGCAGAAGATTGACCCTGCCTCTGACGGTTCTTCAACTACGAACGCTATAGTGCAGCACGAATGGCGGCAAGTTCTGCAGCCCTCGATGACGTCGAATGCAATGTCTTGAATTTTATGGTGACGGACTTGGCGGGAATAAGAAGTGAGGCTAACTCACTATGTTATAGCGCGACAAGAACGAGGAAAAAGCTAAGGCACACACAGCGCTGTGTCCTGTCGTGCGTGTGCTTCAGCGAAACATAATGAACCAGTACCACTAGCCCAGTTCAGTGTACTCCTGAGGCTAACTCCTTTAACATCCGAACAGGCCTGACTCGTGGCTTAAGGAAACGTTCGTGCTGTCGTGAAACACGCAGCCCCCCCACCCCCTCCGGAACACTTCATGGGCCTCTCGCGCTACGGATGACGGCCGGCGCGTTTCCTGTCGCATTGAGCCGCGATCGTTGGCTGCCCTCGCACATAGAGTGTGTAACAACATTATCAATCGAAGGGGTGAGGGAGGCTAAGCCACGTAGGCTGTGCTCTTTGATGACGTCTTCAACTCGTTCCAGGATCCGTGTCTCGAAGTCTCTGTCAGTGCTGGAGAGAAGGGCCTCCCATTGTTCCTCGGTCGGGGATGGGCCAGTGAGGTCGGCGGGCGGGGGATCGTCCGGGCAGCCCCAGAGGATGTGGTTCAGCGAGGCAACGCCGCCGCAGAGGCAGCAGCGCGGATTGACGACACCTGGGTGGATGTACGAAAACACTAGGGGGCACGGAAAGGTGCGGGTCTGTAGGCGACGCCAGGCGATCTCGGACCACTTGGGAAAACTGCCGTGAGGGGGTGGATAAGGCGTATCGCTCGAGGCGATATTGCTTGGTGACGTCGTGGTAGGTGATCATGGGCTTCGGCTCCGTGCGACCGCTGTGGGGCCTACCGCTCGATCGACGGATCCTCGAGCGTGTTGGTGAGCTGTCTCGTTGCCGCGGTGATCCGAGCGGGCGGCGACCCAGATCAGTTCAAAGTGGCACTGCTCATCTTGAAGCAGTAGCGGGCGAGAGTCGTAGGGTAGTAGGTGAGACGAGACCCTACACCAAATTGGAAATGGCTTGTTTGGAGTCGCTGAGTATGACGCCAGCGTCAGCCGAGGTCGCAGCCAGAGCCATAGACGCCTCCACGGCGTAGGGTGTTCGAACGGTGCCAGCCGTGATTGCCGACAAAGGCGCTGAGGAGGGCGACACGGAAACGACTACGAAGGCGTCCCTATATATACGACGCGTAGGGCGATGTCATCGGACTTCACGGCGAAAATGAGTGTCGAAACAATCGCCATCGCAATAAATGTTTTTAAACTACTGATAACTGGTGCAATATCCTTCAGCCGGAGATCTCCTAAGCAGCCCTTAGTAAACAGGTCAAGACGTATTTTGGGGGCTACTTGGTACATATAACAACAGTATGACAGCGTCAGAGAGCAGAAGGGAATAGAAGAGAGGTAACAACAAATACACTCGGCGTTCTAACAACTGAAAGTTTATTCTTTGGACGCGAAGTAGTGGTTGTACAAGAATAAGCAAAGGATGGGGAAATGCGAGAGACACTTAAAGGACATCACATGATCAAGCCGTGTGAAAAATGGGTCTACCAGCCGGCACACTGCCACAAGATTTGCCCGGCTATATTATCTCCAACAATCTCCCTAGTTAGCATATCTGCATGATGCTTTGGGTGTTTTGTGTCACAAACGAGCGCCGCTTTCAGACGGCAACGGGAAACCACGGCGCCAGCCAACAGCGCGCGCAACGAAAAACAAGTATCAGAATATGCCGGCGCGCTGACACCCTCCTCACCCACTCGAGACAGACGCAGACAACCAGATCAAACGCCCGGCAAAGCCTGGAACCATCTAGAAGGAAAGCATGACGCGACGCCGAGTGACGCCACTGTGGACGGAATCCACGAGGAAAATCTCGCCCTTTCCCTAGCTTTGGCTGTGCTTCACGCCAAAGAACACTCCCGACGCTTCTGGAACCCGGGGGAGAGGGAATAAAAGCGTGCACCTACTACCAGCGCAGTGAGTCAGTCGGTCCGGAGATGGTAAAGTTGTGTTGAGTGTGGCTCCGCCAGCCAAAGAAGACGTGTTGTGATGACGAAAAGCGGCACCGAGGCGCTGGCGCGCGGGGGGCTAGGGCGAAGTAGAAAAGCATCAAGGAGAGAATTAGAACAGCCGGCCTGCAGCAAGGGCTTTGTCTCTGTTCTCTTCTTTTACAATGGCGCAGTCTACGAACTATGAACCGTAAGTGCGTCCTCGTGGCTCATCGGTGCTGCGGACCTTCCCTCCAAGGAACGATTATGCAGCCCGTCGCTACTACTGCCGGAAGCACCTGTTCCACCATTCAACGACGGCGTCTAGGCCTCCTCGGTGGCCCAAGGGCAGGCTTACCCCGGCGCCGCCAAGACAGTATACACGGCCTACCGTTGCCCGGGAATGCCGTCCACGCTTTCCGCAGAGACAACGGCTTACTCAGTACTCCATCGACACCCGAGCCGCTTAGGCGTGCTGTCCCAGCTCCCTCGGACAAGGGTCCCTCCTCTGTGAGCACGCTGATCGTGTCCTACTCCTCGGACGTCACCACTGGCTCCACGCGCGGATCGCCCGAGAGCGCCGCCGAGCTTTCCGCCACCATCGCGCGACTCCGAGTTTTACGGTGAACGCCTTGGCAGCGTCAATCTCCGTGCTGTGTCCTGCCGCCTTGCCAGCACTGCACTCGCTGTAACTGGTACCAGCCGAGTGTGCATGCATGTTTGTGTGATGCTTGTACTGCCTAACTGAGAATATATTTTGTTTGTGTTATCAACTCTTGGCTCTGACTCGGTCTTTGGACCACAACCGGCGTTCGCTGGCGCACTAAACGGGCCAACTCTAAATTGTCCGCGCTTTCGTGGTGCGTTTCGGGGGGCCGATACGTCCGCCCTTGGAGTCCGCCCGGCGACTGCCATCCCCATTAACGGGACAAGTGACACCTTGGCATCAGCAGTAGCTACAATGAATACCCAAATACCTCGAAACTATGATTGTTGTGTTGTACTTATGCTCGTTTAGTGTCATTCAGTTATCTTCCCGTTTGACTTATGCATGACGCGCCGCCAGACAAAGGAATGGCGCCCATCACGTTTTCAACGCGATGTATAAACATGTCGCGACGCTTGTGCACAGCGATCTTCATTAGCCGCCAAGCAGAAGCTTGTCAAGTGCGCTAAAACCACCTTAACCCTTTCTTCAAATGCAAGGAATAGAGAACACACGCTTTGTACACTCCTCTGCGCGGTTGGTGTTGGCGCGTTACTTGTCCAGTTTGAGCATCTTCCTCCAACAGCAGACACAGTCGCTGACCTCTGAACTGCCATCGGTTGAAGTAACCGAAATTTTGTGAGTTCGATATCGCATGTATACTCGCACAGCACAGTTAAATTCTATCGTGGGGGAGAATCGAGCGCTCGCCTACTTATGCCCCACCTGGCCGGCGGCGGCGGGAAGAATCGGCGCAGCCAGCAAAAACACGGTTCGATCTGCCGAATGGCCTCGAGGAGCACGTACGTGCACCGGGCATTGCGCGATCGACCTGCGCAATGAGCAAGCAGCAGCGAGAGAAGGCTGGAGTGAATTTAGGAGGAGACCGCAAACGGCGGCCACCTTCATCTTTATTTCAGGGTTTCCCATTAGGGAATCATCCGAGTTCGCAAAGTCGCCTCAATATTGCAGAGACGCCAAGTGGCAGCATAAATTAGCCGCGCTTTCTCCTAGACAGGCCACCCGGTCGGTGGCACAAGCTTCGTCAGCCACCTTTGCCTGACAGCAGCGATTACGCGACCTGCGTCAGTCAATTCAGACACTGGCTGTTTGTCCTCGATAATCGTTGTGCGCTGCTGTCGAACGTCAAGACGGTCCTTTCGTAGTCTGCACTCGGAATTTTGCATGAACAGGGTAAATTCAGCGAGTGAGTGTGTACAAATTTGTTACGTCAAAGTGAATGGCGACAGGTCCAAATGGGAGGAACGTGCACGATGCGCTGCATCAAGTTGCTCACGTGGCTAGAGGCAGTCAAATAAATTGTTCCGCTGCTGCTATATACGCCACTGGTCTCAGATGCACAAACAGCCGAAGCAAAAAATTAAGAAATTGAGCAGAGCTGGTGCGCACCTGGCTAGGCTTTTCCCACCCCTTGATTGCTACACTGAGATACGTGGCTGTCTTTTCAGTCTTACTGCACGCCACACCGGACAACGTGTTCTGGGAGCGAAGCAGTAAAGTCACAGTTTCGCCGCAGCGGCGAAGCAACGAATGCGACGGCAACAAATTGGAATGTAACGCGAAGAACGGAAAGCAGCTCGAAATTGCCAGCGCGTCGCTCGAGCCCAAAGGACGCACGAAAAGAACGCACACAGGACGAGCGCGAACTATCATGCGTCACAGCTCGACACTGGAAGCGCACTGCTCAAACATAAAGCAGGATGCACTAAACGAACGAACAGGTACACACAAAACGAGCACTAACTAATTGTCACAGTTGTTACTTATTTCCAGTGTTGTAGGCGTTACTGGAAAAAAGTAACTAAATACGTTACTCGTACACTACGAAAAAAGGAACGCGTTACCGCCCTACGTTACCTACAAAAAATGTAACGTGTTACGTTACCGTTACCGAAAAAAAGTAACGGACGTATACCTCTGCCGTTACTCCGCAATCATAAATTTTAATCGATGTGTCTTTGCTGCAGGAACCTACAATAACAATAATTTAAATATGAAATTTATGTTTCACATAAAACTTCTAACCCAAACAACGAATATACCCAAAATGCTGATTTAACGAGCATTACTTGCACAAATGTACCGTACGTTAACAATGGTATATTGGCGTAAAGTTGCCTTTAGAGTTACGTGTGATGGCTTCTGACTCTGACACATGGTGAAGCCATTTTTCTCAATGTGACATTATACAGAATATGAGATTCAATCATCAACGCTATTCGCAAAGAAAGCACCAATGAAATCTCAAGAAATTTACAATAATTCTGATGGTGTGCTTCTGCTAGCAAAAGAGATGCGCGAATTTTGTAGTAGTAAAGAAATGCTTAAATGGGCTAGTCGCGTACAAAAATATCTGTGCATAAACATTTTTTGTTCACTTTAACCTGTATAATTATCGCAAAAATTGCGAACGTTTATGTGAGGGTGTTCAGGATCAGCCTCACTCGCTCAGGAGTTCAATAACCAGAAACTTCGCTGCAGTTGCAGATAGAAAAAGCAAAATTTATTTTTAAAACAAAGTTGGTAAGCCTTATCAACTTTGTAGCTACTATAAAATGTCGTATATTTAGACATTTTTCAAAAACAGTTTTCTTAGCTCTACAATCTTCAAACAATGTCACTTTACTCTTTGTTGCGCAAACATTTCATACACAAAATATCTTCTTTGTAACGATAATATTTGTGTTTTACAACGTCGTGAACTTTCGAGAACGACAGGTAATGAAATTGGTCCCTCCGGATTGAATATGTTTGATATTTTTTCCCTCGTAAATTATGCAGTTAATAAGGAAATGAAGTTCCTTTTCGGGCTACTGGCATGGGACATGCATAAAATTTAAAATACTCAATCAAATCTAAAATATCTATTTTCGGATCCGTGTCGATCTCTCGTGGAATCACCCGTTTGCAATAACCACGATTAGTACACTAACTGCGGTAATGTCTGCCGTGTAGCTACCTGTAACCGTGGTTAGCCGTAACCGTAGTTAGCTTAACCGCGGCTAAGGCTGTTCGTGTGACAGCGGTATTATGGTAGTGAGTAAAAAAGATTTTTTTTTTGCATTACAAGAAAAAATTCTACGTTTCGCGTCCCGCTCGCATTCTTTTTTAGGGTTTTATGCAGCCAGGGGTCACGCCTATTCTCCACAATAAGGCAGACTCGATCGGCAGCGCACCTGTAGACCGGTGGACGTTACCGGCTGTCGCCTGGATGGGCCAGAATTCCACAGAAAGCCGCTTAAAGGCCGAGACAGACGGTACGATTTTCCATGCGATGCGGCGTCCGAAACGGCGGTGGGGGAAACCAGAATGGTGACCTTTCATAGCATCAGACAGCCACCATTCCCTCTCCCCCACCGCCGTGTCGGCCGTCGCATCGCATGGAAAATTGTACCGTCTGTCTCGGCCTTAAAGGCCGAACCATATAGAGCGTTTTTGCCGGCGTTTTCCCGGCGTTTCGTACGCCGGTGTCCCTCGACGTCGACGCTACCGCTGACGGTGGCCGAAACGTCCACCTCTGGACGGTCCAGACATCACGGGCAGTCACGGGCGGCAGCGTCGACGCCGGAAGCACTTCGATGGACGCAGAACCAATCAGCGTGCGGCTGGCAGCGACTTCCGCTACGTAACGGCGTCGTCGCTGCTGCCAAAATGGCTGCCGCCCGCCTCGAATCTAATAGGTCGTCGCCGTGCGCTGTGTGGCCCTTAAGTTCTGAAGTGATGCTTGTATTTGACTTAGCTTGTTCCCTAGAAGCTTCGACAGCAAAGCGCTCGTGATATCTTTGAACTCTTTCCGAGAGCCGTACTCAAGTCCATCGGTAGGCTTAGCAGGAATGAGTGTATTGGCCGAATACGCGGCCTCAAAGATGTGCGGCAGCTTCAAGCTCAGAGGCCATATATTACGAGTTTGTGGTTCTTCTTAATGCCAACAGCTGGCGCTACAGGTCAAATAAAAAAATAGCCTTTTCGGCGGCACTGTGACTCGTTTTTTGCACCACAGAACTGCAAATGAGACATAAAAGCTATAATCAGAAATAGATCTTGTTGGTCCATTGACGGAAACTGTACACTGCTTTACGAGGTGTCAGGTTCATTCCCTGTGGTCACACTGTGCGACGCTGAGTTAACGCTCTTCATATGGTTTGCCGCCCTCTCTGACGGCGTTGATGCGACGACGCCGGGACGCAACGTCAGAAAACGCCGGCCAAAACGCTCTATATGGTTCGGCCTTAAGTCGACGATCGACGACGCGGGAGTTGTCGAATTCGATGCGGTGGTCGTTTACCATGCTATGCTCAGCGAGTGTACTCCTTTGTCACGCGAACTTGCGGACATCGTTTTTATGTTGTCGCAGCCTCTCATGGGGAGTTCTTCGTTTCCCCCACGTAAAAAATTTCCCGATCAGCACGCGGTATGGAGTAAACCAGCCCTTGCGCTTTCTCTTCGGACGGCCTGTCTTTTGGGCACGAAAAGGCGCAGGTGCCAGCAATCCATCTGTTACATCCACTTCCACGAGAAGCATTTCCGTACAGTTTCTCATGGCGAATTATGCGGCTTTCATCAAGCTTTGCGTGGCGATGGCCCAAACCTCCACACAAAGAGTCGGCGCGTCTTAAGAAATTGGTCCCCACAATTTCCACAAAAAAAAAAGCGATTCCGCCCGCGCTTTCTTCCTCAATGCCTGGCAGGCCGACAGCAGTCCGACGCTGCGACAAAATAATTTGTCGGGCGAGCTCTGAGAGAACGGCACCCCAGGATGAAAACGTAACGAGTAACGTGACACCACACGTTACGTGACACCCCAGAGGCCGCCCCTTCTTTCCTCGAGATGAGCGCACGAAGGCGACCACGCCCTGTAGGGCGAACAGCAACGGCGTTCGCAGGAGCGGGGTGACGATGTTTAAAGCGCGCCACGCGCGCACATCCCGCCATCAATGTGGTCACTAAAAAAGCATGCTGAAGTAAATGGTGCATATAAATAGCTCGCCTTTAGCAGGCTGAAAGACGTTGCTGTTCGTGGTCTAACGCCGCGCGCTGTCAAGCGAGAGGTCGCACGTTCGAGTCCGCGCGTCGGAAAGTTTTTTTGAATTATTTTTCTTTGTGGCTTCTATATATATATATATATATATATATATATATATATATATATATATATATATATATATATATATATATATATATATATATACGGTGAACGACGGCGACGGCGAAAATCAGCCGGGACTGTCCATATAATTTCTATCGCAATATATAAGAGGACGAAGAGAGCGCGTGATGGTTCATGAAGATGATAATTTTCTATCTACGACATACGGCAAGCCTCGAGCTCCGCTGTATGAGCGTTTGAATAATTCTTGCTCCGCGCACACAAGTTAAGAGCCTGTATGAGTGCTATTTAGGAAAACTTAACGAGCGCGCAGTCACCCCCATCGCCAGCTGTCGATCATCTTGCAAACACAAGACTGATGAGAGACGGGATATTCTGCCGCACGTAAGTCCTTCGCTATTTATACGCCCCGCAAACAGAGGTGTGTCGTGAAAGAATGAACGCTTGAGTCTACCATCCGAGCCAATGTCAAGAACAATTTCATTGCTTCTAAAACCTTTAACGCCATCGACGCGATCACCTATCGGAAGACGAGCGCCGCGAGAGCGTGGATGGTCCGGCGCTGTAAAAGCGTCTTCAAACAAGCAAGCGTCTCGAAGTCTCCCTCACATGCGTTCTACAAGCTCGCTCCTCCAATCTCAGATGCAACCGACTAACGCGGCATCACCACCTAAACAAGTAGGGTGTGTCCAGATAAGATCGAACACGAGGTCCCGGTCACCATTCCCGATTGTGATGAAATTTACTGTAGGCTTAGGCATTACACCCAGAACAATGGTCTCGGAGTTAGTTTTGCGAAAAAAATTTTGTTCGCCTGAAAAAAAAATATACAAATTTTGACCGCAAAAAACGCTTTTCCGCCAATTTCGCGATTTCTGAATTTTGAGCGCACATAGGGAAAAAACGGTGCACTTCTTCGTCACAATATTTATTCCCCTTAAAGAACAAGTGAAATACAATCTTATTAGTCTATTATTTCCCTTGCTTGTCGAAGCACTTTTGAAGAAAAAAACCACAAACTTGGCGAATCGCACAAAATACCTGTATTTCAGGAATTTATTGCTGCAAGCAAGTTAAAGTGAGGATAATAAAAATCGGTACATATTAACTTTGATACTTTCGCTCTCGTTTAAAATAATTTTTGTGCTTTTATCGCGCTCCGTTTTATTGATAATTGGGCTGAAACGTAAGGGATTTACCGAAAACGCCGAACTTTGCAAATGATTTTCTCAATAAGGCCATTTTTAATTTTTTTTTTAATCCCTCTGATTGAAGTCAAGGACGTCATCTACCATTGTGCAGAAAAAAACGTTGCATTATTTTGGTTGCTAACAAGTTATAGTGCGTCAAATGTGACCATGCCAGCCTAGCGGCCGCGTCGTTCGTTATGGGCTGAAACTCAGATATAAGTTGCTAAAAATACTTGTACGTGAAATAATCACAAATCAGCAGCTCCACACCAACAAATGCGCAGCCAGGTGTCATGGTTCAGCAAGCTTTGTCTTGGGATCAACCGCTTGACAAACCCGCAGCAGCGGCCGCTCGACGCTGCGGACACACACATTACATGAGTGCCGCTTCGACTGCGGATGAGCTCCGCTTGCGCGCCAAAATACGCTCAGAGGACAAACGAGAGAAGGAATGCATCACTGTGAAAGTTAAAGGCCGTTAAGTGCCAACAAATGTCATAGTACGCAACAAAAACTCTGCCTGCAATTTCGCAGCGAGCGCCTCCAGTAGTGCGCTCATGTGTTGCTTTCTCTCTTCTGATGGCCTAAAGATAATTAGGTTCATTCTATGAGCAACATATGACACAAAAGAAAGCCATTGACATCTAAAGAAAGCTGTCATACGTGTTTCCGATGGTCGAGCAACTCAAACTGCAGTTGTGCATCTCGTGCCAGAACACTTGTGTCAGCCGGCTGTGAAAAGAAGTGTGTCCAAGTCCTTTACTTCATTAAAGAACCGCTTTTACAATACTGTATTGTTGTGCGTCCGCAGATAGAATATTCAACGCAAGTCGAGCGTTTATCACGATATTATGCGGCGTCGGGCATAACAGCAGGGGAAAAAAATACATCCATGCTGTATTGAAGGCGCTCACTGGGAAATTGCCAGCAGAGGTTTTGTTGCTATGACATTTGTTGGCACTTAACGGCCTTTAACTTTCACAGTGATGCATTCCTTCTCTCGTTTGTCCTCTGAGCGTATTTTGGCGCACAAGCGGAACTCATCCGCAGTCGAAGCGGCACTCATGTAATGTGAGTGTCCGCAGCATCGAGCGGCCGCTGCTGCGGGCTTGTCAACGGCTGATCCCAAGACAAAGCTTGCTGAACCATGACACCGCGCTGTGCATTTGTTGGTGTGGAGCTGCTGATTTGTGATTATGACACGTACAAGTATTTTTAGCAACTTATATCCGAGTTTCAGCCCACAATCAACAACGCGGCCGCTAGGCTGGCATGGTCACATTTGACGCACTATAACTTGTTAGCAACCAAAATAATGCAACGTTTTTTTCTGCACTTTGGTAGATGACGTCTTTGACTTCAATCACAGGGATTTAAAAAAAATTAAAAATGGCCTTTTTGAGAAAATCATTTTGAAAGTTCGGCGTTTTTGGTAAATGACTTACGTTTCAGCCCAATTATCAAGTAAAACGGAGCGCGATAAAAGCACGAAAATTATTTAAACGAGAGCGAATGTATCAAAGTTAATATGTACCGATTTTTATTATCCTCACTTTAACTTGCTTGCAGCAATAAATTCCTAAAATACAGGTATTTTGTGCGATTTGCCAAGTTTGTGTTTTTTTTTCTTCAAAAGTGCTTCGACAAGCAAGGAAAATAATAGACTATAAGATTGCATTTCACTTGTTCTTTAAGGGGAATAAATATTGTGACGAAGAAGTGCACCGTTTTTTCCCTAGGTGCGCTCAAAATTCAGAAATCGCGAAATTGGCGGAAAAGCGTTTTTTGCGGCCAAAATTTGTATATTTTTTTCAGGCGAACAAATTTTTTTTCGCAAAACTAACTCCGAAACCATTGTTCTGGGTGTAATGCCTAAACCTACAGTAAGTTTCATCACAATCGGGAATGGTGACCGGGACCTCGTGCTCGATCTTATCTGGACACATCCAGTATACCTTTGCGCAGTGTTGGCGGTAACGCGTTACAAGTAACGGCGCTACCGGTAACGCGTTACTTTTTAAAGACGATAGTCTTTCTTGGGGAACTTAAACGCAGAAATTTTGGTCTGTCTGTCTTCCTGTTTGTCTGTCTGTCACCCGATTCAGGCACCCGGCCAAAGTTGAACCACTTGCTTACCGCCCACCCATCTTGAATTGGTACGGCTGTTCATACTTGTGAACGTTGTCGATCAAAACGTAAATATTACGCATATCTGAGGAGCAACATCGCTAGGTAAATATTAGGTGGTGTGTTCATTTAATAGAAAATGCATAGATGCGTAATTCTAAAGACCCTAGTCTCTTAATTAAGCTGCGCTGAAAATGCGACGTGCCAACGAAAGCCCTTTGCCGTGGAGGAAGGAAAGAACTTTCCTCCTCCGTGCCCTCTGCACAAGCTCGTTTCCCTACGTATTACCAGATGGCGCCCATATCTCACGCAGCGTAAAGTCACTGGAACGGGAAAAGTACCGCGTTCGTTTTCTCTTCGCCACCGCGCCCTTTCGGCGGCTTCGCCACAGAAAACGTCCAGCTCGCTCGCCTCGCTAGTGTCTCCCGGCCGCCGACGCACGGCGCTTTGGAGGGCGATTGTTTTTATAGTCCCAGAAAAGAGTGCAGGAACGTTACGACATCCCGTATCGTTTTGACACTTCATCGCAAGCCTTTTGAGGCATCCAAGAATGTCTGGGTGCTGCGCTTTTGGGTGCGGCAGCGGGAAACGGGCAAAGCCGTCTTTGCTATTCCCAGCGGGGAAAAGATGCCATGCGACTGGCTGTGTGGCTGCACAGAATACGGCGGGAAAATTCTGTTCCCACGACTAATACCAGCCTTTGAGAGGCAAGCGTTTCATTGAGAATTCGCATATGTTGTTTCGGGGAATGGTTGCGTCTCCCCTGCATTAGAGAGCGAGAGAGAGAGAGAAGGCTCTTTATTGAAAAACAGAGATTTCTGCCGGCGTATATACACCAGAGCACGCCTGTCTCGCACCCGGGCTGCTGGCGAGCCGAGCGGATACTCTCGCACCCAAACGCCGGGCTGACCGGGCTGCCAAGGCGCGCGCGGGCTGCACCAAGTAAACAGGGCAAGCTGCAGTTCTGAGGCTTTAAAGTGCAAAAAAGTACCCGTTCACGCCGCTTCAGCGTATAAGAGCTCGTCTGGGCACTACTGCGTCGTCTTTGGATGCCAAAACAAGCAGCGCAACAAGAGGATAATAGCGTTGTCTGCGACGATTATACGACGCGCCACGGAAATAGTGCAGGTGCGGTATTTTCAGCTTCGCCGCGAGTGGACAACTGTGTTTCAAGCAAAAAAATACTAGGAGCCGAGTGAAAATGCTCGAGTAAGTACACTAAATGCGTGTATTCTGCAGTGTGATGCCCACCTATTTCATTTTGCGAACCTAATTTGCGTGACACGCAGCTGGGTTGAAGGCAGGCGCGAGCTTTGTGTGAGGGTGCACTTCATACCTTTGAGCGTTTCCGTTGACGAAAATGTAGTGCAAGGTAGTCCTTTCAAGCACAAGAAATCAGCATGCTTTGCCACTTTGAACGTAGTATTAAGCTTTAGTGCTTTTGACGGCATCCACGCCTTCGAGATTTCGTCTTCAAAAGGTAAAAAATGGCACGGTGCTCCTCAACAGCTGGCCAGACTTTCGTGCTTTCATTGCAGTGTTCGATGTCCCCAAATTTATTTGGACACGACGCATCCAGCTGCACATAATACATATATTGGCACGTAAGTAAAGAGTACTCGCGCCAGTGTCCTTTACGTCGCAGACGTAGCTAACCGGCTTAACTAAGAGTAGCACAGTTTCGCTTGTAAAGCACCATCGTTACAAGAATAAAATAGCGCAGATAGCTTCCAAAAGGGATCGATGAACGTCACTGCAGGTGATACTCTCTGATAGCACGCTTTTGTGAGCAAGACGCATTATTGTAAGAGCGCTCGTGAAACAAGAATTGCGTTCCGCGAAACTACCCGTAAAGCGTACTCTAATTATTACGCGATGCATGCTGAAATGATGAGCTTTCACAAAACTTTGTGCACAACTTGTAATATGGGGCAACAAAACATCGTTTCACTCTTTCGCGAGCTGCACTGCTGCAATTACGATTGACGCGTACTACA
This sequence comes from Rhipicephalus sanguineus, assembly GCF_013339695.2. Lineage (NCBI taxonomy): Eukaryota > Metazoa > Arthropoda > Arachnida > Ixodida > Ixodidae > Rhipicephalus > Rhipicephalus sanguineus. Next base: position 12,181,130 of record NC_051184.2, read on the forward strand.
GCGAGAACGTTTTTTTTTTACAAACGTAACAGCGTACGTATCTGACGAGGTTGCTTCCGCAGCCCACTCAGCACGTACTGTACACATTGTGGACTTGCATGAGCAAGATGTTCTTGATGTTCCAATAAAATCAGCGAAAATGTCCAGGCCAGAAAAGACGCGAAACACGCTCTCCGACGGGCTGAGTTTCGGGAGTTTCACGTTTGCTCTATGCAGCGTCTGCTAGCGTGGCAGCCCGCGCACGTTGTTTCCTCGCGTGTGCGATAGATGGCGCGACGCGCGATGCAAATATGGCGATGCGCATGGAATTCGCTGTGTTCTGGTCTATAAAGGCGCCTACACTAGTGCAGCTTGTTTCGCGTGGTTGCCGCAGAAAGCTCATGCACAGTAACATTGCCGGGCAGCTCTTAATTATGTTTGGCGCAAAACTGACTGGTTCACATATAACGATCAGTGCACCATGAAAACTGACTGCTACAGATTGGTATTGCGTGACGCGGCTGTATGCCGAACGTAAATAACAGGTGGTAACATGAAAATAATGGCACGCATGTCATTTAAGGCATGATTTACATGCTATGCTCATGGTGCACTCGCGGCCGGTTCGCTGGCCTCATATGCACCAAAATCGGTATTGCGTGACGTGAATGTATGACGGACATAAATAACAGGGGGTAACATGAAAATAATGGCACGCATGTCATGAAGGCATGATTCACATGCCATGCTCATGATACTGTCGCGGCCGGTTCGCTGGCTCGATATGCACCAAAATCGGTATTGCATGACGTAACTGTATGGCGAACATAAATAACAGGTAGTAACATGAAAACAATGGTACGCATGTCATGTAAGGCATGATTTACATCCCATGCTCAGGATGCACTCGCGGCCGGTTCGCTGGCTTGGTATCTACCAAGATCGGTATTGCGTGACGTGACTGTATGACGACATAAATAACAGGCGGTAACATGAAAATAATGGCACGCATGTCATGTAGGGTATGATTTACATGTTGCCACCTGTCGCTAACGTTCGTCATACAGAAACATCTCGTCATATCAGTTTTGGTATATATGCATTTCATTAAACGACCGCGAGTGCTCCGAGACCATGTCACGTAAATCATGTTTTACATGGGATGCCTGTCATGATTTGCATTTTATAACTAGTAACTTGTGTTTGTCATACACTCTTGTCACGCCATATCAATTTTGGTGTGTATCAAGCTAGCGAAGCGGCCGCGAGCGCACCATGAGCGTGGCATATGTAAATCATGCCGTACATAGCACGTATATATCATTTATTTCATGTCACCACCTGTAATTTATATTCGTCATACAGTCATGTTATGCCATACCAAATTTGGTGTACATCCCATTAACGAAACGACCAGGAGAGCACAAAGTCCTGGGCGGATAGATAGATAGATAGATAGATAGATAGATAGATAGATAGATAGATAGAACGATAGATAGATAGATAGATAGATAGATAGATAGATAGATAGATAGATAGATAGATAGATAGATAGATAGATAGATAGATAGATAGATAGATAGATAGATAGATAGATAGATAGATAGATAGATAGATACGCTCAAAGTCGCAGAAGTTCGCTAAGAAATGCTACACATTTAATAAATACCGACAGCCGAGCGCGTAAATGCCGCGCAGTTCTCATTTATTTATCGCGTTTTTACGCGTGCGTGGGCGTGTAGGCAAGTGAAAACTGCCGCAATTTCTTTCCTAATCAGTTAGAGAACAACGCTATGCTTCATGCGGGGCTAGAAAAGCGCAAGCAAAAAGTGCTTCACTCCGCGTGAAATCAACACCGCGCCGCCGCAGCTGCGGCCGCGCTGGACCAAATATGGCGGCGGGCAGGACGGTCGCGGTACTTTTCCCGTTCCAGTGACTTTAACGCAGCGCTCCTGTGGCGCCTTTCGACGACATTTGCAGGCGAAGCGCGCAGATACGCGGCGAATTTTTTCAGTAACTAAGTAACGTACTCGTTGCTATTTCGGAACTGTAACGGGTAACGTACTTTCGTTACCATTTTTCGGTAACGTGAGGTGTCACGTTACTCGTTACTTTTAATTCCTGTTATACTCGCAGTCTTACACAAAATTCATTCGTCTTGTAGGACTACCTTTCTCAGAGCTCGCCCCGACGTTATTTTGCCGCTGCGGCGGACTACTGTCGGCCCGCCAAGCATTGACAAAGCGGCATCGCAGGGGCGGGTCCTTTCCTGCGCGGGGCAAATCACAATGGGGAGCAAAGTGTGGAAATTTCATAAATGGATTTGCTATACACCAATTTCACAAGGAGGCTGCCATTTTTAAAGTTCTCCACCGCCGCAGCGCCGTCTAGTGTCTCCGATGTTTTGCCGCCCTTCCGGTGTGTGGGGTTCCGCGGCGGTAGGGTGGCTAGCGGCGGTGTATGCAGCGTATACGCTCAGTTCACAAGGTATTGCTGTTCTTCGCGGTACACGGGCAAAACACGGCAACGCTTCGCGAGTGTAAAGGCGCCAGTAAGTAATCGCTTAGCTGTCAGCTTCAAAATGGCTGAAACAGCAAGCAGTGGCGGCCCTCGGTCGAGACGTTCCCGCAGCACCGCCGACGATGAGTATAATGCCAATGCAGTTCTTAAGCAGCATGTGTAAATTGGTAATTGCTTTGTATGTTTTGTTACAGCTGGCCGGGTGGGGTTCTTGGAATAATCACTATAAAAGAGCGTTAACATTTAGGACGATTCTCGAAGTAATCAGGAAACGTAATGGAGACGAGCGAACACCATTGTCCGGCTGCGCGCTTGGTGCGCGCATTAGTGTTTAAGATGACTCCCGGGTTTCCGTGGTGTGATTATGCAAGTTAAACGTAACTCTAATCCCTAACAGACCATTTGGTTGCGCTAAGCACGTCGCAATACAATGTTCATGGAACGTCAGGAGCACAAACACCGATGCCTGTGTTGATTCGTGTCGCCGTCGTAGTTAAAAGCTTGTGGCCTCTGATCGTTGCACAGCATAAGAAACAGATGTGCGACGGCTGAGCTCAAAATTCGGCCTAGAAACAACACGATGATAAAATGAAAATAAGCCTGTTGCACATCTGGAAGCATGGCATGGCATATGTTCGCTTCGGCGCGAGCGATACTGCGAAAGGGCGCCCGTTTTTGGTAAAATTATTGTCAGTTTGTTTTCTGGCGATTATTTGAGAAGCATTACGACGAGTGCACGTGTCCAGGTAACAACCTGGCTTTAGCGAACGTGGGCCGATTATTTACGACACCCAGGTTGCCGCGCGAAAAAAGAAAGGTGCGGTTGTCATAACGCTACCCCAGTTATCGTCACAAAATTGACAAGTCGAGAAAGAACGTGCTTTCGACGAAACGTTAGAGACGCGATACCTGCGCCAAAGCACACATGTCATGCGGGCCTTTCTGTCATGTAGATTGGAGAGTGCTAATTCGATCATCTCGAAATTACACGCACTATGATGGAACATTCTCTAGCCGCAGGCATTGTAAATCATGCGCTGTAGCATAGAAATCAGAGAGGTTGATGTTATGAGAGAACAACTCTTGGCCAAACATTTTGTGTATTATTCGTCAGCCTTGACATTGGTTCTCTTTGGTGCAGATGATAAAGTGTACCAGCACCCAAGCACAATCACAAGCTGGAGTGATGACTTGAAAAAGTGGCCATAAGTGAAGACACTACATATAATATACTATTTGCGGGAGAAGAAGGCGTGCGACCTAAGAGAAGCGAAGTCATTTAAAACCATTTTGCACTCCGCATGCCTCGGCTGCCAGTCTTTTACGCTTCCGTAGCTGTTGCCGCAGCCAAACACAGCGCAGTGGTAGCTGGTCGACCTGTTCTCGTCCGACATTTCTATTTGCGGCAGCACAATTGCTTCAGCTCGTCGAAAAATGGAAACACGCTGACCTCTCACGCACCACGCAGTGAAAAACTCGGGAATCCGCACACACCAGCAGCAGCGGTCGGACACGCGGTGGAGAGAGAGAGAGTGGTGAAATGCACCGGTTCGAGGCTGCGCTCCTTCTCTCCGTGAAAACGGTCTATAGTTTCCGCTACCTTGCTATCGAAGTTCATGTTGTCGTTGATTGTCGATGAAGCGAAGTGTAACGCGGTCCTTGTAACCGTGAAAAGCGAGCTGTCGAGATCTGCTCTGCGGACATGCAAGGCTCAGTGTGAGCTCCAGCACAATGGAGGATGACATGTCCCTTCTGAACATAATCGCCATCTGATCAGGATGAGCGACTGTCTGCCTTTGGTGCTGCATGGCATCGCCATGAGCGGGCTCAAGAAAAACTCTCCGCGCCTTCATCAGCTCTTCCTGAAAGTGAATACAGGAGCACCACATAGTGCGTCCGTCGAGCTTCTATTTAGCGCGGACGTATTCGCTAACAAGCGACTTGAGCTGTCCGATTGAAGCTTTAAAAGGCCGCTGTTGCTTTTATTCAGCGATTTGTAGTTACATTAGAAAACTGTTCCTGTACTACTCTAACACTGTCTATAAGCTTCGTATAGAAAATTAATAACTAACAGACAATCATGCCAAGGAAAGTATCCGCGATGCGCAGCGCCTATAGGGGCGCCACTGAAAGCCGCGTAGCGGCGGCCGTTGGAAGCGCTGGTGGGTCGCGTAGCAGACGCCTCATTTGCGCGCGTGCGATTTGCCGCTTGTGCGCGTCCCAGATAATTACTTTTGCGGCGATAGTGTGCGCAAAGGAGCCGCAATTTAAAATAGTGGACATGTGTCCGATGTCACAGCTGTGTGGGACGACAACGTCACCATACGCACCAAGTGTTTGCCACAGACAAGTGTCAACAAGCTTCCCTACGAAGTGGAGCTCATCGTAAGTACACCGCTTTCTTTATAACGTTCCGATCACTAATGCCTGCATGCGCTGACGCGTGAACCAACGTTTTTTCTCGACACAGTAACTTCGTTTACGTGCCATGTGTTTATATAGTAGATTTTTAGGGAGCGCTGTCGCACCGGCGTATAGATTTCACAGGTGCGGCCACGCGAAGGGTCAGCGTTGGTAAAACTTTGAAACCAGCACAATAAACTTGTGAAAAAATAAAGCATAAACTTGTCATCATCGGTGCAGAAGCGCACAGCGAACATTCCGCACCGATGATCGCATTCCAGTGCCATCAATAGGTAGTATGCAGCCGATTTCGTGCAGCACACGTGTGATTCGACGGCGCTTTTGTAAAGGAGCCGTCACCTTCCCCACATTCTCTGGCATTGCGCTTCACGCCATTCGTTTTTCAAGAGCGCCTAGGCATCGCGTCTTATCAGTAATAACCTCATGTGCATTGTAGCTTCTACAGTGCAGGCGAGGCGACAGAGTGTAAACGTAATAGCGTTCGCTGAAGACGTAGCTACATAAATGGAGAAATAAAAACACTGTAATCGTTCTAACACTGCCGTAAACGAAGCGCGATTGCTTACCTTCTGCGTCGTACAGCCGCAATCCACCGCCGCCGTCGCTGTCGCTCATGAAATAGCACCGGAAACCTGTAGAAGTGCGTTCCTGGCAATTATTTGTGTGTGTTTGAGCAGCCGACAACGCAGCAATTATTTTTCGACATCGCTGAAGCCCGACAGAGTCGTTAAATCACATCCATCCGTGCACTCGCGTACGCGCTCGCGGCAACAGTGCTCGCCCGGACTCACCAGCGCTTCCGAGCCATGGCGGCAGATGGCGTCGTCGGCGCTTTGCGCATCGCCTATAGGGGGTGTTATTTCTGGTAATTAGAACATAAATGTGAAGAAAGTAAAGTGGACGAAAAGATAACCTGCCGCCGGCAGGGACCCACCCCGCGACCTTCGAATAACGCGTCCGATACCACTGAGATACGGCTGCGGTCATCCCCTCGTCCGCTTTATGGTGTATATATGTACATTTAAACCTAGGAGTGTTAGTCAGCGCCGGTCACAGCCATGGCGGCGAGTGTCGAACTCCCTTTTTCTGCCTGTTGGCGTCACGTAGCGCGTGATATTTTTACGAGCCGGCAGCTGGCCAATAATCCCTCGCATACTACCTGAAGGCATCAAGTCTGCCAGAACGAGACCCTCGCTATGAATGAAGGAAAGAAGGTGACTTTTAAGGGCTCGTTTTTCTTTGTTAGACAACAGACAATGATGCCAAGGAAAGTATAGGGGGTGTTATTTCTAGTAACTAGAACATAAATGTGAAGAAAGTAAAGTGGACGAAAAGATGACCTGCCGCAGGCAGGGACCGAACCTGCGCCTGTTAGTTCTCATTAATATTGTGTCTAACAAAGAAAAACGAGCCCTTAAAAGTCACCTTGTATTCAAAATTAGTTTTTCTTCTTGATATTTGCAACTGCGCCCACATTTCTGAGTATAACTCCTGAGCAAGCGAGGCTGACCTTGAACACTTTCACGTGCAATTACACAGGTCAAATTGAAAAAAAAGAAACTTGTTTGTGTGCGCAAACACTTTTCTCCAGATTTACGCCATTTAAGTATTCCTTTATTGCTACAAAATTTGCCCACTGATTTTGCTAGCAGAAGCACGCTGTCATAACAAGTTTGTTCAGCGATGTTATCATTTCGAAGAGCGTTGGTGATGCCATTAATTACTTTGTGCTTAATGACACATTCCGAAAAACAGCTTCCCCGTGCGCCACAGTTAGAAGCCATCACATGTAACTACACAGGCAACTTTAGGCCACTATAGTACTACGAAGATACGGTACATCTGTGCAAATTATTCCCGTTTAATCAGTTTTTGGGGTGACATTTTTGTTTGAGTGACAACTTTAACGTGATATATAAATATGAGTTTTATAAAGCAGCTATTGTAGGTTCTTGAGGCGTAGACGCACTGATTAAGATTTCTGGCTATGGCGTAACGGCGGCAGTAACGTCCGTTACTTTTTTTTCGGTAACGGTAACGCGTTTTCTTTTTATTTGTAACGCAGGGCGGTAATGCGTTCCTTTTTTCTTTAGCGTATATAGTAAAGCATTTAGTTACTTTTTTTTCGGTAACACATACAACACTGCCTTTGCGTCAACATCACGGGAGAAATGAGATGTGGCGAGACTTTCTGACTTCGTGCCCGGTAGTTTCTAATCGAAGCGCGATTGTTCGGCGTAGATTGGCCGGCTCAAGGTTGAGGTTCAAAAAGAGAACTTAACCAGGCACACTAAAGCCTACCGCGCGATCTGACGTTTTGACCACGAGTTGGGCCGGCACAGTAGGGCCAGCATCCCTCTCTCCAGACAGCTGACGTCACGTCCGGTGGTCGCGACGCAGCCACGCATTCATTCTTTGCACTGAATGACGGGGAAGCCACGACAGGTGTGCCACTCGTGATTCCTGCTTCCGCTCGTTAGGTTTGGCGCACTGCGCTCCAAGGGCATTGCTTTATTGGGCTTGCATTTGTGCGCGTGTGATTATGTGCGCGGAAGTCTCGGCTGGGTGGAATGTGCCGGTGAGAAAAACCAGGCGCATCACGTGCAACATTGGACGTTGTTGCGTTCCTGCGGCTGTCGCGGCAATGACAACGGCCGCGCAATGCGCAGGCGGTCCCCTTCTTTCGCTCAACTAGAATATTGGCTCCCATCTACTCTGCACCATTGTTAAGCTCTGATTGGCCCAGAGGGCTGCGACAGCCTCTCTGATTGGATTAAAACGCTGCCATTACTAAATTTGACAATATGACGGAATTTGACAGTGCCCACAACAGCATCCCCGATCTCTTGATGTTACGCCCATCGTACCATCGCACGTGACATGGTCCTTCACTTCTAACGCGTTAATAAAGAGCTCGCTTCGCCGTCGGCGGCGTTGCTTGTGAGCGAGAAATCGGCGTTGTCCGTGAGCCGTAATTCGAGATAGATGCAAATAAAGAAACAATAAAAATGTTCGGTAAGGGTGAGAATCGAACCCAGGCCTTCTGCGTGGCAAGCAGGTGTTCTACCACGGAGCCACGCTGGTGCTACAAACTACTTCGTATAAGAATTCCATGTAGTGGCAGAATCGTCAAAACATGAGAATTGCGGGTGGTTTATGGCCGCCCACCATTACAAAGCTTGCAGGTGGCACCTAATACGGACGTGTGCTGGGCACTTGGCCAATTTGCAAAAGGAAGAATTATGGCGCAGTTCGCAACTGCGCTTGCAGTAGGCATTCCAGGAGAGAGTTTGAAACATGTCACGCGCACAAACGTTCCTTTCCTTGCAGCACGGTTAAAGGCGATGCACAAGGGGCCCGATTACGCAATCGTGTTCTTTCCAGTGCCGCTTGTAAATAAGCCTCCTCAAAAATGAATTTAGGAAGAGCGTTCCAGTCAGAAATTGTCTGTGGAAAAAAAGCTGTGTTTAAATGAACAAGTTTTAGCAAATATCGGTTTCAATACTGTGGGGAGTTTTCCTGGTGTCTAAGGGTTTTACATATGAAGGTATCGGCATATCAAATTTACCTTTAATATGCTATGCAAGACAACTGTACGGGCATATTTGCGACGCATTCGTAATGTTGGCATCCCGTGTTCTTGCATAAGTTTGGTACCTTTTATATTTACCAAAAATGAACCTTTCTTTGCAACATCTCAAGTTTATGATTATCCATGATTACTTTCCGGATCCCAAGCTAGGGAAGCATACACTAATTTGGACCTTGTGTAAGTACTGTACGCTAGTAACTTTAGCTTTGTTGGAACTTTCTTTAGTTTCCTTCTCAAGAAACACAACTTCTAAAATGCGGATGCCCATATATTCGAAACATGACCTGACCAGGATAAGCTAAGTTAGTGCTACACCTAAATACTTATATATATATATATATATATATATATATATATATATATATATATATATATATATATATATATATATATATATATATATATATAGCTAGTAACCTGTGCTATTTCTTGGTAACAAAGAATATAGGAATAAGAACTAGGCTGCAATTTACGCGTGACTGTTAATAAGACTCAACCTTCGACAAGTGGTCCTGTAAAACAACGTGATCACTCTCACATGATATCGCTTTGTATATAATGCAGGAAAGAAGATTACTTTTAAGGGCTCGTTTTTCTTTGTTAGACACAATATTAATTAGAACTAACAGACAATAATGCCAAGGAAAGTATAGTACGATCGCCAGCAAGAAAGTTTTGTACACATTGTATCAGACAAATGTTTAATGAGATCATTCCCATAAACTAGAAAAAGCAGTGGCCCAAGTACACTGCCCTCAGGCACACCAGAAGAAACGGGGAGCATACTACAACAAACCGTTTTGTGTTAGGCAAGTATGTTTCAACCCATTTCACTAAGTAGCAGGGAAGCCCTGCTAATTTCAGTTTATGTATTAGTTTCGTAAGCGAAACCTTGTCAAACGCCTTGCTAAAGTCTACGAAGAATGTGTTTATTTGCCCTGAGTGTTCTAATGACATTAGAGAGTCATGAACAGCGATGAGTAGCTGAGCAGTAGTTCATCTCCCCTTGGTAAATCCGTGTTGATAAGGGGATAAAACTGTATTGTTAGACAAAAATGACCTTATATAACCAGATATGGCGTGTTCTGTAAGTTTTGAACACGTACATATAATCGACACTAGCTCATAATTTGTTATTTTAAGCTTGTCACCTTTCTTAAAAATCGTCACAACGCGCGCTATCTTCCGGTAATCAGGAAGCTCACCAGTGGTTAAAGAAACCTGAAAAAGATTTGCGAAGTAGTCTGCAATCTTCGCTGCAAAGCGTTTCAAGAACTCAGTAGGGATGCCATCTGTACCGGCCCTTTTTTTTTTCTCGTTCAGTTTACGTAGCATAGATAAAACCCCCTCGCCTGTTATTACTGGTACATCTGCCACGGAAAGTTCCTTGTGCATGCTAAACTTGTCATTAGGGGAAAAACACTCTGGAAATATACATGAAATACATTAGCTATATCAGCCGCATTGTCGATAAGCTGATCATTTGCTGAAATGTTTCGCATAGATTCATTTTTCTGTCTGAGTTAACACCAAAACCTAGTCGCATCAGCTCTAAGAAATTCTGGGAGTGAAAAAATGAAGTAATAATGCTTTGCTTGTTGAACTTTAGATGCCAATTCATTCCTCAGTTCTAAGAGAGTATTCTTACGAATATGTTGTTTCTTTCTCATTCGTTTTAGTTTACCTTTAATGTGAACCATCTCGCGACTAATCCACGGCTTTTTGCGATTTTTGGTAACCCCTCTCATAGAGGTACAAAGTTCTCAATACAGAATTACACTAGTGTAAGATGAAACCGTAAACATTTCTAGAGTGAGTGTCAACAAGTAGTGTTTCTTCTAAATAATCAATAATTGAAGTATGTCACTTCGTTCGGAATCTCTACGATTTGACGCAGTAGACCGACTGCATCTTGCCTCCCTGGGATATGCCCAGGAGAAAAACAACAATTTATGATCTGAAGTACCCAGCCAAACAGCAACAATTTTATCACGAGGCTTGCTACGCTTTCATAAATACTATAGAATTCTCCAATGTTTCCTGCAATGTCTTTGTGAATCCCACGCCATATTCTTATCAAGGAGTCCTCTGTAGCAGAGGAATACAGTCGACTAAGAAGGCTTTCGACTACGAGGCGAAAGAAGAGTACGACGTAAAGGATTTCGATTTTCCTTCCAAATCAAGTAACAAACGAGCACTATTTGGCTTTCTCAGATATACGAAACTAATTCGACAAGCAGTAAATATTAAGTTCACAATTTTATCTGCCCAGGAATTGACGGAATCATTGGAAACTATAGCGAAAGGTTTGGAAATGCGATTTTCGCCTACGGTACATTCCCCTACATTAATTGCGCATTCAGATGAGAATTTTACAGAAATATCGATAGAGGAAGAAGTCAAAGAAATTTCCTACGGCGGGACCAGATGGAGCCACTTCGGCAATGCTGAGACTTTTATACAGAGTCGCGTGATTATCTCCTAAACATTATTAAGGCGCAAGCCTTAGATGCCTCGTCAAACGTGAAAATTGACCGTCGGCGTCCCACGGCGACGGGGACCACACGAGTGATGCAAGAAATCATCATCACGTGATGACGTCACCACATGACGTCATAGATCGCCAAAATCTGTGACGCCATCGTCCCAAATTTCGGCGTGACGGCACGTGATGTAACGTTCCATGATGCCGTCATCACATGACATCGTAGCTTGGTAAAAGGTGGGCCGATCACGGAGGCAGTGCAAAATCGGTGAGGTGCCTCCGGTCTGGAGGCAGTGCAAAACCACGTTAAGTGCAGAAGGCTTTCAGAGGTTGGCGGGGCAAGATCCTAAGAGAAAGAAAACGGCTTTCGTCTTCGAGTAGTCTAAGGTGAATGCATCATTTTTAATAAATTATTCAATCAAATAAGCTTGGATTCCATATGAATGGAAAATCGCGAAAATTGTACCCAGAGAAGGATATGTGCGAGATAATATCAGGCCAAATTTCGTAAGTTGATAGAAAGAGCATTACATGCTCGCATAATGAAGCCTGTAGATGTGGAAATTATCCTTGTCAAATTTTGCTTCAGACAGGGGTGTTCTACAGGGCGCATATTCACCACCATAGTCGCCTACATCTCGCGCGGACCACATGCAGCTCTATACAAGGACCGCATGCAGCTCTTGATATCACAAAAGCATGCGATAGTGTTGGACACCTAGCACCAGTCAGACGTCTCGGAGAACTGAACTTCCCGAATCATTTACAAGCGTGTACTACAGAATTTTTAGGTAATAGAAAAGTTTATGGTTTTCAGAGTGGTTTTTCATAGGGTACTTATAAACAGGCAAAAGGAGTACCTCAACGAGCAGTGCTATCGGCTGTATAGCTTCATATTTTACTCAGCCCGGCTCCCATGCCTCGAGGATGTGCATACGTACGTATACACGTACGATATAGCGTTCTTCTCATCCGCTAACGACATCCACGCTCACAATCAAAGCAGTGATGCTGCCGAGGACTTCTGATTTGGAGCAATTTTTGGAGCGCAATATTTTCTGTTTGGAGCACTTTGGAGCAGCAAGAATTTCCACCTTGGAGCACTTTGGAGCAGCTAATCTCACATCCTGGAGTACACTGGAGAAGCAAGTTGCATTTAAATTCGAGCACCTCGATAATTATTAGAGGGCTTTTATGAAGAGCTATAAATATTTGGATTCACTGCAAACCTCATGGAAAAGATCATCTCAGGAGCACTCCATATTTCACTCGACAATAAGAGCGCCATGCAGTTGAGTGTTCTGGAATACCCTCTTCAGCGATTATTTTCGACACTAGCAAATAAACAGAATGCTGGATCAATAAAATTGTACTTTATGAAATAACACTCTAAATACATCTACGTGGTTATCAGCAGACATGGCAGACAAATGCCGTGACGTACAACAGTGCCTCAATGCTAAAGAGTCACACTGTCCCTAATGCATGGAACTAAGACAACTGCAAGACGAAAGCCAGGTTCTTTTTCTTCTCGATCGATTGTAATGCTGGGCGCAACATGACGTCACTTAAGTAGCCTCAAAAAGCCTACCTCCACTGAGCCTCCATTTCCTCTCTCTGGGGCCTCTCTGTGCTGCAGGAAGAGCATTTTCGCGGTGCTTATGCAGACTACCGTTCGCGCATGCACTGGGTTGCCTGGATGATGGAGGTGAGCTTCAAGTCGAGCTCCCGCGAAAGTGTCCCGAAGTGCGTTCAACGGGGGACTACATGACATAACAAACTTGGTTTTCCTTTGACAGCGAAGCAGTGTATATGGCTAGGACATACGCCGCCAAAAACCCCCTAGTGCCCTATAGGGAGCAGTGAAAAAGAAAAACTCACGGGGTTCCTTTGCATTCGCCTAAGACTATTTTTCTCATCACTGGATGTATTGATCCTCCCTCGCCCCTCTCTAAAAGACTTCTGCACCTGGTTCTGCACTGCCTCCATGAATGGCGCACCAATCACGCAGGCAGTGCAAAGCGACGATGTCATGTGATGACGTCATCACGTAATGATGATTTCTTGCATCGCTCTTGTTGACGCCGCCGACGGTCAATGTTTGTGTTTGATGAGGCATCTAAGTCTATCGCATTAATATTGCGTACTGAACGTTAACAGCCTGACCGTTAACAACCTGGTCTTACATACCAAACTGACCTCTGTGCCGTGCGCTGAACAGCTTCGCTGATCATCCACATCACAGAGTGGAACAGCTCCTCAATTTTTTTTTACTGCGATAGCAGTTATATGGACACTCTCGACACGTTTTTGCCGCCGCCGTTGCCGTCATTTTCCGCATAAAATCAAAATTGATAACATCAAGCCGCACATTGTATGAGTGTATGTTCTACCCGCGAGCAAAAGTTCGCGAGCGCTGGCGATAAACGCGGCTGAAGCGGGGCTGAAACGAGCCGGCCGTCTCCGTCGCACGGAGGGCAGATGCGATAACATCCACCCGCGTGCGAGGCCTGGCGTCGATTGCTCATCAGAGAGGAAACACCCCGCCCGTCTTTCGTAAGGAGCACGAACGGACACCGAGCACGAAGGGTCGACACCAGGAGAAGGGCGCTGTCGCTGGCGCTATCTCGAAGCATCAGGAGACAGCTCGCAAAGTTACTGTGCTCTCAACGCTTACTCCACGTTTAGAAAACTGACAGCACGAAAACCGCTTAGGTTCCTGGAGCGGCAATATTCCTTTAAACCAGCGTTTTGCTCAGCTACGCGAGATCGGATCCGAAAGAGTTAGCTGCTAGCCTTACTTCGTATAATAATGCAATTTTTTGGTATCGCATTCACTGCTTCACCCTTGAGCGAAACTCACTTTTATTTTTTTAACCGTCAGCTATTCACCCTGGGGAAAGAAAGAAGCGGACGTGTAACATGTCGCCGCCGCTTCACAGTGAGCCTTCCGGCACCGTCAGCGACGGGCCCGTTACTGGCAGCTGCGCATATTAAAACCGAATTACGCGGCTGCTCTGACCAGGAAGCATGCTTTTATTAGAGATGACAATTTTAAAAAACGCAAGCGAAAAATTCGAATTAGGACACAGCATTCACGAGCTCGACAGGGCAGGGCCTTTTAGGGGGTATTTACCGCAAGAGCGATTACAAACCCGGATGTGCTGGTGGAAGGAATTACGAAAAAATCACAGCATATCCACGGAGTGAATGATGATGAGTGGACGAAGCTGCGGAGGTTCATCGGTAAACCGTGAATCTTCCGTGAATTCTGCCCAGTACATCATCACCGACGTGAGATCGGGCGCGTTTATACTAAAGGTTCGATGAGTTATGACGACTTGCAGCTCACTTTTATTTTACATGTACGCTGTGAATTTTCACTGTTTAGAAAACCATTGCTTTAGAAAACATCTGGCGTCTTTCGTTAAGCAGCTGGCGTCTTTTCGTTTTGCTTTAGAAACATCTGGCGTTCTTTCGTTTTGCTTTTATAAAACATCTGGCGTCTTTCGTTGGTTTATTTCATCAATCAACGGCGTTTTGAACAAAATTTTTATTGTTTAATCACGCACAGGAGAAATCTCACCAGGCACTACCTTGGAGGTAAACAATGGCTGCTAATGGGAATGAGAGACAGAAGAAGTCGGCTTTTAGCTAACACTTACACTTCTACTTCTACTAACGTTTCCTACTGGAACATGCCAATGGCTGCTAATGGGGAATGAGAGACAGAAGAATTCGGCTTTTAGTTAACGCGCACGCTGCGAATTTTTTATTGTTCAACAACGCACAGGAAAAATCTCCCACCGGCACCACCTTGGAGGTCAAGATCTGGTACTAGCGTTACGACTGATTACGCACTACGACTACAACTACGAGGGACGAACGGGTGCCGCCTTAAGGAGCTTCGCCCCTAAAACATCCGGGTGAAGATCCATGGATAATGTATATTTGAGGAAGCAGTGCTAACGCGTTCCCACCGTTCACGTGCTCTTCCATGGACGCGAAGCACGGAAAATTCCACATTTTTTTCCCCGTATATCTATTGCTAGCGTTCCCAGAATTCATTGCGCGATGTCCAGAAACAGAAGTAATAGCCATTTTAGCGGCAGGAAAATTGCTTTAATTACGTGCCGTGCGACGCTTGAAACGAGCTATCAGCAGCGTTTCTGGAACAGATGACGTACGCCGATGAATCGCCCCACACTTTCTCGCACCGTGCGTGGCGTCGTGGCTTGCTCGGGACGCCCGCACGAGCGCTGTTTATTCAGTGGAACAATTCTTGGTCCGTGGCTGTGACTTTGGCGGCCCCAAGTTCAAGCTGCACATGTTTTAAGGCGCTGGCGGTGCGATTGCCGCTGATAGACGGCCCCAAACCCGAGACTCTGGCGCAACTTGGCGCAATTTCTGTGGATATTATCAGGATGGCGCAGCAAATCCAATTTGGCGCACTTTGCTTGACGCAGGAGTGGAATCACTGTCAAAGCAGGTATTTATCTGCACTAGAAGACTGGCTTATTCAGCTTTCTATAAACGTGAACAAATGCGCATTGCTAGTATTTCCTTTTGAAAAACTTGGTACATATATTTCTTTCGTTACAAGCTACAAAACATCGTCCTACAAGTGCTAAATGTCAAACATTGCAGCTATCTCTTAGGCGAAATCAGTACATTGCAGCAAATGGAAGTAGATATATTACGGAGAATAAGCAGTAGATCAGGGATGCGCAGAGCCATAGGCCGAGTGTATTGAAGACCTGTATTGGAACTTGTTCTCCTGAAGAAGCAGGCACTGGAACGTGCTTAGGGCTGCCTAAATTTGCAGCGAATAATGCTTTGTATTTGGAAGCTCATTTACCGGTTCATTCTTTTACTTCCCAACTTTCATGTAAATATATTACTTCAGAGCAAACGATATGTTCGCAACTTGTTGCCGGCAGGCGGTGCCACATTGTCGTTTTAGGAGCACAACAATTAAGGCTCGGATTTCAAGCGGGCGTTAGTAAAGAGAGACTGTATATTTAGGAATCGGAATGCCCGACGCTTGTTGAAACAGTGAAAATAGCAACCGGGAAGCTCCATTTCCGTTTCCCTTTAACCCATATATGCCCAAATGACAAAACAATTTTTTTTTTCACAAAAAGTGTACTTCTACCCTCAAAAGAAAGCGCAAGTTCTTTATTTACTGCCAGGTGAACGCAACACTGTTTTTCGAGCCGTCCCATACATTTAATTTATTGACCTTAAAGACCCCGGAGGGGTATTACATAAGGGGTGTTACATATGGACAGTGGGCATTAGGGGTGCTATATGCGGGTGTGATAAGCCTTCAAACATTTCACCTGCACTCTGACATTGCCCTCCTTCCTCTCCATGACGTCTTTCATACAAAGCACGCGTTTGCCGGGAGAAAGCGGTCGGCACGTGGCAGCATGAAAAGTAAGCAATGCCTAGGCATGCACACTTTGAGAATGAGGCCTGCTTGATGTGCTGTAGGTGGCGCTAGTCATCAGCTAAAGAAATAGCGATGTTAAAGTGCATCAAAAAAGCGTCCTATATGTAGGACATGGATGGGTTATGGGAGTCCCCTTTAAAGCGTGATCAGTTTTCATTTCGTAACCTCTCAATTTACACTGGCCTAGATTTCACGCTACTCAAGTAAACTTTGTACAATTTCTTCACGACTGATTGGACGTTCAAATCAGGAACGTTATTCCTATCTGTGCTGAGAAAAATTCCCCCTAATAATGTTGAGCCAGATACTAAGAAATTCTCTACAGGACTACCTGCCAAGAATACGAGAAAATGTGGACATTGCGACGGCCGCATCGCAAAGAAAAGTACAGAGTGGCATGAATATACACTGACCTAGTCTCGACGAGGTCCTTCCGCATTCATACACCCATCTTTATTGCAGAATTTTGAGCGGTAGCATTGGCCCTGTAAATTGAAACGTCAATAAATTATACAGTAGTAAACACCTGACTCTTAATCCTAATGCATACATTTTTCGCATTAATATATCCGGCGCACAGCGTCGACAAGCAGCTTCTGCGCTGCCCCGGCCACACACCTACTCTGGGGACATGTGCGGGCCTTTACAAGGACCGTACCAGTCATTTATTGCGGCCTTGACTATCACCCCGATCGACCGCCTGACGCTGGACGCACGGTCCTCTGCATCGACCGCTCCTGGATTTTATCCAGGAAACCGAACTGTACCTTTTTACTTAACTTATGCCCTATAGGGCACACTGGCGCCAATAATAAACAAAAAGAAACAAAGTGATCTCTAGAGGCTAGAAACACCGTTCCACATAACAGGATTCGATTTAACTCCTTCAAATTTACTATCCCAAGCTGCACTGACCCTTGGGCACATCGACGAGAAAGTATGCGCGGCTGCTCAAAATATTATAGCACAGTCAATGAGATTTGCTATAAACGCGAAAAGACACACCGACCAAAATATTGGCCGCCATCCCGCCCTGCGAACGTGAATGTCCAGCGAAGCTCTATCATGCGCCACACATGCTGATGGGGGCGGTATATTTTATTATTACCTTAGAGTAATGGTAGTGATAATCGCTTTGTGGTCGCTGCGGTAGACCGTGATTGATTCCGCGACCATTCTTAGCAAGACGAAATTGTTCCTTTCGTACAGTATTGTATTCACGCTGTTCTTCTGGTGTCTAATTTCCATGGTCTACCCATGGCAGTCTTAGAATGAACAGAATGAGTTGCAAGACGGGTCTTCCTTTTATATATGAAAGCAGGAAACACACGCGGGGAGAAGGAACGGGCGTTTGGCGTCATTCGCCCAAAATATGGCGCAATATTTTTCAGCAATCTCTCGATACCTACAGCCTTCCAACTGACTGGAAGATTGGGAAGGTGGTTCCGCTTCATAAATCTGGCACAGAAAAAATCACCTCTTAATTGCAGACCTATTTCACCAACTAGTACATGCTGTACACTGTTTGAACATATAATATTTAAATAATTAGTTAGTCATTTAGAAGATAACTCATTTTTCACGTCTGCGCAACATGGCTTTCGTAAAACATACTCATGCGAAACTCAGCTTCTCTCATTCACTCATAAACTGCACCGTATTCTTGACGAATCATCTCGCGCTGACTGCATATTCTTGGACTTTTCTAAAGCATTTTACAAGCTTTGTCATCAACTGCTACTGCTCAAACTCAACTTTCTTAACCTCGACCCGAACCTTTTCGGGTGGATTAGGTGCTTCCTTCTAGACCGCTTACAATTTCTTAGTGCTAATGGGCATAATTCATCCTTTACTAACGTACATTCCGGAGTGCCACAGGGCTCGGACCTCTGTTATTCTTAATCTCCATTAATGACCTTCCCTCTGTTGTTTCCTCGCCCATCTTTCTTTTCGCCGACGACTGCGTAATTTTTCGCGAAATCAAAACCGATGGTAACGCTCTCCAATCTAATCTATGTGAGTAGAACTTTTTGTTGTGCTAGTTGGTGCATGTTTTAACGGAAGCAATAAGGCGTAAACGAAACGAACACAAGAAATGACATGGACGGACGCCTATCTGCTATATTTAAGTGGTGCACTAAATGGCAAATGGAACTGAATGTAAAAAAAAATGCAAAATTATGCGTGCCACCCGCAACCCTAACAATCCTCTTCCCTCTTAACGGTGTTCCATAAGAATCTGTTACATCATATAAATACTAAATAATATATGGGGTTTAAAGTCCCAAAGCCACGATATGATTATGAGGGACGCCGTAGTGCAGGGCTCCGGAAATTTCGACCACCTGGGGTTCTTTAACGTGCACCTAAATCTAAGTACACGGGCCTCAAACATTTATAAATACTTAGGTGTCCACATCTCACGTAATCTAAATTGGACAGTGCACACAGAAAACATCAACGCTAACCGCATGCTATGATATCTACGCCGCAACTTTTCCGCCGTTCCCTCTTCTGTTAAACTAATACATTACAAAGCTTTAATTCGTCCAAAGCTAGAATACGCTGCATCTGTGTGGGACCCTATGCAAGCAAAATTAACCCCTACCGTCAGAATAACTCGGCTCGTTTCATTCTCTGTAACCACAATCGCATTGCTTGCATATCAGCCATGAAATTTGCCGCCCTTTCTCGTCCATCTTTAAGCACGCGTCGAAAAATGGCCCGCTTGAACTTGTTTCATGCGACATCGTTCAACTCCTCACGATAGGTTCATCCTTCCGCCGCAGTGATCATCGCCATAAAGTAGGTGTTCCATTTTCAAAAACGAGAACATTCTCCGAATCATTTTTACCACGCACCGCGATGGAGTGGAACCACCTTCCCGCTGAAATTGCGTCAATAACCGACAATCAACGTTTTCGCGAAGCGCTAGTGAACCAACGCCGTTTAAATAAAACTTTTGCTTTATTTACTCACTGTATTTGTTTTGCTTTGTATGTAGGGACCACCTGACCAGCACGGGGGATAAAAGCAACGGCCATTTCCCTTCAGTGGACTTGGGAGCCCCGATCGAGCACGGATGCTGATGAAATTTCTTTTTTTGATCGCACAGGTTAGTCCCAAAAATTCAGTTTCGTCAGTGTGAGACAATGACGTAACCTTCACGGTGCTTCCAGTTCCACAATATCTTGTTGCCATTTTGCGGGACTGTTTTGATGTTGTTCGTTTGCTGTTACTAACATGCGGAGATGTGGAACAAAATCTTTAATGTTGTTCGTTTGCTGTTACTAACATCCGGAGATGTGGAACAACATCTTTAATGTTGTTCGTTTGCTATTACTAACATCCGGAGATGTGGAACAAAATCCAGGCCCTGACTCCGATTCGGACGACTGTTCACAGCGGTACCTAATGAAACGCATCCTAAAAGAACAAAAAGAAACAAACAAAACATTGAAGCAACTGTCTTCAAAGCTTAAGCATGTGGAGTTGCAGATATGCGGGAAAGATTACCCGTAATTGAGAGTGAAAGAGGACTATGGAAAGAATGTGAAGAAACGATAGAACATTGTCAGGAATCTTGTAAATCTACAGAGGCGCAAGTCGAGCTTGTGGTGTCAAAGGTCGACGACTTGGAAAATAGAAGCAGGCGAAATAACCTAGTCATTTGTGGATTAAATGAAACCTCTGATGAGGATATTAAAACGTTCGAAGGAAAACTGCGAGACGATATATTGGGAAAGATTCTAGGGTTACAAGTTACTTCCATAGAACGAGTTCACGGAATCGGCAACAAAGCAATAGGACACGGCCAGTGATCATTAGACTATTTAAATTCGCTGAGAAAAATAAAATTTTGTCGAGTTGCTTCAAGCTGAAAAACACGCCGATTTCAATTAGGAGGATTTCTCGAAGAAGATACACGATACACGTGCTAAACTATGGCGTTCTGCAGTAAACGACAGGGCAAAATTATCATTGGCAGGGGCAAAATTATCATTGGCATCTCATAAGCTGAGTGAACACGAGGGTGCAAGAATTGCAACACCTTCCACAGGTGTTGGCCCGACAGCTCACGATAACACGTGACAACAAAGTGCTAAAACTATCAGAGTTTTATCACTGAATGCGCGCCTTGCAGTCAATAAGTTCAACCCACTGGAATGCGCGGTTGCAGCCCATCAAACACACGTTATAGTTATCACCGAAACTTGGCTTCATGAAGGTATCCAAGACTCAGAAGTGTTACCCTCTTATTATCGGCTGATCCGCAAAGACAGAACATCACGTGGCGGAGGAGTGCTTGTTGCAGTTAAATCGAACATTAAATTCACTGTTCTAGATAGCATTGCTGGTCGTGAAAGCTTCTGGTGCAACCTTACCTTATTCCTGGGTGAAGTATATACCGATCCCCGAATGCTCCCGCAAAATACCTCGATGTCATGAACGATTACGTTGCACAGCACACTAACTCACGTTCAAATCACAGGTGATTTCAATTTACCTGGAATTAACTGGACTAACCATTCGCACGACAATTCCGACACGAAAAGTGCTGAATCAACTAGTTTCTGAGCCGACCAGAATAATTAGTCCGTCATGTTCTGTGCTTGATCTGATATTCGTTAGCAGTCTATTTCACAGTAATACTGTGAATATTGAAAATGCTAATTCGGACCACAAAATCATCGTATTCTGCTGTCCCATTTCAGGCAACCGTGAACGCGTAAAGCCGTCAATAACTGTTATCAAAGATTACTCTCAATCAAATGAAAATGCCACCTCACAATATTTAAGCACCTGCTTTCCACAGTTTTCGTTGATACATGATGTAAATACGTTATGGTTACGTTTTAAGCAAATTGTATATTTTTTTGACGAAAACTACATGCCCTCCCGGAAAAAACGAGTTAATAGAGAAGCCCCTCGGGTATCGCGCGAAATCATTCGCCTAAAACGGAAAATTAAATGAAACGCGAAAATAAACACACATGTGGTCTAAAAAATCTCGCACGCACACTACAAGATAAGATCCAGCAAGACTTTGATTTGGGCGAGTTGGTACATGCTTAATTAGCTGGGGGAAAACAGCGCAATAAAGGACGAGGACGCAGGAACACAGCAGACTGGACGAGCGCTGCGCTTACAACTGACATCTTTATTGCACCTACCGCTCCTTTTCTCAACGCATCAAACCGAGCACGCCATTCCAATCAAATCGCCAATCAAAAGCATCAGGTATGCAAACTACATATTCACTGAAAGCTAACACGTGTACATGAATTACACCGTGCGCACGCATCTTCCGCACTCATATAAAAAGAACAAAAGTGACAAACCGATAAAAGCAGTTCCTAACAAGGATGGACAAGCAATAGAAAAAACCGACAAAAAAACCAACAAACAATCAACAATCCATTATCGAGGCGCAGGCTCACCTACCGCGTCTTCTCCTATTCCTTCGAGTCTGTGTATTATTAACTGCGAAGCATTTCTTAGCGAACCTCAGGCACTTTGGGCGTTTCTATCAACGTATCTATCTATCTATCTATCTATCTATCTATCTAGCCGCTTATGTCTGGGCGCTCTCCTGGTCGCCTCCTTAACTTCTAATAATCCAAACTTGGCATAGGAGGGGATCACTGTATGGTGAACGTGATTCACTGGTCATGGCATGAGTAACGCAAAATACCTGTCGCGTACGTCATGAACCCCTTTCTCTCAGTCACGTGTGGCAGATACCCGCATACCAGAGTTTATGTTATGCGAGTATGTGCCACAGGTGACACAAAGTCTCAACCGACACAGTAAACGCGAACACACACACTGACACGCAAGGAAAGTAATAATAATAATTGTTGGGGCTTTAATTTTGACCATCTGGTATTCTTTAACATGCACCGAGATCATACAGTACACGGGCATGAAGCATTATGCATCCATCGAAATGCGACCGCCGCGGCCGGGATCGAACCCGCGACCTTCGGGTCAGCAGCCGAGCACCGTAACCGCTACACCACCGTGGCGGACACAAGGAAAGTGAGGAAGCTGAAGACAGAACACCCCTGGAAGACGCTCAACTACAATGCACTCGTTCACGTGGTCCGCAAGGTAGAACACGTAGATTACGCAAAAACCGGGGTCAATGCTTCCTTCAATAAAGCAACCAGGCCTCTCATCATTACCGGTGACTTCAACATCGATTTATCAAGACCCGACAACGCCTGGTCTTTATACTGCGTGAAAGACGGCTTGAATGTGGACAGGGCATCAAAAGACCTCGCTGCCACGTGCAGGACAGGAGGCGTCAAAGATCATTTCATCGTGAGAGGCATCCAGGATTTCCACCAGCTGTGCTATACCTCGCACTTCACTACACTTAGACCCCTCGTAGCCATGATCACGAACGGATCCGATTAACAAGTCCGGTCCACCTGCTGGTGCCCATTGGTCACGGTGATGATGACCTTGTTCAAGAACTGTCAAGCACCCCTTCTACACATACACACGGGTTCGTGAAACGTGCGTACGCTCCCGTCAAAACAGATAAGTATAAGCACAACAACTGTAACGGAACTGTATTAACTGCAACTGTGACTGTAACGTACGTGCAGTGCGCCTGCGTGTGCCGCTCGGCTGTGCGTATATCCAGGGAAACTTTGCTGAATGAAGCTTAGTTGCGAGTAACGCCTGTCCTGTGAATTTGTGTTTCTTCTTTGTGCTGTTCGGATTCGCGCTTTCGAGTATTGAATAATATAAGCACTTCATATCACCTTACCGCGTCTGTTGTTGTAACACCCATGTTGCTGCTCGCATCGTTACGCAACTGTAAACAACTTGTTATACATATGCGACTCTTCAGCATACGAGTGTGTTTATACCACTTCCACATTTCTCTAGCGTCATTCCGTAACGCTTCGCTCAACATGAAAAATTATTCCAGTCACCATCCCGCGCATGCTTCGCGTAACATCGATTCCCACGGTACGTGGGATTTGCATCTTTTTTTCCCGTAACAATATTCAATCATGCGTTTATCCACCTGTACAGGTGCGATTATTCGCTGATGATTGCGTAGTGTACACAACAATAAATAGCAGGGAGGATAAAACTGGTGCAACAAATGGGAGTTAAAACGGAATGCAACTAAAACAGCTAGTATTTTCTTCATGCATAAAAAAAGACCTCTTCAGTTTCAGTGCACAATCAATAACATCCCGCTGAAGAAGTGTGATGAAGTCAAATATCTCGGGGTCACTTTTACAACGAAATTAAATTGGGAATGTCATATAAATACCATATGGGTGATTCCACGTGAGGGAGAGAGAGAGAGATTATAGGTCTTCCCGAGTTTAGAAATTCTTTATTGAAATGCCCGGAGAGGTTAGCCTGGTTTGTCGCCTGGCTTGCTACTCCAGGTGTCGGGTGATGACTGTGGTATATACAGTGATCACATATACACCATATACACACAAATACTACGTACAGTCACAAACGCACATATATACATAAAAAGAATCGTTCCCAAGCTTTGGTTAAGCGTGTTCCTCAAGAACGCCAACAGCGCTTTTGTGTTGCGCATCGCACAACTGCTGTCTTGCCACGGGCCGAGAAGGTGCCGCAGCTCCAAGCTCGAGCCGCGTTGCAAATGAAGTGCTGCCTTCAGAATGTGTCGTTAGGGGTCGTAACGGGAACAGTCGCAGAGTACGTGCTTTAGGTCTTCCCGAGTTTAGATCTCTGCCGTGTTATTGCAAATCAGTTCTGCGGAATCCCGCAAGGTGGCGGAAGGGTTAAGAAAGGGAAAATAGACATTGGTAGAGCGACCGCCCCGGATAGGCGTTGGTCCCGGGTTCGATCCCCGGACCAGGACGAATTTTTCGGCAACTAAGAGGCTTTATTTCTGAGAAATCCGTATGGATTTCCTTGTGGCTTTGTGCTACAAACAGGTGGTTGTCTATTTTCCCTTTCTCTGCCGTGTTATCAGCGCCTAGCTGCGATGCGAATAGAGGGCGGATAGAATAGCGAAGCACCAGTGCACGTGCGTTCAAGTCACGTGAGAGGTGTTGCTGTTTCGAACTCAATCGGTCTGAGGACGCGAAAACGAGCTCTCACTGCGCCGTCTCTTACAACGAGCATCTCGGGTGCGCGCGCGCCTGCCTGGTAGCCCCACGCTCGTGGCCGCTGCAGTGACCAAATAATTTCAAAATTAACGTCTTCAGTGCCGCCGACACCTTTTTCGGTACTGCTGGACTTTTAATAAAAAGAAATTCAATCCTGCTTACATTTTATACACTTGCTGGGCAAGAAGTCGGAATTGCCAATCCTTGCCTAAGCGCCTCATTAAAGGGGCCGTAACTATTAGTGCAACAAAATTATGCAATATGTTTTCAATAATTGTGAGATCTGATGGGGAGGAGAATAAGCGGACAGAGTTTAAGAAATATAAAAAATGTTTTTTTAATTGTCGGAAGTTTCCATTGTTGGGTGTTTTTCTTGAACTTAGTCCGATCGTATCTCTTTACTGAAAAGTTGCATAAATATAAAATTCGGCAGTTTGGTAGATAATGCGGAGAACGTAATGCAGAATTTTTGTCGCTCTGCTACAAGGCTTTCTTGAGATAAAGACCTTCAAAATAAAGAAAATAACGTTTACTGGGCCAATTTCGAGGTTTTTTATAAAAACATCTACACTACACATAAAACTAAAAATATCTGAGCAGAAGCAAAAACATGCATATATTTAGTTAAGAAATTTCAGCTATCTAACTTTAATATATTTTGTGCAATTCATAACGAAAGTTGGCCTAAACAGCAGAGCGGATGAGCGCTCCACTCCACCTCTTCGTCATTATTGATTTCCTGTGCTTCGAAAAAATTTTTGGCGGCAAAACAAATTGCGGATCTCTTCTTTCCACTCATCAGGCAATAAGATATAAAATTTTGAAATAAATTTGACAGGTCAACCAGCCATCGTTTGTTCGATCTTACGTGGAATCACCCATATATATATATATATAAAGGATCTAAGTAAGCTGCACTTTTTTAGAAGAAAACTAAGAAACACACCTCCCAGCGTTAAATTAAATGCATATAAAACTCTTATTAGACCAGCTTTAGAGTATGCGGACTTAGTTTGGGTCCCAAACCGGAAATATTTAACCGATAAATTGGAACGCATACCGAACCTAGCATTGCGGTTTATATATTCACTGTATTCGCGACAAACGTCCATTACGAACTTGCGTGTCAGGGCTATTATTCAACCACTTTGGTTTCTAGAGTGAGTGAGTAAAAACTTTATTGAACATGTGCGGCGTCATTGAGCGGGGTGGGGCTACAAGCACCCCGGCCTAGGTGCCGGCCTCGAGTCCTTGGACCCGGGCGGCATCCCGGGCGTGCCGGACGGCTCACAGATGATCGGCAAGGTCGTGGCTAGTCTAGAATTTGTATACCTCCTTTATCAAGGCTCTTATCGAATACCCCAAGCGACATACATTCGTGAACCATTCAGGCACATTCAACTCGGACGAAGCATAATAAAACAATACGTCAACAACCCTGTCATAATAGCACTTACAAATATTCTTTATTTCCGCACACAATTTCCCATTGGAATACACTGCCTGCTGATGTTGTAAATTGCACATCTGTCGATGAATTCATTAGCAGCATTCAGAATTTAGAATTCAAATGGTAAAAATAATTGGTGTCATTAGTATTTCATATACAACCCATTGAGCCCGCACAGTTATTATAATGCTGTTTTCCTGTTTATATGAACACCTTGTCAACTGCATAATGTGCCTATTCCTTGTTCATTTTGTATGTGTTCATGCTCTTTGCTCTGTATATATGGTTTCACTTTTTTTTAATTTTTGTGAAATGTATTCAAGTTCAAACCACTCCTGCATGGGCCCGAGAAGGGCCTGCAGTATTGTGAATAAATAAAGTATGTTTTTTATTCACCGCCGCCTGTGTAATGCCTTTGGTCTTGAGGGGTAAAATAATAAATAGATACGTACATAAAAATTCGAAGCCCTCGTGTGAAGTGCAAAGCAGTAGCAACCTAATGTTTACCGGGAACGCGTGGAAGGGTGTTCCCATTGTTGGCAGGCGCCTTATCTACCAGCATGTGGCTTTGATGCTTGTTTTGTGGATTTCTTAATTGAAACGAATACTGAGCTCTTTGCTGCGTGCCTGATTACAAAGAAAGATATGCCGCTTGCCTGCAATTGTTAAAGGGCCCCTAAACCACCCAGAGGTCGAAATTTAGTTGTGGCTTTGCAGATGTGCACGAGTCTACAGTGAACGCGTTCGTCGGCTCGTCTGTCCACCTCTCCGAATGCCCTTCCTCAGCGTTCAAGGGGAAAACGCAAGGCACGCGCGCACAGCAAAGAAGCACGTGAGCGCGAGCCTCTGTTGGCGGTTCAGGGGCCTGACGTTTCCAGTGATGCTACCGAGGACTTCTGATTTGGAGCAATTTTTGGAGCAGCAAAATTTCCGTTTTGGAGCACTTTGGAGCAGCAAAATTTTCATCTTGGAGCACTTTGGAGCAGATAATTTTGCATCTGGGAGCACTTTGGAGCAGCGAAGTTTACAACCTGGAGTGCAATACAGAAGCATATTGCATTAACATTCAATCACCTGAGTATTATTATGGGGCTCTTATGAAAGCTAGAAATATTTCGATTCATTGCAAATCTCATGGAAAAAATCATCTCAGGAGCATAGGCGTGCGCACAGGGGGAACGGGGCAGGGGGCGGCCCCCCCCCCCAATCACCTAATCGGGGGGGGGGCGCAAAATCTGCCCTGTACATTGACCCTTGCGATAACAATTATATGGACACTCTTGGCGGATTTTTGCCGTCGCCGTTGCCGTAATTTTCCGTATAAAGTCCAAATTATTAACATCACCACGCGCATTCTAGCCGCGGGTAAAAGCTCGCGAGCGCTGGCGACGAACGCGGCTGAAGCGGAGATTAAACTATTCGGCCGTCTGTCTCCGTCGCACGGACAGCGCATGAGATAACATCTTCCCGCGTGCGGGCCTGCCGTCGATTGCTCATCAAACAGAGGAAACGCCCCGCCCATCTTTCGTAAGGAGCATGAAGGGATGCCAGGGGAGCCGAAGGGGGGAGGCGCATCGTTCGAAGGGCGCAGGCGCTTGCGCGCGCGCTATGTCGAGGCATCAGGAGACGGCTCGTAAACTTGCTGTGCTCTCAACGCTTACTTCGCGTTTAGAGAACTCAGAGCAAGAAAACGCTTCGGTTTCTGGAGGGGCCATATTCCCTTAAACCAGCGTTTTGTTGAGTTACGCGAGATCGGATCCAAAATAGTTAGCTGCTAGTCTTACTTCGTTTCACAATACAATTTTTTCTTATCGCATTGATTGCTTCGCTCTTAAGCGAAACTGAATTTTTTTAACCGTTAGCTATTGTCCCCCGAAAGTGAGGGGCGGACGTGTAACATGGCGTAGCCGCTTCACTGTGGGCCGTCAGCGACGGGCCCGCTACTGACAGCTGCGCATTTGCGGCTGCTCCGACCAGGATATGTGCTTTTATTAATGAGATGACATTTTTAAAAAGCAAGCAAAAAATTCGAATTGTAACCCTAGCACGTGAGCTCGAAAGAGCAGGGCCTTTTAGGGGGTATTTACCGCAGAGTGATTAAACTCGGACGTGCTGGTATAAGCAATTACGAAAAAGCTGTTCTGGATGAAGATCCATGGATAAAATATATCTGAAGAAAAGTGTCAACGCGTTTCCACCGTTCGCGTGCTCTTCCATAAACGCGAAGCAAGGAAAATTCGATAATGTCCCATATATCTACTGCGAGCGATCCCAGATTTCATTCCGCGATGTCCGGAAACAGAAGTCACAGACATTTTAGCGGTACTCATATAGTTATTACTGAACATTGCTTTCCTTACGTGCCGTGCGACGCTTGAAACGAGCTATCAGCAGCGTTTCTGGAACAGACGACGTCCGCCGATGAATCGCCGTCGCACTTTCTCGCTACCGATAGGCCTAGACGTCACGAGCCTCTGCGGAGAGCGCGTTTTGCCGTCGAGCCGACTTGCAGAACAGAAGCTGCGTCGGCACCGTGCATGGCATCGTGGCTTACTCGGAACGCACGCGCGAGCGCCATTTATTCAGCGGAATAATTCTTGGTCCATGATTGCGACTTTATTGGCAGCCCCAAGATCGAGCTGCACATGTTCTGACGCGGCGGCGGTGCGATTGCCGGTGATAGACGGCCCCAAGCCGGAGACTTTGGCGCAGTTTGGCGCAAATTTCGTCCATATTATCAGGATGGCGCAGTAAATACAATTTGGCGCACTTTGGCGCAGTTGGCGCAGGAGTGGAATCACTGCGTTTCGTTTTTAGTCCACGGAGACGAAACCGTTCCGGGGTAGGGATATACGGCTTCACTGTAAAAGAACAAAATGTTTACTGACGTTTCGGCTCCCTATGGGAAGCCTTGATCACAATAAAAGGTTGTTTTTAACACGAAAGTGTTTTATGCCGGGGTTCACCAAGACTTCAGTGACGTATTTCCGTCACGGAAATGACTTCGAAAAATGTACACGAGCAGATGACAAAGAAAAAAAAGGTACCGTCAACGGGCATCGAACCCACGACCGCTCGGTCCGCAACAACAGATGCCGGGCACGTTATCCACTGCGCCACGGCCACAGACTCTGGAGCCTTTACAAACGCGCCTTTTATATCTACCACTCTACCGGTCGGCTGGGTGGTGTTGACCTCTGGGAGTGGTAAGGTAAAGTAATTCGTCATTGATGCGGCCTCCGCGACTAGCACCTGCAACGCGTTACGCGTCCGTCCCGTTCGGCGCGTTTTCATTAGAAGTTGAATTTTGTCAATTGCTTAACACACCGCGATGTGGCGGCCTTTGCCCAAGCGTAGCAGAAACGTCGGCCTCGCTCATAACATCACGCTAATACAAACCAAAAAATTACACCATCTCCCGCTAAAGGGGACCATGAGGCGATGCGAAGCCGGAGCACTTGCACGATCGCGTTCCGTTGGCGTTCGTTGGGCATGCTACCGACCTCGCGTCGTGGAACGCGAAGAGGGACGCTACGCGCGTCGTATCTTCCATCTAGCCTGGCCGTTAATTCTCACAGGGCGAGCGGGGAACGCGGTCGACAGGCGGGCGAGAGGGGGGCAGCGTAGGAGAGGAGAGAGAAGGGGAGGGGACGCGCATGCGCTCGAGCTCATCGCGGCGTTGCGCAGGAGAGAATTTCGGCATGTCTAGCCCGCGTTTCAGAGGAAGAATGGAAAGGGGGAGGGGAGAGGGGTATGGGAGAGGGAAAGTGGAGAGGGGAAGGGGAGAGGGAAAGTTGGGAGGGGTAGGGGAGAGGGAAGGTGGAGAGGGGAAGGGGGAGGGTGAGTGGAGAGGAGGTGTGTGGAGAGGGTATGCGCATGCGCAGTGAGGGTGGTCACGCCGCACACCACCACCACCGCCGGATTGAGCTCGACCTTAAGATACTTCGCATCTAAAATAGCTCTGCGACGCGCGCCTGCCTCACCTGGCTGTAACACCGCGTTCCACGCTCACGCGCTTGCACCGAGAAAAATCGCGGCCGGGCTGCCGAGGCGGCACGACGCGCTTTGCGTTTCCCTCTAGTCCGGCCGTGGTGTTCAATCACATTTTAACATGCCGCGGGATGGCGACCAAGATCTGCGTCCAATATGCGACGCTCTTCTGGCTATCACACCTCGTTCTCTGATTACGCTTTCACCGTTAACTACTACAGCTACCACAAGGGTTTGTTTAATCATTTAACATGGACGTTAGTCGTCGGGATGGAGATGTACCACCAATCATCAAAGTGGGTGCATACACGTTAAACGGTGCCATTAGCTGCCAGACATCAATATACATTGTGCAAACTCTCTTGTATGAATGTACAGTAAGCATTCAGTTACTTCTGTAAGGGCACGCTTTACTTTCGTGTTATTCCGATTTCTATGACGGAGGGATCAACCATGTTTTTGTTTTTTTTATTGTGAACAGGGCTCCCGTATGGGGAGCCGAAAAATCAGTAAACATTTTGTTCTTTTTGGTCGGTGTATCTTTTCGCGTTTACAGTATGCGTTTCCCCGGCCAGACGAGTCGCCAAAGATGGCTGTGCTCTGTAAGCGCTTGTGCCGTCTATGCCCTGTTTTGTGCCATTTTCTGAGAAGACTATTGAAAGAAAGCTGTCTCCCTGCGGTCTAATTATGCGGTTTGCATAACACTTCCGGTGAGGTAATCTCAGGGATAACATCGTGCAATGCTCTATTTTTTCACCAATGCCATCCACCTTCGGCATGATGAACGCGCGCCGGCGTGTTTCATTACTGCCGCGAATAACACTGAAACGCGAATATGCCTGACACAATCTCTCGATACGCGGCCCTGCACTTCGTAGCCCTCCAGGCGTCGAAGCGCTTTCAGGATTATGACGAGTTAACGTTAAAGAACCGCGTAATAAATGAAGCTGCTTACATACCGAAACTGTTCCAGCCTGCCTCTCGTACGCCGCCACCGTGGACGACGCAAGAGAACTCCGCAGAGCGCAATGAGGAAGGCAATTAATAAAGGCCACGTCTGCGCCAGAAGCCGAGGCTCGTTGGGTGGAACTCTTCGCTCGCTTATAATAAATGAGCCAAGATTAATTGCTATCGCGTTCCTCAGGTTGGTTCGAGTTGCGAAAGTGTAGGGAGAGGCTGTCTGTTGCGTAAGACGGCGACGCAATCTGTCTTTTTTGCTTTGCATGATCAAACAGAGTGTCAATCACAAACTCTCTTGCCAATTTACTGAGCCATGTCGGAAAATCGGCGCAGTGGAGCCCTGCACTGCTTCCGTCATGCACTGCTTCCGTCATGATCTGCACTGCTTCCGTCATGATCTGCTGGAGGGTTCTGCTAGAGGACTGACGTGTTTTTCGTGGGCTGCGGAATGACAGCGTCAGATAAGTTTTTTTTTTGCATGATTCGAGCTTGTTTTTTTTTTTTTAGTTATATGAGTACATAAGCCACTACATTGAAGCTTAATAGGGCTTACAACTTTGTACTGTTTCCTGTGTGACAGTCGCCTGGGTATTTTTTTATTATTTGTTTGTTCGGCCACCACGTGGCTGAAAGGTACACATGTGCTGTGAAGTGTAGCATACTTACAGAGTTTTGTGACACCATTTGGCTTTAAGTGTATCTAATCCGCCGTGTGAACGATCTAGCCATGGTCAAAAAGACCGTAAAGTGTTCAGGGTGCGGAATGGGATGGAAAATAGAGGTCTGTACCGATGAGAAGACAGAGGGAGCTGACGCCAAGTGTAAGCAATGCGAGTTAGAGGCGAAAATGGAAATAATGATGGCTGCCCAGAATGAGCTCATAGTAAGAATCGCCGAGCTGTAGTATGCGTTGGCGACAGAGCGGGAAAAAACGATGGCTATGGGGGAAAGGCTTAAGTCAGCCGAGAAGGGGTTAGCAAAGGTAGTCATGGTGAACAAGGAAGCAAGCGACAGCGGGAACAGCGGGGCATCGACCCCCACAGTGGTAGACGCGAAGGGGGAAACCAGTTTGGAAAAGGCAGGTGCAAGGGTCACAGGACCCAGCTTCCGCGAAGTAGTTTTGGGAAGGAGAGGGGACAAAATAGCACCAGTGGCACGCGCTAGTAACCGAGGCAGTGGCCAGGTGCGGGACAGTCCAGCAGAAAAGTCGGAGCACGTGATAATCGCCGGCGACTCGAATTTATTTAGATGCACAGAAGCAGTCAAGGAAATGGTGAGAGGCGACAAACGAGCTTTAATAGGAAAGTTCCTGGGACATAGGCTGGGATCAGTGATGAAACAAGCTAGCGCAAAACTCGCAACTAAGGCTAATGGACGTAACCTCGTGATAATCGCGGGAGGTCTAAACGACGTCTTGAATGAAGAATCAGCCGAACTAGCGACCACATTGGCGAAAGGGGTCGATGACATGCGCGCCATTTCCCCTCAGGTGCAGATAGTGGTATGCACAAATACCGGAGGTACCAGTGCGTGACGGCAACCTGCAAAGAGCGGTTGTCGACGCAAACAAAGAGATATGACAGATGAGTCGAGAGAAAGGCGTCGAGGTAGTGGAAATAAACAGATAGGTGCACAGGTGCGGTGGTTTTCGAAGAGACGGAATACACTTCCATAGGAGGCTTGGTCATGAGGTGGGTTGGCGACTTGCAGGACGCGCAGTAGCTTTTTGGGGGGGCACGCGGGCCCTTCGGTGCCCAGGGTAGCTTCAGAAGAACGTGTTGTTCGGCGAGTTGGTGCTTGCTGAATGACATAATGCAGCGCTAAAAACACACACACCACAAAGTAAGGAACACAAACCGACGGGACAGGTCCCGACGGTCCCGTCGGTTTGTGTTCCTTACTTTGTGGTGTGTGTGTTTTTAGCGCTGCATTATGTCATCCAGGGTAGCTTGTAATGAGGAAAACAACCTGGGGACTCTTTGACAGGCAGTATAGCGAAAAATCAGAGAAAAGGTAAAAGAAGGCAGAAGGCGGGTGTTGCAATTAGTTACATTAACATGCAGGGTGGCAGAAGAAAGGCAAAATGGTTAGAGATTGAGGGACAGTTAAACAAGGAACAGATAGATGTTTATGCGGTTACAGAAACACACCTTAGAGACTTGGAAGAGCCACCACATATTGACAATTATATTTGGGAAGGATGTAACAGGATCACATCACAAAGGAGAGGTGGGGGTGTTGGAATGCTAATTCATAGCAGAACAAAATGGGATAGAGTGAAACAAACGTGTTCAGAGCACATATGGGTTTCGGGCACAGTAGGTGGAAAGAAAACGTGGCTAGGTGTAGCTTACTTGTGGACGGGGAATAACTGCAGAGAAAAGAATCTGGAGATAGTGAAATGCATAAGCACCGATATTAAAGAATTTGGTCATGATGCCGAAATAACCCTTCTAGGGGACATGAAAGCTCACATTCATGACCTTGACGGATATTCAGACACCAATGGCAAGTTATTGGTAGATCTCTGCGAGCAACATAGTCTTGAGATAGTTAACGTGGGGCCTAAGTGTGAGGGGCAGGTCACGTGGGAAGTCGGAAACAGGCAATCGAGCATTGATTATTGTCTCATGACAGAAGGAATATATGACAAACTTAGAGATGAGAATAGACGAGGAAGGCATTAACAGCTTGGGTAGTGATCATAAACGCATAATATTACAAATGGGATATAAAACCGAAAATAAGAACATAGAATCAAGGTTTGGCAGCTTGTATCTAAATGACAAACAAATAACAAATATATCCGCAAGAGTCGAGGAAAAAGTAGACGAACTACCAAGCAAGGACTGGATGTATAGTGAGCTGCTAGATGTAATCACGAAAGAAATGGAAAAAGAGAAGAAAACTATTTGTTGGAAAGGAAAGAGAAAGCCAAAAAGTTGGTGGAACAAAGAAATCCGGGAGGCGATCGAGAAGCGACGTGAGGCATCACGGGAGCACAGACAGGCAAAAAAGGAGAAGCGGCCACAGGACGAAGTCAACCAAATATGGGAAATATATTTAGAGCAAAAATCCATTGTGCAGAAATAAGTCGAGGCAAAAATTAAAGGTGAAAGTGAACGCTGGATGACAGAGATTCGCGAAAAGAAGGCCGCGCCTAGGATATTTTGGAGCCACCTAAAAGCGCTGGGTAGGAAGTCTGTCACAATGAAACAACGTTTGGTAAATGAAGGAGGAAATCAATTGGAAGGGTATGAAGCGCTAGGTTCCATCCGAAAGATAACAGCCGATTCGTTTAAAAAGGTCGCCCAGGGGATTCCCCTGGTGAGTAAAAGTACGCAAAGGAGTGCAACCGACGAAGATGTACTAGAGAATTTCAATAGACCTTTTCAATGACTCCTCTAGAAAGATGCCTGCGACGTGAGCCGAAGAGCTGGTTCGCGGCCCTCTCTTGTTCTCTCCTCCTCCGGTTCCCCAAACAGTGTCGGCTGCAAGCGCTCGCTGCGGCGGCCGCTTTAAGCTTTGCAGCCTCTGAGATTAAAGCACTGCCTACGGACATCCCGGAGGCAATGCTTGCCGTTGCGGCC
The DNA here is from genome assembly GCF_013339695.2 of Rhipicephalus sanguineus. Taxonomy (NCBI): domain Eukaryota; kingdom Metazoa; phylum Arthropoda; class Arachnida; order Ixodida; family Ixodidae; genus Rhipicephalus; species Rhipicephalus sanguineus. Next base: position 12,215,698 of record NC_051184.2, read on the forward strand.
GAGCGGTTGTGCCGCCGGCTGCGATGGCGTCACTTCCGAATCCAGCGGAAGTAGTAGTGTCGGCTGCGAGCGCTCCTTGCGGAGAAAGCACTGAACTACGAGGAACCTCCCGTCCCCATGGGGAAGCGTGCGACGTCGCAGGCATCTTTCTAGAGGAGGCGCTCACCTTTTTCAAGCAATCCCAGAACCTTCCGCGGGCGCGCGAAGCACTATGGGAAAAGTGTGTACGGCGAGCCCGCCGGCTGTTCCGTCGGTTCCGTCGCTCGCGCTGCTCGTTGGCGCCGTGGGAGCACCAAACGAAAAAAACGCGCCGCCGCTGGTTGACTATTATTAAATCCTTAATGCTACATATGTCTGAACGCGCCTGCATGTATCTCCACGCATGAAATGCGAAAGCAATGATGCAGTCAGTGTAGGTATTACCGAGCGGAGGTATACCGGATGTAGCATTTAAGCGACATGCGAGTTATGACGTGCCGATACATACAGTCAAAACGTGCTATCGTGAGCAATGTGAGCTGGAACACCGAATTCGTATTTATTCAATGATTACTTGTTCACAAGCCACTATGGCATTTAATGCCATAGCAGCTCGTGATTGGGTTTAACCAAACTGTAGAGGGGTGTTACAGTGTTCAGGTATACAGCTGATTATTTACTTTTAATTGAGAAGCCACGCGCTGTACAAAGAAGTGAGCGCATTCTAAACGTGCCTAAGAAAAAATGGATGAGACTAGAATTCACTTGCGAGATGCCTTGCTCTGATAATTTGCAGTTTCTTGATACATGCTTTTAAGTTTCACTGCGGAGCATGTTTGCGGGCAGTATATATCCCGCGTTCAGCGAAATAGGTGTTTAATTTTGCGTTGGCGCATTCGGATATTGTTAAACGAGGAATTGCAACGTCATGATTACGCGCGGCATTGGAAAAGAGGCTTGCGCACGTAAGACGAGCAGTAGTTTCCAGCTGCAAAGAGGCTGGATATCCTGTGTATCGTTGTATTGGTTTGCGAAAATCTGTTCACGTGGCAAAGAAAGATTAACACGGACGCCCTCCATCCGTAAATAATGAAGCAACTAGAAATATTGCAGTTATTCCACATATGTATAAGAAGTCGCATGGCCTGAAGAACATAGAAAAGCGATGTGGGGGGGGGGGGGGGGGGGTGAAGGTTGCGTTTGCCGCCCCAAATAAGCTTATAGTCGCATTAAGGTCGCAGGGGTCTGCGGCGGGCAAAGAAAAATGCGGTCAGAGGCATGCCAATTGTTTTGCAGATTGTGTAGGAGTTAACCGCAAATTTCTCTTTCATGTGTCCACATGTACATTGGCCAGACTGGTGGATGTATTAATGCGCGCTTCAGCGAGCATCGAAATTCATTGAATGGAGCCGTCTCATGTCGCATCGCTATGTCAGTCATGAAAATGTAATTCCATCTTCGAAAGCACAGTAATTTTGTACCATCAACCTATCAGACAACGGGAGAAATTTCGGGGGCATGTCATGTCACAAATAACGCCACACTTTGTGCCAGTCAACCTTCTCAGTCGTTACAAGACAAGGAATTCAACTTTATTAATCGACTGTAACCAAGCGCCTTGGTTGTTTGACTTTTTGTGCCTCTTTATGACACGCGCGACGCACTCCCATTTTTGTATATATGCTTTTTTTCACGCCTGCTATAAACTTTCAGTTGTGTGTGAGCGCTCGTTTGTGCATTTCCTTCATTGTACTGCTCCTTTCTTTTTTCGCTCTAAGTATTATTTCAAGCTGTAGTTATAGCACCAACTAAGGTTAGTAGGCACTTATCGTTCGTTACATATAGGGTGCGAGCGACGCAATGAATGTATCTCATTTCCCCAAATGCCGACTACACTTTCTAGTGTACTCTTTAAATATCAGAACCTCACAAGGTACTCGTCGACAGTGTCGATGGACGTTGATTCGAAATGCATCCGCCAATCATAGACCGCTCCTGCACTTCATAGGCAACCGAGTTGTATTTATTTTTCAATTATGCCGTAAGGCGCGCTGGCGCCAAAATAAATAAATAAAAGGTGACGCTTCTGAGCCGCTCAACTGGTCCAACAGTGGGACAGATGGAAATCGTCGAAAGGCCGTAGCAGCTAAACACTGAAGTTCGTGATTGAATTGCGCAGTAACATGTTGCACCTTGCCAAATTGACTGTGTCTGAGAAGTCCTGGCACGGCGCAAGCGGACAGCTACAGTGCGAGGCCCGCGCGCTCGTCGCGGCGGCAGCTGCGGCGTACACACATTTCCCATGAGCGCTTGCGCGCCCGTTGGTGGCGCTCGTGTCCTTGAAAAAGGTCTATGGAAGAAGGCCGAAGGAAAAATTTCTAAGCGCACTACTGTAGGCTTAGATGGGGTTCCCGACAGCCTCATTAACGAACTCGGACATAACACTAAAGAAGCACTGCTGAAAGCCGTAGAAAAGTGCTTACAGGAGAGGGAAATACCAGACAGTTGGCGAAAAAGTAGAATGAACTTAATCTATAAAGGCAGGGGAGAAAACGATAACATTCGCTCGTATAGACCGCTAACCATTACACCGGTGTTATACAGGTTGGCGATGCAGGCAGTAAAATTAAAAATAGAAGCGTGGGTAGAACAAAATATTTTGGGAGAACTTCAGAATGGATTTCGAATCGACAGGCGGTTAGACGACAATCTGTTTGTTCTTACCCAGTGTATAGAAATATCGAAAATAGAAAACAGGCCCTTATACGTAGCTTATCTAGATATCACAGGGGCGTATGACAACGTTAATCAGGAAATTTTGTGGGATATATTGAAAGAAGTGGGCATAGGGGACGACTGTATACAGCTTATGAGGGAAATATACCGAGAAAATACAGTTTGTATAGAATGGGAAGGAATAAGTAGCAAGGACAGCGTTGAAATTAGCAAGGGGCTGAGACAGGGATGTCCTTTGTGCCCGCTGTTATTCATGCTGTACATGGTGAGGATGCAAAAATCGCTAGAAGGTAGCAACATTGGACTTAACTTGTCACACAAACAGGTCGGCACGATGGTTGAGCAGAAGCTTCCAGGTCTATTTTATGCTGATGATATTGTCTTATTTGCGGACAGTCAAGATGATATACAGCGACTGGCAGATATATGCGGAAGGGAATGTGAGGCTCTAGGACTAGGATTTAGTGCAACAAAATGTGGATTGATGGTATTCAATGATCACGAAGACCATGTGGTCTTAATACAGGGCCAAAAAATACCGAGGGTAAGCGAGTACAAGTACCTCGGAGTAGGGGTAAATGAGGGGGATAGATAAATGGAGGTACAGGAGAAGGCATCGGTAGCAAAGGGAAAGAAGAATGCTGCAATTATGAAGCACATAGCTTTATAGGGATACAAGAGGTACGAAGTGCTTCGAGGGCTGTGGAAGGGTGTGATGGTCCCGGGGCTTACATTTGGGAACTCAGTGGTGTGCATGAAGTCAGAGGTACAATCAGGAATGGATGTAAATCAAAGGACGGTGGGCCGCCTCGCGTTGGGCCTCACGGGAAGACGACAAATGAGGCTGTAAAGGGTGATATGGGATGGACAGACTTTGAAGTGAGGGAAGCTCAGAGCAAAATGAGATTCGAAGAGAGGCTGAGGAAAATGAGGAAGAGTAGAAGGGCAGAGAAGGTTTTCAGGTATTTGTATAGAAAAAGCGTTGACACGCAGTGGAGAAAAAGAACTAGGAGGCTCAACAGTAAATATACGGCTAGCAGTGCGGGCGATGAGGCAACAAGGAGCATTAAGCGGAAGGTCAGAGAGGCGGAGAGGACTTATTGGATGGCAGCGATGGAAAAGAAGCCGGCTCTGAGCAACTACCGAAAGGGAAAAAATTCACAGCATATCCACGGGTGAATGATGAAGAGCTTGGGCGAAGCTCCTGAAGCAATCGTGGTTATACCGTGAAATCTTCAGTGGTTTCGTCCAGCAGTAATCAAAGCGATAGCCCAGTGCATCATCAAAGACGTGACAAACACTGTATATATTTATACAAGAAATTTTATTAATCATAAGTGGCAGCTAGACGTGGCTTCCGTTCCCCCTTCATTATAACGGCTTTATGGTCGGTGAAGTGGTGGATCGGTGATGGGTCGTAGTGGGAAGTTTGCGAAGACGAAGTAGTGGGCAGTTTGCAAAGGTGGCTTCCGTTCCCCCTTCATTATAACGGATTTATGGTCGGTGAAGTAATGGATCGGTGATGGATCGTAGTGGGATGTTTGCAAAGACGAAGTAGTGAGCAGTTTGCAAAGGATCGGTGATGGGTCGCAGTGGGATGTTTGCAAAGATGAAGGAGTGGGCAGTTTGCAAAGGTGGTTACGCCGGACAACGGAGACGTGACAAGGTTAGACTAAGAGGAGCTTCGCCCCTAAAACGAAATAAGGAGGGAAAGGTTTTATGATAATTCAAGGGGAAGCGCTTTACTGTTTGAAGCAAGGTCGGGCTGCCTTAGACCACGTAGTTATAATGCGAGATTCAGTAACGAAGAAGAACAATGTACATGCTGCGGGGGAACTAAGGAAACGATGGAACATGTACTGATTGAATGTGGCGATATTCACCCAGGTATACGTGGGGGCACGAGTCTACAGGAAGCCTTGGGTTTTAGGGACAACAATGGAAAGCTGAACACGTCCGCGATGGAAATAAGTAAGAGACGGTTAGAGTATTGGTGGCAGAAAAGTAGAGATAAGGTACCAAAAAAAAATAATGGGGAAAAATAAGGTCATTCTGCCTTAAGAGGCAGAGAGATGGACCGTGAATTTATATTTTTTAGTATAATAACATAGATTTAATCAATGTAGATAAGGTATTAGGCCAACATGAAACAAGGAAGTTTTTTTTTTCTTTGAGCCTGGTGGCAGACATGTCACCGCCCCGTTATAAAGGGGACGCTCCTAGCATCCATCCATCCATTAGTGGAAACCACAAGGAACGCTGTCCGTAGGTGTAAACCCCTACAAGTGGACGAGCAGCGTTTTCTCGTTCAGGACATTTGCAATCTTAATGAAGGTGCGCGACCGCTCATCAGTCGCTTCCTGCTTTTTTGAACCTTATCTTTTGCACTCACCAACGCTTGCATTAACTCCAACGGCTTACACAACTGTGCTGTTTGCCGGTTTTTCCCAAACTGAAAAAAAAAATGATAATAAGGCAGCTTTACACTAGATGGCGCCACCCTGAAAGAAGGGCGGAGCTGGGCGGCCTTCCTTGTTTCTCTTTATTTTTATTTTACTATCTCTCTTTTGTTTCATTTCTATTTCTTTATCTATTTCTTTCTCCCATTTCTCTCTCTCTCTCGCTTCGTCTTTCTATCTCTGTCTTGCTCTCTGTTCTTTTTATCTTTTTCTGTTTTTATTTTTATCTTTTATCTGTATTTTTTTTTATCTGTTTCTGCTTTCCCTTCTATCTCTATCTTTCTCTATACTCGTTCTCTCGCCGATCAGAGTTATTGCAATTTGCATCCCAAGCCAGACAAATCGGCGCACATGTTCTGGAAGCGAAGAAGAAGATTAATAGAAGACGAATAAAGCGCGTGCCAGTTCATGATGATGATATTTGTTCGCGACTAACGGGGTTTCTCCGAGCTTAAACAGCTGCGCTGTTTTAAAAAAAAAGCGCTTCTTTCTCATTTTTTGCTAGGGCCTAACATTTTAACATGATTTCATTGTATATTGCCACATTGTTTACCTTTCCATATTACTTTACTCGTTTTTGTTTATCCACATTGAATCCTTACATCTACATATGGTATTTAATGAATGTATATTACAAACCTTCGTTGCGCTTTACGCAATGCTTGTAAAAACCTGTAACGTACTTTAAATAAAAATATTTGAGCCGCAGAAGAGTCAGCTGTTCAGCAGTTGCTGTGGCCCGGTGGAGTGAGAGGGGAAGCTGAGTAGAATTTTAGAGATGAGCGATCATACATAACAAAATAATTTGTGAGTCAGCCCGAAAAAGTTCCGTTTCTTTCACCCCACGAGATGGGCTTTTGAAACGTATGCCCGATATTATGCAAAAAAGCACAACCGTAGACAAAATCTCTTGAATATTGCATTTTTTTCCGCTGAAAAAAAGCGAAGCGCTCATTCTTTGTTCAACATTCCTAAAACGGCAGAGTATGTTTCCCTCCGAGATTCAGCAATTTCCTGAGGTGTCTCAAGGACTTCTACGGTATTAACATGCATGGAACTGGCTCACATGGTCTGATGGGTGCGAAAACACTATCGTAAGAGAAGGAACCAACCACAGTTCTATGGAGAACGTGGTTTGATAGTACTAAATCAAATCATCACAGTACTAAATCAAATCAACACAACGTGGTTTGATAGTACTAAATCAAATCAACACAACGTTCTTTTTTCACTATCGGGAGCCTGCTGAGCAATGTCCCGTACCATAGCAAGAAGTTCCGGCGGGAATTTCTTTGGCTGCACCGCAAACTTGGGTCCCAGCGAGAGAACTTGCTCGACTTTGGACGGTAATTCCACGTCAGACGTTGTGTGCACTTTGCCAGGAATTGCTCCCTGGTGCTGCTTGCCTTCCTGCAAATTCCTCAGCTGAATGAGCTGGTGCCCCCAGATGAATTCAGTCATCTGGTCGTCAAGACGAAGGTAATCTGTGAGCTGTCTCATGGCGGTTGACGGACTCGTTGACAGGTGAACGAGCGCACTGAGGTAGATCCTGTAGAAGCGGGCCTGCCGGCGCCATTCACTCCGAAGGATCTTCATTACCCGAAGGCCGTGGCTGAAGGAAGGCACAAAGCCACCGAACAGCTGCAGAACTTCTGGTGGAAGCCTTCTGATGCGGATATAGTAGGATAGTGATCTTGCCTGACATGCCGCAATGGCGATTTGGCTGATGATGACAGGGGAGGGAAACACTTAAGAGGGCCCGATGTACAAGAAATGAAATTTGCAATGGAGCGAACTTGGGCGTGTTGGTTTAAGCATGATCCCTTACATTCATAAGGTGGCACACAATCTCAAACGAATCGCTCAGACGTCGCATGTTCCAAATGCATTCTCAGCCCCGCTTAAGTTGGCCTCTTTGTGTAGGTTAACTCAACCAGACAGAGCTATAGACAAAGAAGTTTCTTGCGCAAAGAAACACCGAGCGCCTTTTCAAGACTGCGCAGTAGGCGTAGTTTATTCTATACCGCTAACTTGTGGTAAACATTACATCGGCCAAACGGGCCGATGTATCAATGAAAGGTTCCGTGAGCATGCCAGCAATGTCACGAAAGGACAGGGAGGCCTTCTCGTTCTGCACTGTAATGACTGCACGTGCAAACCAATCTTTCAGGACGCTGACGCGGTTTGTAAAGATAGAAATAAGTATGTCTGAGAAATAATTGAAGCACAGATGATTCAAAGGTTGGGTGACAAATTTGTTAGGCGTCGATATTTTTATCAGATCAAGAATTGCAATTTCTTCGTTCTGCTTTTCCAAGTTGATCAGAAAGTTATCTGCTATGACATGCGCAGTGGTTGGCTGATCCCCTGTATATATGTGAAATGTTGCTTCAATAAAGTTTGTTGTAAGTCAGCGCTGTGTGTGTGTTCCCTTCCTGTGTCCCCGTTGTTTACTCGCGCTGTATGGTTCATCATGCTTAACCAACATGCCCAAGTTCGCTCCTTTGCAAATCTTAAAAGACTTGTTAGTGGACGCTAGATAGGCGCTTGTGATGGACAGCTATGTGTAGCTATACACGAAGTGATGTGTTAGACCGTATACTGTGTGTAGAACTTGGACGACAGAGCGTTTGAATGTTGGAGGGAATACATCGCAAGACAAGACAAGGAAGGGCGATGCACACAGAGCTCTGTGTACGTCGCCCTTCCCCGTCTTATCTTGCGCTGTATTCCCTCCGATGTCTAACCAAAACGCCCAAGCTTCGATACTAAGTGTGAATGTTCTATTGCAAAGTGCAAGCGAACTGTCCATTGCCAAGTCATCTTCTTTATTCGGTTCAGTTTTCTACATGTCTTTCTTTACGTGTTAATTTTCTGTTTTTGTAACAACTCCTTTTAGATGCAAAGCATCTCTTGCTCGGGGGTATGTCCTGCAGTGGGCTAGTCCGCACTCACACTAAACTCGCGGACAACTTTTCATGGCAATGAAGGGAAGGCTACGGGGGCGGAGCTACTGCACATGTTCTGCTCCGCGAAGTAGTCCGGTTCGGCGCGCGTTTCGAATTTAGTTTTGGTTTGGGAACCTTCCGTACCTCCTGTGACGGCCATTTCATTATTCGAGCGGCCGTCACAGGCTTACACAGCCATTTGTTAGTGAAATTCGTCACAAGCTCCCTCAGCGAGTCGTCGGGAAAGCTGGAGGGTGACGAGCGCTCACCTGAAGACGAAGGCGCCATTTTGACTGAGAGGTGCACGTAAAAGGTGCGACGTTTTCACAGGTGCAAAAACGCGAAATGACACTGCATAAATCAAAACAAATATAAATATCTCCTTGGTGCGCGCTGACCCTCTCTTCAAACAGCATCCCATAGAAAATAAAGCAATGTTGTTGTTTTTATTCTCGCGCAGAAAACACGGACGCAATTGTGGGACTATATTTTTCAGCGGTAGCACACGCGTAGTTCGGCTCTCTAGCCTTCCCTTCATTGCCAAGAAAAGTTGTCCGCGAGTATAGCATGCGCAGGAGGCGAACCGGCCAAGCGGGTTTCCTCTGGGCTGCTGCCCGCAGGAGAGTCGGCGGGGGAGCAGGAGGGCGTCTGAGGCGCGGTTGCTTGTCTCACTCTCCTGCTGTGGGGGTGCGAACGGGTTTTAAAGACGATCGTCTTTCTTGGGGAACTTCAACGCAGAAATTTTGGTTTGTCTGTCTGTCACCCGATTCTGCCGCCCGGCCAAAGTTGAACCACTTGCCGAAGGGCCAGCCATCTTGTACTGCTGACTAGGTTCATACTTGTGTACATTGTCGATCAAAAAGCAAACATTACGCATATCTGAGGCGCAACATCACTAGGTAAGTATTAGGTGGTGTGTTCCTTTAATAGAAAATACATAGATACGTAATTCTAAAGACCCTAGTTTCTTAAGCTGCGCTGACAATGCGGCTGCGCTGAAAATGCGACGCAATGCACACAGACGAACGCCCTCTACCACGGAGAAAGGAAAGAACCTCCTCCGTGCCCTCCGCACAACATGGCCTCCGAGATGGCGGGCGCGAAACCCGCCGCGCGCCCGCCATCTCGGAGGCCATGTGCACAAACTCATGTTTCCCGACGTATTGCCAGATGGCGCCCATATCTCACGCAGCGCTAATCTATTGCCTTTCGGCGACAAGCACGCAGATACGCGGCCAATTTCTGTCCTGCTGTGTACAGCATTCCTCCCGGTTGCTGCTGCTTGCCGGCTCCAGAAGCGGGTTTTGAGGAGAGGGTTTCTCGCTCTCTGGGTGCCTTTGCGACGAGGCCGAGGTCGGTAGCATGCCCAACGAACGCCAACGGAACGCGATCGTGCAAGTGCTCCGGCTTCGCATCGCCTCATGGTCCGCGGGAGATGGTGTAATTTTTTTTTTTTTTTTGCGCTTCAGAACTTACAGAAATGGAGCAGCCGAGGTGACATAAACCCCAACCTCTCCACAGCGAGCCAGTTAGAAGAGAGCAGAGCATAGCATGTATTAAAGCATTTGATGTGACCACTGGGTTGAAAGGAAAAAAACAACTTCGTGTCCAGCAAGTGATAGGGGGCGGGCCCGCCATGAGCCCTAGGGCGGCCCAAAGAAATTCGTGCCTGCGTTACCGAGGTCGGGACGTTTTATTAACGCCTGAACAGCTTAATCGTCAGGGTAGCACGTAGGAGTGGTTTGTCGTTTCGAGACAGGAACCAATTGATGGCCTTCACATTACTAACCTCAGTAGTGCTGCCTGAGGAGGCTTGGGTTCTTATAATTTCTCGCATTAGTGAATGTACTTAGTGGGCTTAAAGGTGTACTGACACGAATTTTAAAAGTTTTCGGGTTGTTGCTTTAAATAAAAATACTGGTGTCGAGAAACCTAAAACGAGTATTGTGGTGCCTGGGAATGCATCGTATATATTTTAATTACCGCTACCTTAAAAAAAAGACACTTTCTGTTTCGATATCGAGGGGGTGGCTTCTCAGTGACGTTTCATAGCAGTGTGACGTTACGGGGATACAGAAACTTGCGGCGTACTAGCGGCAATCCGTCATCTGCTCGTGGTGCACACAAACAACGATGCGTGCATTGTCGTCCAGTGACCCTGACAGTGATTTCTACGATTTAGGCTGCACGCAGAACTCGCAAATTCAGGAGAACTGTCTTGACTCGTCGGGATAATGTCCATTGCAGTGGGGCTGGCTTGCAGATGCTCAGCGACAAAAATTCAAAGTCAAATCAAAATATTTTATACGTGTTCTTCGACTCCGGTGTGTGGACGGCGTTGACACTGCATGCCAAGGAAACGAAAAATGTCCCTTTTGCGATGTCTCAAAATCGACAGTACTCCTTTAACACACTGCGACTGGAGAAGCATTCGCGCGCTGATGACAAACAGGCGAGGCAAGAGCCCACGCGAAAACGATGAAAAAAGCGCGGGGCCAATCAAACAACAATCGCGCGACAGGTGGTCGTTTTCGCAGCACCTTGCATCGAGCACGCTGCCGCCGAGCGCTCCCCGCTGTTTCGGAAAGAAAACAAGGAGCGTGGGCGGGTCGTTTGCACGGGGCTCGCTCATCCGCGCTGCTGCGCCACCATCTTTGTTGCGGGGGCCAGCTGCGCATATCCAGGCAAGAAAAATCGGTCAATTGTAATCGCTGCACATATGATGCCCCACCGTCTTGATCGCCAGTTCCAAAAAGCGAACGTTCTTTGCCAAAAGCAGGCGCAGTGAAACGAACACATTACATCACATGGACGAGAACATGTTTATAGGATGCTTGCATTCGCGCGATTTGGAAAGCTTCCATGTGTTGCCGTATTCATTCCAGTGCGAGCGGCCAATAATGAAATGAGCACCGTGTACGCAGAGAAGAGGGAACCGCTGCGAACTGGCATCTAACTGCGAGCCCCACTGCGCCTGTCACGAAACGGGTGATCGGCTTTCGCGCCACCTCACCCTCTGACAACATACTTAACGCAGCTGTGGTGGCTACAAGTTGGATTGCCTTCGGCAAGGATGTAGACTCACTGAATCGATGGATGTTACCGGCGAATTGATTACCACTACACCTTGGAAATAAAAATAAAGTATACGTGTACCAAAGGTAATTTTCTGTGCTAACTTTTGGTTGATTGGCTGTGAAACTTTATTATGTTCTATTAGTGAATGGGTGAGATCCGTGACCCGATTGGCTTGGGCCCGATTCCTTGCTCGGGCTACCAGGGCCTCCCGGACTCCCCGGCTGGACAGTGGCGCCTCCCTCTACTGAAATCATTGAAGACATCTGTTTTGGATGTATTGCTCTGGTACACCCATGCCATGTGGTAGACTGCAGCTATATATTGCGCACAGCCTGCACGTTGGAGAGAGGTACTTGTCCGGGTCGATCGGGGTATGATAAGGTTTGTAAGCGGCGCCAGGCTACGTGTGCGGCTTCGTTGAGGATGTGGGGGAGGATATTTTTTCCGCGCAAGCCTTTGGTTTGTAGTATTTCAGTGTACGTGTTCAGGTGGGCCAACTGATCTGGGGGGACTGGAGACCTTGGAGTTGAAGTCCCGGGGTAAGAGCACTCACAGCGGCAAGAGAGTGCTAGAAACTCTCTTTGCGAGAGTAAACACTTGTCCTATATTTCACTCCATTTTCAGGAGTGCTGGGAGCTCTCTGCTGCACAGAGTGGGCACACTCTCTCAATAGAGTTCTGGTACTCTGGCTGAACGAGAGTGAACAAGCTCCCTCGCCAGAGTAAAGTCACGCTTTTGAAATGAGGTACATACACTCTCGGCTGGGATTGCGCTACTCCCTCGCAGAGTTTTACAATGCTGGTTGGGCTAGAGTGCATGAACTCCCTCCAAGAGTAGAATCACTCTTGCTGCTAGGACTAACGTCTAAAAAAGGGGGAAAAAAAAATCCGTCATGCGTTTCTTACACTGTAACAGTGAACCTTGCTGGAATGCCTGAGGCTTACCTGACACATACACATACATACACCCGGTAGCCGGTATATATATCCATGATGTTTTGCCCCCCTTCTAGTGCCGGTGACAACAGCTCTGCAGTTCGTATTTAAATAGCAAATATACACGTAACACGTGTATACAAGTATCTCATGATCTATTGGGATACTGTTGGCACATTTACCTTTTACTATAAAACAGGATAATATTCAACACAGTTTTCATTAGTAAATTCCAAATATCAGCTTGGACTCTATCATATCGGCTCAATGCAGTACAGCAGCTCATACCCAAGTCTGAGAGTTGTAGCCACGCGCTTACAAATACACTTGCGACGATCTTTTACCAGGGCTGGCTGATGAACACTTTACGACGTTGCGATCTGGCGTCCGATCGGACATGCGGTACCGCGTCAGGCGCGGCATGTACGTCAAAAAAGCAACGCCGGTCAACGTAACCACAATACAAACGCATCTCTGGCGATTCTCGCACTTTCGCTTACCTCGGTTGCACTTTAACGTAACAGTGAAAAGCTTTCGACGCCAAAATACGCATTCTTCAACCTTCGCCAGCCACTTGCGCCGAGATCGGTCGCACCCGTACGACTCCCAGCGAAGGTAAGCCTAGCGCACCTGCCGAGTCCGTGTGTACATGCTGTCGGCGATTCTGGGTTTAAGGATCGCTATTCCAACGTGTAAGAATGAATGTACAGTAGAGCTTTAGTATCGGTTAACCTTAATGAACCATTTTTTTTTCATGCGTACGGTGTCCGTACAAGAAGCGATGGGCATCGTTACGACTATCGTTACGACGCGCTATCAGCAAACGCACCCCGGCAGCCACCGAAATCCGCCAGGCGCACTCGCCGGCACTTCGCTGACACACACTTGTCAATTAGTACGCCTTGTTGAACTAATATGATGGCATACATTCTTGCACGTTCAATTTGGTGTTTGGCGATCGGTTATGTATATAGTTGCACCCATCGATTGAGATGCAAATCAGTACACTGACATGGTCGATGTACTGGTGTATCGTCGACTGCGCGAGAAAATGCACGTTATTCAATGTCATTCGTCGTCGGCAGCTATTTGTGTGTTATGAAGAAGCGAATTTTATTTGGAAAGGAAGATCGCGTCTGTCTTCAGTATGCGACCCGTAAATTTGAAGCCGGGCGGTGAGCTCTGCCTTGACTAGTCTTTTTTCGGCATGGGTGCTGCGTTGGAGCGTGGTGTAGTGGTAGAGACTTCGGCTGAGGATCTGAGGGTGGCAGGTTCGATTCCTCCTGCCGAACTTCTTTTTCACGGCTTTTTATTTATTATTGCAATAATGCTTTAGTGTTTACCTTATTCTAGTGGCAATTAGTTTGTGTCGTAAACTAAGTTGGCGATGCGTTAGAAGTTGCCGATGTTCGAGACTTGGAAGCTGCCTCTTGGCGTTTCAGAAACCAAAGGCTGAAGATCACAAACACTTTCTTTTGTTACTACTGAAAGCTATCCTATTAACTTGCACATTAAAGTGTCACCTGTGGCGTCTATGCTCGGAGGATTATGGTTAAGAGACAGTGATATGTCGCTGTGCGGCGTCGGCCAGAAGCTCGCGCTAGTTTGTACTCCGTCTGCTTGGGAGGGAGTTCCCGACCCTGTTCACGCTACGTCGGGGCGGGAGTTCCGTAGATTGGAAACTCTATCTGAGTAGCAGAGAGTTCGCTGTCTGTTTTACTCTGCCTTCAAGGAAAGAGTAAGTTCCGCGGCTAACTCTCCACTACTCCCCCGCGGCGTTAAAGAACTCTGGCGAGAGTAATACAGTCGCTCTACTCTTGCAGTAGTCCCTCTACATCTGTGAGTGAGTGCTTGGGCATCAGCAAGCTCATTTTTGTGGCGCTGCAAGCGCGAGACGCAAACACTGGGCATGAACCCTATTGAAAAACTGTCCTGCTTGACCCAAAGCTCTTTGGGGCCTCTATTCGAAAACTTCCTATCACTTTTCCAAACGCCATCAAAGCAGAGATGTCCGAAACTTCCAATGCGCCCTTCGACTAGAGAAGCGTCTGAGCTCGCCATAAAGCGCGTGCCCTTCCTTCTTGCTTATAACTAGGGCTCCGTGCTTTCGCTTTTATCCGAAAAAATCCCATAAACATTCGCCGGTAAAATTTTTGACCAATCGCATTTATCCGATAAACTCCAATTTCAAAGGCCAATATGACCTGGTTCCGTTCTTTATCGAAATGGCAAGTTCTAAGCGCTCCTTGATACATCTTCTGGTATGACTTATTTAAAGTTCACCACGCGTAGCTGTATTAGGTGACGTAGCTGTATTAGGCGACGTAACTGCATTGTGCTCCGACTTAGCTTCCTACATACAGAAGCTTCACAAGGACTTTCAAATCGCCCCCCGAATTCAAGTTGTTTCACTTCAAAGATACGTGCTACCTACTCAACAACGCTCTGGAGGATGGAATCAGGGCGATCTCGTTTAACGTAGTTCACGATTATGTTGTGCACTTTGCTGCCCTGTTGAAGCCGTCGCGGAAGCTGAGCCGTAAGTATGGTCTTGTGTGCTTAGCCATAGGCATGTCCATCAAGTCGCTGAAAACTGTATGTCTGTCGAGGCGATTCTCTTTTTATGAAGCTCTAGAAGATATTTTGGACTACTTGCACCCATTTTGTCTTTTTTGTGAAGCGACAAAGCCAAGGGAACCAAGTTTGAGAAGCTCAAGAGTCTTATTTCATCACCTGAAGCTGTGCACCATTTGCTCGTTAAGATGAGGTTTCTGAAGACCAATTCGTGCGAGAGTACCCTGGTACACCAAATTTATCCCGTACTGGGGGTTCGTTTGCACGCACTCATCAGTCAATGGCATGATTCAACCTTTGTATTCGCATCAGATGTCACAAGTCTGTTGAACCTCCTTGACGAGACTGACCACTTGACGACTGTCGCAGACTTTCACGTATACTACGCTGCTGTTGCCAAAAAGTGGAGACAGACATCTGAGAGGAACCTGAGCGATCAACTCTAGTACAGCAAAGAATCGTTTTGGTACTGTGTTCAAATTGTGAATCCAAATGTGAAACATGAGCTGCCCTGCGCGTTCGAAACATATATATGCGCCTATTTTTCAATTACTGCTTCTTGAAACTGACGACATAAGCCTGAGTGATTTTGCGAACTGTAACATTGTTGAACCCCTGTCGTTTCGGAGACTTCACAATGTCCAGTGGCCAGTGCTTTCTCGCTGCGCGCTGCGTCTTCTGGCGCTTCCTGTTTCTAGCGCTAACATTGAAAGGGCATCTTCAAAGCTGAGAGTCGTCAATCGAAAGGAGCGCGCTTCGATCACCGACAGCAACCTTGCAAAGTATGCTTGCGTGTTTTACAATAAGCTTTAAGTATAAGGTTGTGATACGCACAAATACAGGTGTTATGTGTTCATGTATTTCGCTTGTGCGTATATGCTTTTGTGCATTCAAACCTTCTAGACAAAAAATGTGATTCGTGTGTTTTGATATTTTAGTATTCAGATATGATCTAAGATTTCGGGGTTTCGAGAATAATGCAAAACTCCGAATTTCGGAGAACTGGGGATTTACGAGAAATAAACTCCGATAAACGCCGAATTTCCGCCAAAAATATAAACTCCGATAAACACCCGCCGATTTTTAAGAAAAATAAACACCGAAAACACGGAGCCCTATAGTTATAATAACACGTCAAAGGGACAGCACGATACGTGCTATTTATTATTATTTTACTACTCGTCTGGCCATCCCTTCTCTCCCGTGCTCGCTAGAGCTAACTGTCTGTTCATCCGAAAAGAAGAATCGATTCTCACACAACACGCATGGCCTTAAATCGGGAGCTATCACCTAGGGTCATCGGTCTCTGCACCGGCAACGATAACCACAATCACGCTTTTCTTAAAAACGGAATGAAATATTGTTCCGAGACCTCATCGCTTCGGTGGAGAAAGGATGGCTTACGTCGACGAACGCACGGCTAATCGCGCCTCACAAAAGGTGAAGCACTCCTTCACAAAGGGACCGAGACGAGCGAACAAAGCGGTGCAGAATCTATAGCGCTGGAGAATAAAGGAAGACTCTTTGCGAAGCGCACTCCTCAGTCCGTTGTATTTAAGGAAAGAAAGTGTCGATTTATCACGCCAGCTGCGAAACACACCGATGTGTCCGAGCATATTTGGACGGTAGCCTCGAGACATGGCACGAAAACAACGACGCTGTTAGCGGGACATTTTGCCGACCTCTAAACATCTCAAAGAAAAGGAGAAAACAGCGCTTCTCTTGGGTGGGACTGAACCGCTCCTTATTGTGGGTCTAGGTGCCTGAAAACCATAACAGGCCGTCTTTGGGATAGCTGGCTAAGAGCGAGTAAGTTCGTGCGTGATTATAAGGTTGTGCCACTTTCAACACATTCACCGTAGTCAAAGGGGTGGTGCCATCAAATTTCGAGGCTATAACAAGCCTGTTGTGGGTTTCCTCTGTATGCAAGGATACTCCACACGAAGGGTCGGACACAGCAAACGTTTAGAATATATTTTAATTCACTTCCAAAGTGTACCTAAATGCCCATTCTCCCGATCGAAACCCATCGCTAGCGCGCCAACTCTGACGTAGCTATGTAGGAAAGGACACGAAAGTTGTAGTGACGTCACACCAGATCTGTTGTAGTGACGTGGGTAATCTCCGGACCTCCCCCACCTCCGCTACGTACGTACCGGCTGTAGTGAACTAGAATATATTCTAGTTCACTATATAGTACCGGCAAAGCATCGGTTGCTACATCACTCGCCGAGTTTCGATCGCTTCCTGGCTAAGTGCGTCACTGCCTTGTGTGGTCACGTGGCCACGCCTCCTACACTTCTACGTCACTGCCCAACCTCGGCGCCCAGAAGCCGAAACCCAAAGTTGTCCACAGCGAAAGGCGATATTAAATTATTTAGCGAGAATACATGAATCTTGGTGCGTGCATCATGTTTCCTGGAGCTATAGGAAACGCTTACAGCAAAGAACGCGCAAGCCACAAACATGGTGGCACCACCCCTTTAAAGAGAAGCTGAAGCACTTTCTTCAAAAAAAAAAAAAAAAAAAAAAAACGACATTGTAGCCTGTAAGGGTATGTATAGTTTGATCCCTCCTGAATTTTAAAATCGAGGTAAGAGTTCTCTAAAGTGAACGCAAATAGCACTTTTTGGCAAAAAAATACAGGTTGTGGTCGCAGGGCTTCTTGAGATGCTGAGCGAACGCGCTGACGTCATCCTCGGTACGCCGCGTTATCTACAACAGCAGCACTGCTGAAGCTTGGCCTCGTCGATTAGCTCCGGCAACGTCACGTCACGATTTAGTCACGGAGGCCACGGTTGAAGGTACGAGAGACGCCTGTTCCCGTAGCGCTAGACTTCCCGACGTCGTAATCCCGCTTCACTATACTTGCTTGAGCCACATCTCGCAGTTGGGATCAGGAAGCGGCGGGAACCTTCCGTCGGAGTGCTCTGCCAAAGGAACCGAAGATGACGTAGGTTTCTATGCCCACACTTCGCGTGGGCGCGGAGCAATACAAACACGCGCGAAAAAAATTACGACATCATCATCAATAACGTCGGTCCTTGCTAACCACAAAGTTCTTTTTTTCCCTATTCTAAAACCTCTTCAGCTTCTCTTTAACAACCCCGACATTTCTATCCTAGCGCCAAACAAAACAGCAGATAACGCCGTTTTCAAGAGAGCGGTGGCGTTGGTGGCTATGCATACTAAATAGGTAAGCGATGCATCAGCGCCGAGAGCTCGTTAGTTGCGCTTTAGTTTGCGCGTCAACATACTGCTCTAACGTATGTTGACACCACAGTGACGGATACCAAGATCGGAAAACTTGACAGCAAATACCACTCCTATACCTCCATCAATGTCAATTGCTACGTGCATTACTATCTGCGCGCAGAACGTGAAACAGCGGCAATCCCTCGAATCGCCGTGG
Source organism: Rhipicephalus sanguineus (assembly GCF_013339695.2). Lineage (NCBI taxonomy): Eukaryota > Metazoa > Arthropoda > Arachnida > Ixodida > Ixodidae > Rhipicephalus > Rhipicephalus sanguineus. The sequence goes on from NC_051184.2 coordinate 12,233,819, forward strand.
TCTCATCTGCTGGCCTCGATTAGCGGCCTCGCGAGCGACCACTGTCTTATTTATTGCCCCGGCAGCTGGCAGCTGCACGCGCGCGCCAATCGATGCCACAGCAAACGAGGATACTCAACTTGTAAACGACGACCAGAGAATGTGGGGCTGCCTCACTAACCCCGCGTCGGAAAATTATCTGGTTTTTTTTTTTTTTTTCACCGAATGACTCGAACAGAAGACTAGACAAAAAAGGGGGGAAAAAAGCATTGAAAGCCTAGAACAGCAACATTCAGGAAAAAATATTTTGATGTGTTCAGGCTCCATATGGCAAGCCTCAGTAATGTATACCACTCACTATTTATTTCACAAATGAGGCATGTATTTCGCGACAGTTTGTGGAAACGGTACTTCAAAAGAAGCCAAGGCTTCAAAAGCCAATGAAGACACTACTTGAAGCAGCCGTTCCAGCCGTGCCAAATTCAGCGGTATATGCAGTCATGGTCACGTTACCAGTAAAATGTAAGTGTTACAGTTACATAAACCATAATGTGACTCTGTTACAGTTACCGAGTTGCCAAAAGTAACGTGTTACAGTTAGAGTTACTGTGAAAAAGTAACCATAGGCGTGCGCAGGGGGGGGGGGCAAAGGGGGCGAGAAGGGGGGGCGCAAAGTCAGCCCTATACATTGTAGGGGGGGGGCGATAGGGGGGCGCAAAGGCAGCCGCATACATTGACATAATAGGGAGGGGGGGCGCTGCGACGAACCTTCGCCCCCCCTGAAGGGCAACCCTGCGCACGCTTATGAAAGTAACCTTTCCGTTACAGTTTCTAATCACAAACCAAATAATATAATTCACTTAGTAAAAACGTACGAAGGCAAGCGGGTAGTCGAAATTGCACTTGGTAAAACCCTAGACGGAGCAAACCTAAAGGGGGCCCAGTACAAGCAATCGGGATGTACACCTCGTTTTTTCGCATCGTTTTGTCACCTTGAGATACATGGGCTTTCGCGCAGCGATAACGAAAATTTGCGAGACGTTGTCAATGATCTTGGAGTATCCTTTGGTCTAGCCCCTCTCAGAGAACCAGATATCAAGAGCATACACCGTCTTCCTGCCAAAAACGGTCGTGTTCCACCTGTAATATTCAGATTTGTTGCGAGGAAAACAAGAACTGGCAACAGAAAGGGAAGCGACAGTTACGAGAATCAGGATCTGAAGTGCGCTTCTATGATAATCTGACCGCTCAAAAGAAGCGTTTGCTTTGGTTGACACGCACGAAGGCTTCTGAAATGGGATATCGCTACGTATGGCAGAAAGATGGGAAAATACTGGTGCGTAAAGGACCTAGTGAACCAGCTTTGCGTGTGTCAAACGAGTCTGACCTTTCTATGCTCACAAACGCTCAGTTAGAAACGGCTAATCGAGTTAGCCGGACCTTGCAAGCAAATAGTTCTGCTTAAACGTTACTCTTGGAAGCAAACACCGCGTGATTACGATACATTACCACAATCATGGAATAACTATTCACTCAATAATGGCTATTACAGAGCAGTAGAATTTCAAGCACGTGTGTTGCGCTCAGTCAGCGATTTAAGCAGGCTTTGCTCTATCTTTTGTTTAAATGCAAGTCGCCTGAGTAACAAAATAGATGACGTCACAATGTATCTTGACTCGTGTGGGCATAAGTTTGACATACTTGCCTTTACCGAAACCTGGTTCAGTGAAAGTGATAACGCCGTGAAAATTGATGGCTATGTTGATTTGTCCCTATGCAGAAAGAACAGAGTGTGCGGTGGCGTCTCATTGTACATCAGAAATACCATGCATTTCAATCTGTTAAAAGACACATGTTCGCTTCATACAGATTATGAATTATTAACTGCAGAGGTGAATGGCATTACAGTGTTGCTAGTGTACCGACCCCCCTCCGGTAATGTAAATAATTTTGTTGCGCGTATGGATAGTGCACTTGCTGATGCAACTAGTAACAGAAAACCTGTCATGATACAGGGAGACTTCAATGTCGATATGCAGTCCGATTCTTCTTCTAAAAGAAGCCTTCTTGACGTAATGTCTTGCTATGGTTGTGCTAACATTATCAATGTTCCTACTAGTATTACTGCTGACAGTTCAACTACAATAGATCTGTGTTTCACCGATCTTTTGCCTTGTGATGTGCACTCGGGCGTTATGGTATCTGGTTTGAGTGATCATTTGCCTTTCTTTGTTTTTCTTCCGCATATTAAGAAACTTCCGCCTAAAACATCACCATGTCTTCTATAGGAAAAGTAATGACGATACATTGCAACGTTTTCGGAGTTTATTACAGGAAGATTGGACAGACGTATACAGTGAAAGTAACCCGAACAATAGTTGCGCGATTTTCATAGAAAAATTTTTAAAAGTGTATAATAAGGCGTCCCCGCTGGTTAGCTACGTCACATTTAAGAAGTCTAGGAAACCTTGGATAGATAAGGAATTGCACAAACGAATCGTCAGCAAAAATAAACTTTGTGCTGACTTCATAAAGTATAGAGACGTAAACATTCTTAAGGTTTTTAAGCAAATGCGTAATAAACCATCATCCGATATTAAAAAGGCGAAGGAGGACTACTATACCAAAGTATTCTCTAACAGACTTACCCCGGAAGAAATATGGAAAGCATATAATAGCCTCTTGTGCAAAACAAACAAGCAATCTCTGCATCAAATAGAAGATGGAGGTAGGATATACTGTGGTATTTCCCTATCGAATAAATTTAATGAACACTTTCTCTCTATTGGTGAAGGGAGTACAGAAGTTGATGAGGACGATGTATCACTATATTTGAAAGATAAATCATTCAAGACAATCTTTTTTTCACCTACATCACCTAATGAAATAGCACAGTTAATTTCGAAGTTACGCAACAACTGCTCGGCTGGAATTATGGCACTAAATCGCAGGCACTCAAATACGTCGCCGATATAGAAGCACCGACACTCTCACATATTTGCAACAAAATGCTAACCATGGGAATTTTTCCCGATGAGCTGAAAATGGCACGAGTATCTGTTATACACAAAGGAGGTGATCGAAACTCATTTGCGAATGATCGTCCAATCTCTGTTTTATCTCTCTTCAGCGAAGTTGCTGAAAATGTTATCAACACGCGCTTAGTCAGCTTCCTTGAGAAAATAAATGCAATATCAAACCAGCAGTATGGATTTCGGAAGGGAAAATCAACAGAGAGGGACTTGCTGCTTCGCGTGAAGGATGAAATAATAAACAACATAGAAGGTAAACGTTTCGCAGTGGGAGTGTTCCTTGACCTAGAAAAGGCATTTGATTTAGTTGATCATAAAGTTCTCTTGCTTAAATTGCCATACTACGGAATAAGAGGCACCTTATTAGATTTGACCAAGAGCTACCTATCATCAAGAGTAACAGTGTACTAGTGTAAATGGTGCTTCATCTAGCTACATGGATATCCGCACAGGCAGGGCTCAATTTTGGGGCCGCAGCTCTTTCTCTTGCATAGTCAACATTCCTTGCACTCCTTCAATGGTCATGTATGCAGATTTTCTTTTCTGGGTGCGATACATATTCTGTAGCGAGCGACGCAAATAAAATAGAGCTCAATGTACACAAATTCAAGCCGAAACATGCGATTATTGACAATGAACCCATTATTACTTTTCGCAATAGTGCTCTATCGCGCGTGGACTCCATACGATTTTTAGGTGTAATTTTAAACGAAAGGCTAACTTGGGCAGATCACGTTAATCATGTGTGTTCTAAAGTCTCCAGTTCGGTTGGTATGATCTAAAAAATGAGAAATCTATTGCCATTATGGTTTAAGAAACAAATGTACCACGCAATTTAACTTGCAATCACTATTTGCATTACAAAAAAAAAGCCATTCGTGCCATCAGTAATATGAATTATCGAGGCAGTACAAACGAACGCTGGAGCAAACTGGGTATACTAAACAGGGTGATTCCACGAGAGATCGAACATGCCTGTCCGGTCGATATTTTTGTTTTGCCTGGGTTTTTTATATGTTATGTGGGCACATTGAAAGTGCACGAAACTGAAAATTTTATTTCCAAGAAACACTCCCAGCGCGCCAAAAAAATATTTGAAGGTGGCGGCGCGGGCCTCCTGTTTTTGCTCACTGCAATGTTTTCAGATTTCACGGCCGAATTTAGCGCGAATATAAATGGTGTGTCGAAAATTTGTTTTTTGCTTATTGTAATACGCATTACTGTGAATTACATCCATGCTTTTTTTATGCCGTCCTCAAAAAGAAGAAAATGTGAAAAAATGGCAAACACGGCCGAAATAAAAAAATGTGTCCTAAGTTTGAGGCGCCTTTGCTATTACAAACAGAAACTTGAAAACAATGTCAAATATACAAAAGAGCCTTTGCAACATTTATACGGAAGCTCATTTTCTTACAGGCAGTGCAAAAAAAGAAAAAAAAAAGTTAAAGAAGCGAGTTTTTTCAAAAAAGTAAATTTTCAAAAAATAAAATTAAAAAAAGAACTCCGGCCTCAATTTTGACATTTTTTTTTATCGAAGAGCGCTTATGCCAGTGAAAACACCGTGTTAATATGTATGTCCTCATGGCCAAAATTACCCTTGCTGTGTGTGCTCACTTCAGTGCGATTGATAGTTGTCATCAGCTTGCATTGCTTCGCCGTGCCCAGCTTGCAGTGGGCACGGCGAAGCGGCTGGAACTATGTCGCTCATCAGGAATTACTTTTTTGCTGTACAGGTCTTCCTGACAGTTGCAACTTCGACGGCAGCCGAAAGCTTCGACGGCAGTGATTACCAGCATGTGCCGATCAGCGACAACAACCGCACGTGTTCTGTGACTACAGCTATATTGGACGACGTCACGGGAGCCTACCAGTGGTATCAACGCAAGTCGACGACGTCACAAGCCTCAGACTGCATAAAAGGCGATCTTCAGCGATTCCTCTTCAGTGGGCACGGCGAAGCGGCTGGAACTATGTCGCTCATCAGGAATTACTTTTTTGCTGTACAGGTCTTCCTGACAGTTGCAACTTCGACGGCAGCCGAAAGCTTCGACGGCAGTGATTACCAGCATGTGCCGATCAGCGACAACAACCGCACGTGTTCTGTGACTACAGCTATATTGGACGACGTCACGGGAGCCTACCAGTGGTATCAACGCAAGTCGACGACGTCACAAGCCTCAGACTGCATAAAAGGCGATCTTCAACGATTCCTCTTCAGTGGGCACGGCGAAGCGGCTGGTACTATGTCGCTCATCAGGAATTACTTTTTTGCTGTACAGGTTAGTTGTTCTCATTCTAAGGTTAGATCTGGGGATGAACTCTTACTTCTTGTTGTGCCGAGCCCACGCACTTGCATGATGATTGCATATGATTGCTACCTTGTCTGTGTACTATTGTTGTGCGGAGACGTTGAGGAAAACCCAGGTCCCAGTGTTGAAGAGATGTTTCAAACTATCTTGCAGGGACAGAATGACATTCGCACAGAATTACAGGCGATAAAGAATCGTCTTGAATCAACTGAATCTGCAGTTAGTAGTTTTGGGAATCGTCTAGGTATTCTCGAAAAAGATGTGAAGCAACTACACATACAGGTTCGTTCTATCGAAACTTTGCGGCCAATGATTTTGAACGTCGAGAAAAGAATCAGTTCACAACATGATAAGCTGGTTGAACTTGAAGATCGTAGCCGCCGGTCTAATCTGGTCGTGTTCGGGATCCCTGAGACACCTAATGAATCAGAAACCGCATTGCGCACTAAGATTATCACAGAGGTTTTTCAGAATAAAATGGGTGTTAACTGCTCGTCAGTTGCACGGATTCATCGGTTGGGTAAATCAGGCACGCAGCGACCAGTTATTCTTCACTTCCAGGATTTTCGCGAGAAACAAGCAGTGTTGCGCAATACTGGTAAACTGAGAGGGACGCGCATATATGTTCAAAATGATTATAGCGCAGAAACACTTCGGAAGCGTAAACTTCTCTGGCAAGAAGCTAAGCGAGATATGGAAGCTGGTAAACGTGTAACTTTAATACACGAGAAGTTGCGCGTAGATAATCAATTTTACACATGGGATGACGCCTCAAACTCCAGGAAAATTATTTCACCTGTGGCTGCCTCGACGGGAGATAGCTAGCGATCAAGGAACCATGAACTCCGTATGCTATCACTGAATGCAAGGAGCATAGTCAATAAAATAGATAAACTAGAACATCTGTTACTTTTGTATGATCCGCACATCACAGTCATTACAGAAACCTGGTTACATGATGGTATTCGTGACGATGAAGTTGTCCCGCCCGGGTATAATATATGCAGACGTGACAGAGGCACCAGGGGTGGTGGTCTTGCCGTTATAACAAAGGATTCCATTAATGTGTATCTCGTGGAGCAAATTGATGCACATGAAAGTTTACTTTTAAAAGTTTCGTCGCATGGTATTTCGTTTTTTTCTTTGTGCTGTTTATCGTGCTCCTGATGCCCCGGATTCCTTTATGTCAAGCCTTTATGATTATCTATTCAAAGTAAGTGGAAGAGAGATAATTGTAATAGGAGACTTTAATTTACCAAACTTTAACTGGAACTCTTTTGCTTACGGTGTTTCACCCTCTTGCGATTCAATATTAGACCTTATGTTCACTCATAACTTAGAACAGCAAGTAAAAAGCCCAACTCGGGATAGTACAATGTTAGACTTGTTGTTTACTTCTGAAAGATTTAATGAAGCAACTGTGACAGTGGAATCCGGTATATCAGATCATCGATTACTATCGTTCTCGTGGTCTGTTTCCCGTTGCCATAAAAGTGGTCCTCCCAAGAACGCCCTCGTAAGGGACTTTGAGAAGGCAGATGATGTTGCTATCATTGATTACCTGGACAGGCACCTTGACACTAACATAGAAAATGTTGAGACATCATGGCAGCGGTTCTCTGCGGTAATCAAATACTGTATTGAAAGTTATATCCCTCTTCAGAAAATTCGCAGGGAGCGTGCAAACCCGTGGATTAATCGTGAGATAATACATTTGAAGCGTAGGATTAAAAGACTTAGGAAAAAGCATAAAACCCATTTACCTGAGTTTATTGAACTTAAAGAAAAGCTCTCAACGAATTTGAATACAGCCAGGCAAAACTTTTTTAATAATCGGCTCGCTGAATTCGTTAAATCTGAACCTAAAAAATTCTGGCATCATTTAAGTGAAAGAAATGAAGAAATTGACAAAATAAAAGTGAATAATGACCTTATAACAGAACCCAGGGCTATCTGTGATACATTTAATAATTATTTTCAGTCGGTTTTCTCTGAGTCCGATGGGGAAGGGCCTACTGGACGCTTTACTGACTCGGAGTGTGATTTAGTAATAACGTGTGAGGGTATAATGAACATGCTGCTTAATTTGAGCAATAAAAAATCTGTAGGGCCTGATGGAATTCCGAATGCTTTTCTTAGACGTTACGCTGAGCAGTTATCACAACCATTAGCTAACCTCTTCAGCCAGTCTATTACTACTGGTAAGGTTCCGACTGATTGGCTTAAAGCAAGGGTTGTACCTATACACAAAAAAGGTGACCGGTTACTGGTTTCGAACTACTGGCCAGTTTCTATTACCTGTTCCTGCTGTAAACTGCTTGAACATGTAGTAGCTAAATATATAAACAATTTTTTAGCAAACAAAAAAATCCTCACATGCCATCAACATGGTTTCCGTAAAGGATTATCCACGATTACACAGCTTATCACAACCGTTCATGATTTTTCATGCGTTTTGGATCTTGCAGGACAAGTCGATGTACTGTTCTTAGATTTCAGAAAGGCATTTGATAAAGTGCCTCATGGGAAGTTGTTGTACAAACTGCAGCAAATAGGGCTACCAAGGTTCATTATCCAGTGGATAGCTGCTTACCTTTCTAATCGGGTGCAGTTTGTTGCAATAAAAAACTCTGAGTCAGCGGTGCTCCATGTCAGTTCTGGTGTTCCCCAAGGAAGTGTCCTGGGTCCACTATTATTTCTAATCTATGTGAATGACTTGGTCGATGTTGTACCCCAGGATGTAGGCATTAGATTATTTGCAGACGACTGTATTTTGTTCAAAAATATATCCTCTACGGCTGATCAAAACATTTTACAGACAGCGCTAATGGCAATAGATGATTGGTGTAGTAGGTGGGATATGGTGCTGAATTCCGAGAAAACTGTTCTGCTACGCATTACGAGGAAGAAACAGCCGGTCATCTTCCCCTATATTCTTCATGACTGTCCAGTGTTACAAGTAGATAAATATAAATATTTAGGCATTACTCTCAGCTGCAACCTTACTTGGACACCACACATAACAGACATTTGCACAAAAGCGATCCGTAAATTATGGTTTTTAAAAAGAAAATTAAAACATGCTCCCTCAAGCGTAAAGCTTTTGGCATATAAAACTTTCATTTTATCTAAGCTCGAATATGCTGCAGTCATATGGGATCCTTTTACAAAAAAGGACATTATGCTTCTTGAAAAAGTGCAACGTAAGGCGATCAGATTTATTTTTAACAAGTATAGAAGACTCGACTCACCTAGTTCACTAATGCAGTTACACAAGATTCCTTTGTTAGAAACAAGAAGAAAGTTGAGCCGTTTAACGTTTTTACATAAAATTATGTCAGGAAAAATTACAATAAATGTACCATGTTGTGTCCAACCAGCTACTGCTAGGACAACCCGTCGTAGACATGACCGATCATTGGCGCCCATATTTGCACGAACTAATGCCTACAAACATAGTTACTTTCCTAGAACAGTCACAGATTGGAATTCACTGCCTCAGGAGATTTTTACCGCTGAAAATTTTGTTACGTCACTGGAAAATTATCTTTTTGGTGTCTAGCGTCCCAAAATGTCATAATGTTGTTTCACAGACGTGATGCCTCTTTTAGCGTTCCCATGTTCGTCTTTTCTTTTCTTTTTTTTTTGTTACGTCACTGGAAAATTATCTTGTTGGTGTCTAGCGTTCCCATATGTTGTAATCTTGTTGTTGCACAGATGTGATGCCTCTTTTATCGTAAGAATGATAGTGTTCTTTTGTTTGCAACAAAGTCATGTATTCTTGTTTTTGCTGTAACCATTCACTTGATGTTTTCTTTTGCCACTCCTGCTTGGACCAGAATGTTGGTCCGCAGTATGTTTAAATAAATAAATAAATTAAATAAATAAATAAATAAATCTAGTTTTAATTATTTTCCTGCAGTAAAACTTTGCTCTGGTGTCTTGTCGTCAAGAAAAATGTATTCTCAAACTTTAATTGTGTCTAGTGTGTGCGGGGGTGGGCTGCTGCCGCTCTCTAAAGGCCTAACGCGTACGCAGTTTGCAGCTTATAACCTCAACTTAGCCCGCCATCAGGAGGACGCGAGAAACAGCGAGCACATGGTTTAGGTGACTTTGTCAAAACTCTCCTTGCACACAGAATAAAGCATCTGTATGCAGCGAAGGCCAACTTTATCTGTAACTAAATGCCACAATCAGCAGGCGCGCTGTTATGCAGTTGCTTTCTCACTGCCTGCTTGCTTCCCTTCCATTACGTGCATTGTACGCTCTAACCATCTTCCCCATTCGACGCACACTGCGCCTAAACAACATTTGTAAAAAGTTAGCTCAATCATTTCCGAGCCGTTTATTTCACTTCCCGCTATCACATGTTTTCGGTGTCGCAGATAACGTCTTCTTGTATCATCTCGACCTTTACCTCAGCGTTTCAACAGCCAGAAAACGTGCGGTGCAGCATGATTAAGCCATTAGTGGCCGAAGGTGCCCAATTGATGATGTTTTGTTGCTACTTTACTAAAGTGCTTTCCCACGTCGAGGACAGCAGACGTCATTGGTGGCGCCAGACGGACATTACCCTTAGTTTTGACAATGAGTGCGGCCTACAAATTAAATATTACAGCCCAAAGCGCTTAGACACCCTCAGTCATAAAATTTTAAACCGTGAGCAGTACTGGAAATGCATTCATGACAGCTGCGCAGCTGTGAGGTAATTTGTGCGGCGCCGTTCAGTATAAACATTTCGACTTGCTCTAGGTCTAGCTGTTCACTACACGCGATGCCCGCGGCCCATGGCTACGTCCTATTATTCTGTGCCGATTATTTACGCGTTCACAAAAAGAAGATTGCTGAGGACAACATTTTCGTTGCGCAAATTTTCTTTCTTTGCTCTTTTTGTTGTTGCCTACCTCCAGAAGCTACTGTAATAGGCTGAGGATTTTCGCGACACCTGCGAAGTCTGCTTGCATTGCTTTACGCTCCTCAAGGAAAACCTGTCTACATCTAACCGCGATGCGGTAGACCAGGCATTTCTTCAGGAAGAAGAAGCGATTGATATCTTGAACAGGCGCGCCCATCTTTCCTCTGATGATTGTAGGCGAGGTTGTAGGCTGCAAACTGTTTACACGTTAGCCACTTTGAGGGCGGCAGCAGCCCACTTTTGCACACGCTAGACACAAATAAAATCTGTCTGATAACACATTTTTCTTGACGAATAGCCACCAGAGCAAGGTTTTGCTGCAGCATAATAATTAAAACTGAGATTTACGCCCAATGCAAGCTAATAACAACCATCAGTCGCACTGAAGTGAGCACACACAGCAAGGGTCACTTTGGCCAGTTATATCTCGTAAACAAAGCAAATGAGGACATATGATATTAAAACCGTGTGTTCACTGACATAAGCGCTCTTCGATAAAAAATTGTCGTCAAAATTGAGACCAGAGTTGTTTTTTATTTTTTGAAAATGTACTTTTTAGAAAAAACTCGCTTTAACTTTTTTTTTTTTTGCGCTGCCCGTAGGAAAATGATCTTTCGTATAAATGTTGCAAAGGCTCTTTTCTATAGTTAACATTGTTTTCAAGTTTCTGTTTGAAATAGCAAAGGCGCCAAAGCGCCTCAAACTTAGGACCCTTTTTTGATTTCGGCCGTGTTTGTTATTTTTTCACATTTTCTTCTTTTTGAGGACGGCATAAAAAAGCATGGATGTAATTCACAGTAATGCGTATTAAAACCTGCAAAAAAAAATTCCACACATCATTTATAGTTCGCGTTAAATTCGGCCGTGAAATCCGAAAACATTGGAGCGAGCAAAAGAGGAGGCCCGCGCCTCCACCTTCAAATATTTTTTTGGCGCGCTGGGAGCGTTTCTTGGAAATAAAACTTTCGGTTCCGTGCACTTTCAATGTGCCCACATAACATATAAAAAACCCAGGCAAAACAAAAAATATCGACCGGACAGGCATGTTCGATCTCTCGTGGAATCACCCAATATACACAACTTGAAAACCTTGCGGTTGGCTCTTGAGACACATCACTTACTTAAGAACGACACTACCTTTTCACGCACTTTACACCAGGGGCGTAGCCAAGGGGGGGTTGGGGGGGGGGGGTTCAAACCCCCCGAAATTTTTCAGTTTTGCTTGCGTATATAGGCACGCACACATACAAACGCACGCACGAACATACATACAGTCATTCATACAGTCATACATACGTCAATTCGCGCTCATCTTTCGTCTTCTTTAAAACGTTCGGTCATTAATATGCATACAGTACCTGTAGTGATGTGCTTTTATTCTGCGTCGTTAAAGGCCAAATCCGGCGATTTTTTGGCCATGTCAAAGTAATGGTGCTTTTATGTTCTTGAGACGCTCCTGCTACGGGCCCGATAGCAGAAATACTCGGCAAATTGGAGAATAATTTTAAATAAGCAAAAAGCGCAACACCGAAACCGAAACCCAACCGAGTGTACTGTCTACGTATGACGTAGATGTTGTTACGAACGAACCGGAAGTCGTGCAAGGCATGCCGGTCACGCCGGCGCGGAGTATGAAAACTGTGACAGCCGGGACGACCAGCAAAGCGCCGGCCAAACCAACGCTGTCTGTCGCCTTGTGCACAGCAGACGCTCGCTGTAGCGGCCGAAGCGCCGAAGTTAGCGGTGCCCCCTCGGCTGCGTCACTTCCGCCGCCTTCCCAATACTGACGTCACAGACGCAATGTTGCCAATAATTGTGGGAAGCCAGGAGGGCGTTTGCAGACAATCTTTAAAATTCATTTGCAAACAATCTGCGCATGTCTCAAGCCTGTAATTTGGCATAAATGACGGAAACGTGCAAAGGAACGTACCCAGAGAATTTCACTGAGATCCATCGACCTCAAAAAATCGCCGGAGTTGGCCTTTAAAGGGGCCCTGCGACCCACATTAAACGTACCGTTTTCATCGCTGCTTCTGCAACTCTGGAGTGCACCGATGTCATTCCGCAAGTGGTAACACGAAAAACAAAGCTGATATAAGTTTATTTCAATGGAGAAACCACATTGGTTTCAGACTAGAGCGACACACAACGGCTATATTTGTAATCGGAAGTGACGTTTCATCACGTGGGAGTGACGACATTGGCCGGGCGTTTTGATTGGTTTGACGCGACAAGTCGCATGTGTACTAAAAATTACAAAAGTACTCTTTATACTTCCTCAGATACAAAGGAATATTTTTTAATCTGAAATTTTAAAAACAATTGCACAACGGCGCTAGGTGCACTACACGACTGCCACCACGAGGTGATTCGAGGTCTGTGGAAAGGTGTCATGGTTCCGGGGCTTAAATCTGGGAACTCAGTGGTGTGCATGAGGTCAGAGGTACAATCGGGAATGGATGTGAATCAAAGGACTGTGGGACGCCTCGCGTTAGGCGCTCACGGGAAGACGACAAATGAGGCTGCCAAAGGCGATATGGGATGGGCAGGTTTTGAGGCGAGGGAAGCTCAGAGCAAAATAAGGTTCGAAGAGAGGCCTAGGAATATGGAAGAGAGTAGATGGGCAGAGAAGGTGTGCCGGTATCTGCATAGGAAGAGCGTTGACACACAGTGGAGAAAAAATGCCCCCACCTCCCCGAAGGGAATCGTGAGGAAATGCGAATGCATTTCTTGCGCCGAGAGTACACGGCGCAGTAATTTTAATGGCGTAAAGCTGGACACATCGACGCGCTCAAGTGTCTCCCTTTTGGGCGCCTCTTTCAACGAACGCTTCCTACGTGCGTTCGTAATCACCTCAGGGATGTTGCCACCGCCTTCAATGCAGCACAAACGCGTTTAGAACGCGCTGTTTTCAGGCTGTGCCAAGGCAGCACAAACGCGTTTCAAACGCACTGCATTGAGGCGGTGGCGCAGGGAGGAGAGAGAGCGAACGGCGAGAGAAGGAGCGGCGAAGCACTGCACCTACCCTCGCCTACACTCTCTCCACACACGCGGGAGCTCCGCCGAGCTCCCGCGATGCGAGCGCCCTCACACGCCAAAGCGCGCTCCTCCTCTCCACTCACTCTCTGCTACTCCGCCCGCACCACCTGCGCCGGTTGCTAGGGGCGAGGATAAGCGCACGCGCGCCCGCAGCTGTTGCTATGGGAGAGGGGGTGAGAGCGGAGAGGCGCGCGGACACCGACGCCTGACATAGCTCGACTAAGAAATGCATTCGCATTTAAAAGAACTACACTTCATCTATAACATTAGAGCCAAGCTGTTTATGTTCCCTTGAGAAAGCAATCGCTGAAGAAAACCTTGACCGTTTATTTCATAGTCACAAATATTCTGGGATACTGAACTTATAGACTAGTGAAGTCTGCACTTTAAATAATTAACAGGGATTCAACGTACAGTATTTGAAGAAACAAAATGCAATCAAAGTTTGATATCCCGTATGCCCTAAAAAAATGAAACCGGTGAGAACATTATAAACTGCTGGAAATGAATTTATGAGCTCATTAAACTTCATATGGAACAAAAGATCTCAAAGTGTCAATATGTCAATATTTACTTCCCAATATTAATCTGCCACAAGGATCTTCAGATTACACTATTTCCAACTTTGCTGAAACACGTTGTCATAATGTTGTAGGCATCACTGCAGTTTTGGTATATGGCAGCCAGCTCCAACACATTCAAGGAGTACAGTGCCGCCCTCCTGCAGGGAAGGTTTAAACTTGGCCTGTCAAGACAATACAAAACACACACATCACTATCACACTTGACAAAACTGCAGACAGTAAAAATGCTGTGACAGAGGCCAATATTCATATATGTAAATTAGCTTCAACGCAGTGCCATTCTGTCACAAAGTCAAAGAGTGGACAGCTCAGTTGTATTTCGTCCTGGCTGCAGTGGCAATTGACACAACAGCAGACACCAGAAGGATTCCATACAGGCCTGTAGATACACAGCGGCTGTTCTAAAACGCCATTATACAGACACGAACACTGTCTGTCTCCCTTCGTCCAATTTCTAGGGCAGCTTTCAGTGCATTGCAGTGCTTTCTGGCCCTGCACAATGCATTTGTTCAGAACACATTCTTGAATGCCTGTGCCAGACCGTGCTCATCTCTCCCTCTGCTCATCATCTTCGCATATGCGCTTACTCTACTTCTTACACACGTGAACAATGCACCTCTTTCAAAGCAACATCTGCCAAAAGTCCTAGACATTAGTCAATGCATCCTTCAAGACACTTTTCGTGTAAAAATGAATCCTCCAGCGACTATACTGTCACGGGGTCGTGACGTCGAAGGCAGCAGTCAGTGTGTCCAAGATGAACTTTATTTGGCCCAACTTGTGGCCGGGAAATGAAAAGTCAAACTACAGCAATACACACTGTACAGTGCCGGTCAAAATTTTAGAGACCACGGGAGCGCGTGGATGGATGGATGCTATCCCCTTTATAATGGGGCGGTGACAAATGTGCCACCAGACTCTATTAAAAAAAAAAAAAGTTTCCCTTTTCTCTTCTTTTTCTTAATGTTGGCCTAATGTCTCTACTTCAATTAAATCTATCTTACTACAGCAAAAAAAAAACGTAAATTCTCAGACCAGTTCTCCACCCTTTACGGCAGAATGTCCTTATTTTTTTCCAATATTTATTTTTTGTCCTTTCTCTCTAATTTTCTGCCACCAATACTCCAACAGCGCTTTGCAATAGGTGGCGAGACACTGGAAGTTTTAAAGGAGTACGTCTACTTAGGACAGGTAGTAACCGCGGAGCCGAACCACGAGAGTGAAATAACTAGGAGAATAAGGATGGGATGGGGCTCATTCGGCAAGCATTCGGTAATCTACCACTATCCCTCAAGAGGAAGGTATATAACAGCTGCATCTTACCGGTACTTACCTACGGAGCAGAAACCTGGAGACTTACAAAGAGGGTTCAACTTAAATTGAGGACGACGCAGCGAGCGATGGAAAGGAAAATGATAGGTGTAACCTTAAGAGACAGGAAGAGAGCAGAGTGGGTCAGGGAACAAACGGGGGTTAAGGACATCATAGTTGAAATCAAGAAGAAGAAATGGATATGGGCCGGGCACGTAGCACGTCGGCAGGATAACCGGTGGTCGTTAAGGGTAACTGACTGGATTCCAAGAGATGGCAAACGCGTGAGGGGGAGACAGAAAATTAGGTGGGTAGATGAGATTAAGAAGTTTGTAGGTATAACGTGGCAGCAGAAGGCACAGGACCGGGTTGATTGGCGGAACATGGGAGAGGCCTTTGCCCTGCAGTGGGCGTAGACAGGCTGATGATGATGATGAACTCCAACAGTCTCTTACTTATTTCAATCGCGGGTGTGTTCAGCTTTCCATTGTTGTCTCTAAAACCCAAGGCTTCATGTAGGCTCGTGCCCAAACGTACACATCGATGGATATCTCCACATTCTCCGTGGCAAACAGCACCACGGCGCCTTCTGGCGGCTGCATGCGAAGCCCGAGAGCACGAACTGCGCACGCACGTCCTTTTCTATCTGCCAGCCTGCTCGTTCACTCCCTTGAAGTGTGCGTGTACCGGAATGTCAGAAAAAGCGCAAGGTGTCATTTCTGCAGTGGCTGCGAAAGCTCCATGCGATGATATTGTGACAAAAATGCGTAATTTGTACTGGCAGTGCTCGGTGCGCGCCGCACTCACGCCTTGGTCTCAGACATTCCGCGGCGCGAAAAACGCGTGGCGTGAGTTTTTATAAAACCGACCTATGTGATAAGATTGCCCAGCAGCTTTCATTAGCGGAACTCACGCACGCTGGAACTTCTTGCGGTATTCGGCGCAAGGCGTGATCAAAGTAATGTAACCAAGTACTGAAATCGGCGACGCATCTCTAATCTCTCATGATTTCTTTGTTTCCGAGAAAACATAAGCCGCGTCTGTTCTCTGTTAACTTCTCTGGGTCTATTCTACAGCAGCTCGATATACGGATGTGTATGAGCCCACAACATTTATAGTGAGGATTATTAAGTGCGTTGGTAAACCGAACTAGAGCGCAAAAGACATCGCTGCTTGGTAATCTTATCACATATGCTGATTTTAGAAAAACTGACGGCATGCGTGTTTTCCGCGCTGCGGAACGTCCGGGACCAAGGATAGACTGCGGCGCGCACTGCCAGTACAAATGACGTATTTTTGTCATGATATCATGAAGGAAACCGTATTACCGCACGCGTAATCTCTTGACACGTTTCGGTGACACTGTTTAAAGCCATGATATGTACATTTTTCTTGTTTTTTGTGTTATACTGCCTCATCACTGAATCCCCCCCCCTCGTCATTTAGTGTGCCTTCTTTCTTGTACGTACATAAGGCTGTACGTTATCGAAATAAAGTAGTTGTGAGTTTGCGCATCATCTTGTGTTGTTTTTCCTTGTTTCTTGGTCCGTGTCCACCGGCAGCGCACTACAAGCATGAATACGTACCAACTAGCCCCTGTTGCCGTCCTACTATCATCCCTCAGTCCTTCGGCGGCGACTGCACAAGCGATACCTTGCGCTTTTTCTGGCGTTCCGGTGCGCGCGCACTTGAAGAGAGCGAACGAGCAGGCTGGCAAGCAAAAAGGATCGCGCATGCGCAATGCGCACTCACAAGCAGCCGTGAAAAGGCGCTGCGGTGCTGTTTGCCACGCGCTCCCGTGCTCCCTAAAATTTTGACCGCTGCTGTACACTTATAGCGGCAAACAGAGTGTCGGCCGTCGAAAAAGTGACAAGCGGTAAAGCGTGTCGGCTTTTATACGTGTTCACAAGGATGGCTTCGTGGGCTAGTTGGTATTGCATCTTGAAGGCTACAGCGCACAAAGACGGGGACAACAGCTTCGTCTTGTGCTTTCTTCCGTTGCCCCAGTCTTTGTGCACTGTAGCCTTCAAGGTTTTATACGTGTGCTATCGAAGATTCCAGGGTTATCGCTGGTGGCCGTGTAACCTCTCGAAGAAACTAGACTGTTCGCGTCCTGCGCGTAATCTTAACGGAATGATCTTAACAATTGTGAAGCTTCTGAAACATCGCGGCGCGGTCTGCACGGAGCGTTGCAAATAGTCTTTGTGAGTGAAGCCCGAATACATCAAAATAACACGCGTGGCAATACTTTGCACAGAAGGCCAAATTTCAATTGAGCAATGTTCTGCTACAGCAAATCAGAATCGCCGATTTTACCAACTTCGTTATATCGAGGTTTAACTGTATACAGTTAAAATTCAATCTATCGAAACCCAATTGTGCGAAGTTCCCGATTTAACAAAACCATAATTCCCGGGCCTAGCCAAGCTTTTCCTGAAATAATTTACTAAAAAAGCAGCGATTTTTTTCTCATTGTGACAAAAGACTGGTTTTTGTTCGAGCGTCTACTCTAACACTATCGTGCTGAAACGTCTAGATGCCCTAGTCATGGCTCTGGCTTTATTTTGACGAGACTGTAACATGCGCTGTGGGGGTGCTGTCACCCCTGTAAAGTCGTTCTTGCCTGCTGGCGCCCGCGTGTCGTAGTTAGCCTAGTCGCCGCCTGGTGAGAGCGAGATTACACGGGCGCATGGGGATGAGCACTCGGCCTCTTTTGGGGTCTGGCATGGCCGTGGACGGTCAGGGACAATACTGTGGCTCGTTCCCGCAGATTCCCATGGTGAGTCGAACGTCAGCGACGCCGCATTCGCAGTACATTTTATGTGTTATGTTGTGTGTGTTTGCTATATGGACACTATATTGGGTTATTTGTCACGTTAATGCAGTTATTTGTAATATTAAGCTGGCGAGGTAGCCGTTATGTAAAAGCTATAAATGACCATGTGTTCATTGTACAATGGTGTAAGCTGTGTCCGTTTGTGCCGAGACCCCACAGCATGAAACAGATTTAGCAGTCGACAACATCCTCATGTACCAAGTGGCCTTAGGGGGTGGCTTCTCTCGTTATTTCACGGTTTATGTGACCGATAGCGCTGACTGTCCCCCTGCATTTTACACCTGCATAGCGATTACGTACCGAATGTAGCGACACACGTAGGCGTAGCCGCTACATTCATTTGTTGCGTCTTTGCGTATCGGTAGCCTGTCATAGCTTCACGTGACTTGGCCTGCATTGCCCGGCCCCTATGTCTGGGCGATCCTTGGGCTGCCCTAGCGGGTTTCTCACATGCGCTGGTGGCAAAACAACTGGGTGTAACTTTCGGGAGTCACTATGTTACAATTTTGGATATCAAAGCACCAAAATGCACCTTCCCCATATTACGAACTGCCCGATCGAACAAAATAAATCGAACATGGTCATCACTTCTTTAAATTAAATAGAGTTTCAACAGTGCGCAGGCATATCTAGACCACTAATTCAATTGTAGAAAAAAAGGCACAAAGTGGCACTGGGGTAATGAAGAACAAACTTCTTTTGACACTTTTCTGGCAGCCGAAAAAGCCTCACTTTAGGTGCCAGACCTAAACAAACCCTCTCTGTTGCAGACCGACGCCACTGATTATGGACTTGGCACAGCGCGTTTACAAGAGTGTGCAGGAGCTCTCAGACCTATTTCTTTCGTAAGCCACACTTTGACCGATGCGGAACGCAATTACCCAGTAACAGAGAAAGAGTGTCCAGCCATAATTTTTGTCTCTAAAGATGTTTGATATGTTTTCGGTAGAGCTGTGCGAGTAGCAAAATTTTAGGTGCGAAGCGAATTCGAATATGAAAATTTCAGTGCAAATCAAACAGTATATTTTTTTAATGCTTCCAAGCAAAATTACAGAAAGAAGTTGCAGAGGATCCCCAAGCATATTGTTATGAGATGTGAGCTGTGTTATAAGGAATGAGGAAATGCCGAGGCCGAATCATGTTCGTTTACGTGACTGACGACGTTTTACATCTGTGGGGATCGAGAGCGTCCCCCTGCCTGGCGCCTCGCTCCCCAGCTGCCGCGCGCGTGCCGGCCGCGTAGCCCGGGCACACATAGGCACCGGCAATCGCCAAGATGGCGGCCAGGGCGCCTCTTTGTCTGGGCGAGCCAAGCGTCGGCTCCCTCCCGCGCTGGCATGTCCGGGCACGCTACGCTGGCGTGCTGCGCGGGCCTACGTCACAACGCAGCGCCATTCCCCATTGGGCCGCTGGTGACATCCTCCTCTCCTACGAGCTAAGATGCGCCCGACGATTCGCTCGCGGCGGCAGATGCTCTCAGGCTAGCACGAGAGGTTGACGCGCTGCTCTAGCAGGCGGCTTCTCGTTCGTGTGCTCGACCGCTGCCCTTTGTGTGGTAGTCTTAGCGCCGCTGGCAAGCGTACTCGATCGGTCTTGCGGAGTTCCCCTTACGGCCTGCAAGCCTGTGAGTGTCGTACTGTGCTGCATCTTGGGTTAATAAACCCGTTGTTGTTGTTACCCTGCCTCGTGCGTGGTTTCTGCGCCGTGCCGGAGAATCGACGAACCCGGCCGTGGCGTCTTTGTTCGCTGCGGCAGTGGAGAACGTCGCGTCCCTACACGGTCGCGCTCGTAGGTAAGCCTAGTGCAAACCTATCTCCACATAACTGGCGCCCAACGTGGGGCCCGAACCCACGACCCTCAGATTAAGAGTCTCATGCTCTACCGACTGAGCTAGCCGGGCGCAAACGGACAGCTGTTATTGCTGTCGGCGCCGAGTGCCGGACGCAGACTGGTATTGCTGCGGGCACGTTGGATTCGTATCTGCTTGATGCTGATGGCGTTCTCCTGCGCTATGTCCCATCTGAAGAAGCTCCCCAGGAGTCTTTCAAGGTGGTGATACCCCGCAGTCTAAGGAAAGCCACCCTCGGCTATTTCCACGACTCGCGGTTGGCCGGACATGCGAGTGGCCTTAAGACTTTTCAAAAGTTGTGCCGCTCTGCTACCTGGCCTGGCATGAAGCGTGACGCCCTTCACTACGCCCGCTCATGCCGCGTGTGCCAATGTGTGAAGCCTCGTGGTGGCAAGCCCCCCGGGCTCATGCAGCCGATCGACAGCCAACACCCCTGGCAAGTCGCGGCCTGCGACATTATGGGACCTTTCCCAAGAAGCCGGAGAGGCCATGTTTTTCTCCTGGCTGTCACAGATCACTTCACGAAGTGGGTCGAGCTGTTTCCCCTTCGGAAGCTAACGGCACGCGCAATCGGGGACAAGTTGACCGAGGTCTTTACCCGCTTTGGCTTTCCGGCGGAGTTGATCACGGACAACGCGTCCTACTTCACGGCCAAGGTGTTTGTGGATGCGTGTGCTGCCTTTGGCATTAAGCACCGCAAAACAACCACGTATCACCCACAGGCCAACCCGACTGAGCGGATAAACCGAAACCTCAAGCCCTTGCTGACAGCCTTTGCGCAGCAACACAGGGATTGGGATGCCTATCTTAACGAAATAGGCTTCTCCTTGCGGTCCACGGTGAACCGTTCAACCGGGTACACGCCCGCTTTCCTCAACTTTGGGAGAGAGCTGCCTAACCCCATGGACCGCGTTCTGCGGGGCGGCAGCGGGGCGTCCGCCACAAAAGCCGGCCCGTCTGGCTACGCGGCGGAACTGCGCTCACGGATGGACGCAGCCCTCGACCTGGCGCGTTCCAACCTGGCAAAAGCGCGAGCTGGACAGAAGGCTCAATACGACCGGTCGCATCGGGAAGTGCACTACGATGTCGGCGATCTCGTCCTCAGGCGCAATCACGTCTTGAGTGACGCCGCCAAAGGCATCTCTGCCTCCCTGTCGGCCAAGTGGTTGGGCCCATACCGAGTGCAGACCAAAATGTCGCCTCTGGTGTACAAGCTGGCTGACTCCCAAGGGAGACAAGTCGGCGGTCCAGTTAACGTCTCCGACCTCAAACCTTTCGTTGCCCGCAGCAACGACTTGGGAGGGGGGGAGGCGGTCACCGAACCGCGGGAAAACCGTGAGAAGGCTGGCTCCAAGCCACGCCATCGGTACAACCTGCGGAAACGCACCTAAGCAACCTTTCTCCCACTGACAGGTAGCTGGACTTTATTCCATACCATGATAGTGAATGGAGAATAACCGCTAAGGTGCGGCGGCACACGTCTGGAAGTGGTAGAAGGCCCTCTTGGCCGAAAATACCCTCTGACGTGTTGTCCAAGCCATAACCTGGCAAGCGCCCCCTTTGTTGGGCAGCACTATCAGGCAGGCACCCCTTTTCGGCAAGCCGGCTATGCCGGGGACATTTCTGTCCACTCCTGCGTCGCCCAGTCGTCTCCCTGCGCCTGGCTCTACCGGGCCACCAGCCTGTTCCTGACCAGCTGGCCTGCTGTTCCCTGGTCCTTCCTACTGTGGCCTGGTTCCTGCCTTCTGGCCTGCAGACACCACCACCCTGCTTAACCGACCTGGCAGCTTCGGCAGCCGCCCTCGGTGGCTGGTCCGCCCACTCAAGCTTTGGCCCAGGCCCGAGCGTGGTCGCTCCGGCCTCCGTTCCTGGCTGCCTGCTGTTCCGGCCTGCTGTTCCTGTGAGGCCCCCGTCCCAGCGACTTTCGGCGGTTGGCTGCCGCTCGCAACTTGCAGCCACGCCTCGTACGTTCCCGGCTGCCAACCTCTCCAGTCCGGCGAACCTCAAGCGGGCCGGCTGCCCGCCCTTGTGCAGTCTTCCCCGTTCCTCCTGGGCTGCGGACCTTCTACGGCAGTGGGCTCTCCCTTGTGGTGGAACTTTTGGTGGAACTTTTGTGTGGCCATGGCCGACTTTTGGACTTGTACCTTCAGGAAGACGACACCCCCCTGTTGGACTTTGCCCCGTTGGCCAGCCCCCTTGCGGCCGAGCTGACCTTGCTACTTGGCCTCGGACAGCCTCTTTCACAGGCTGGCCTCGGTCTTTAGGAGGGGGGAATGTGGGGATCGAGAGCGTCCCCCTGCCTGGCGCCTCGCTCCCCAGCTGCCGCGCGCGTGCCGGCCGCGTAGCCCGGGCACACATAGGCACCGGCAATCGCCAAGATGGCGGCCAGGGCGCCTCTTTGTCTGGGCGAGCCAAGCGTCGGCTCCCTCCCGCGCTGGCATGTCCGGGCACGCTACGCTGGCGTGCTGCGCGGGCCTACGTCACAACGCAGCGCCATTCCCCATTGGGCCGCTGGTGACATCCTCCTCTCCTACGAGCTAAGATGCGCCCGACGATTCGCTCGCGGCGGCAGATGCTCTCAGGCTAGCACGAGAGGTTGACGCGCTGCTCTAGCAGGCGGCTTCTCGTTCGTGTGCTCGACCGCTGCCCTTTGTGTGGTAGTCTTAGCGCCGCTGGCAAGCGTACTCGATCGGTCTTGCGGAGTTCCCCTTACGGCCTGCAAGCCTGTGAGTGTCGTACTGTGCTGCATCTTGGGTTAATAAACCCGTTGTTGTTGTTACCCTGCCTCGTGCGTGGTTTCTGCGCCGTGCCGGAGAATCGACGAACCCGGCCGTGGCGTCTTTGTTCGCTGCGGCAGTGGAGAACGTCGCGTCCCTACACGGTCGCGCTCGTAGGTAAGCCTAGTGCAAACCTATCTCCACACATCCACCATATCGTTGTCAAGATACTATAAATCAGAACGTCAACGAATCATCTGCCGATGTCGACACTAAGCTTACAATATCGGCATTAGACTTGCGGAAGCTACCTGTTGCAAAATCACTATGATGTATGCTGCCTCCACAGAAGTTGTGGCGGACACCGTTCTTCTGCCGCTCTCCTACTTCGCGGCATTTCTTGGCACCAGCGTCAGTACTGGCGAACAAGATCTCACGCGTTTTCCGCACGCCAGACAAATGCGCGCTTCCGCAAACCTGGCCAACTAACATTAAAATGCAGCGAAAAACATGGCCAAAAAACAAAACAATTATTTTTTGCACATAAACCTAGCGAGAGTGCGCTGTCCGTTGCGTGCAAACGAAACTGTGCTGCTACGCGACGCGTAGTGACGCGGGTTACATAACGTCCAGCATTGGCACGAGCCTGGATAACTTAACATTCGCCATTTTTAGGGTGATACTAAAGAATTTGATACCTCAGGCTGATTTCGCGGCACCAAGACATTATTCATAAAGCACTTTGCTCAAAACGAGTCGATCAAGTATGATACCGAAACTACATTCGCAGCATTGGCAACAGCATCACCATCATAAAATGGCGACGGAACGCATTTGACACACGGAGGAAGGAAAAAGAAAGGAGGGAGCATTACGTCACGCAATTGAAGCCCATCGTGTCGGCCCAGAGTGCGGTAGGTTTTAGTACTACCGGTAGAGTTCTGTTTCGTGAACCTCCTCCGTGAGCCGGCCGGTCTGCACCGAACAAGCGCGCTTCGATTGAAAGCTACCGGGCGCCATACCCAAAGTCTCGACAAATCTCATTCTGCTGGCTTGCCAAGGCTGGCTGCGTGACGTAATGCTCCCTCCTTTCTTTCCTCCGTGGTTTGACAGCTGGTCCGCAAGGCTCATTTCATGCTCGACTACGGTCCGTCTGCATCAAATTTGTTCCCAGCGAAGTAGAAATGGTGCATGCCTCTTTCATTATGAAAGCTCATATCAAAGTAAACCTCGTGGACAGCTACGTCGAGTCTACTTTGTGTGCCCGAAATCTGTGTCCATGCAAACAAAGGAAAGAGATGTTCAGCTGCACGTCGACCAGAAAATGTTTCCACGGGTCAAAAATGGGAAAATAGCCGGACTTCCATGACAAGCTTGCAGACGCTCTCAAGCAGCTCTGTGTAGAACGAGCTTGCCTGGGTAATGACCCTTGAATCGGCAAGCGATCGAGGCAGATCCAGAAGTGACCTCAAAGCAAGCAAAACGGGATCGCCAAATGACAGGAATTGCCAGCAGAATAAATATCGCTTTTTATGAGGGTGCAATGTGCTTGCATTTTTTTTCTCGATTAAGTACGGTGTAAGCAGATGCCACGCCTCGCACTTTTATGCTGCACTCTTGCTAGTCTGATCACACTAATCGAGCTCCCTTGCCGAAAATAGTGTCAGGGTGCTCGGTTAGGTTGCAGTATGCGAGAAGAATTGGATTTCTGTGGATCATTTAGAAATTTTATTTTTAGGAAATGATACCGTTACACTTATTTTCCATAAGTCAGAATACTTCGAATATTCGCACCCTTAGACAAGCCTTGCCCTGTCTTAAATGATTGCCTAACCCGCCTGGCCGATTGGCCTCATGGGCGCTTGCCTAGCAACGCTATGACTACATCAGTGAGCGCAAGAAGGGTAGCGCTAACACAGTTGCTGACATACTTTCACACACACCTGTGTCCACTGAATCCCAGGTCGAGGCGGAAACAGTGCGTGTGGTTACAGACCACCCGTGACCATGGAGTCACGCTGGGGTGCTTTGGTGACTAAACAGGAGCTTCTGGCAGCTCAGCAGAGTGACGGACTCTGTCATAAGGTGTTGGAAAAGCTGGCAGCACGTGACCCAGCTGACACCAGAAGCAACGACGAAACCAACTACCTACGTACATGGAAAAAGGGGTCTCTGGTTGCGGTATTTTTCCCAGGCTGATGTGAAGTCACCCTTTCGTGTTGTCGCAAACTGCGAAAATCATTCATCAATCATCCATGACAGTCTTTTAGCAGGTCATTCATCTGGGCAGAAAACATATGAGAAGTTGTGCCGTACCGTAACTCGGCCAGGTATGAAACAGTGTGTGCTACACTACATGCAGTCCTGTTCAGCTTGTCAAAAGGCAAAACCACGTGGTGGTTTGCCACTTGGAACAATGCAGTCAGTTCAGAGTACGTCGCCATGGCAAATAGTTGCATGTGACACAATGGGTCCATTTCTGATGAGCCCGTGGCGAAATCAGTATCTGCTTGTTGTGACTGATCACTTAATGGGCTGAATTGTTTCCATCACACAAGCTCACTTCGCAGGAGGTGTGGGAATGCCTTCTCAAAACTTTCATGAGGTTCTGGTTCCCTGCCCAACTGATCACGGACAATGCGACGTACTTCACCAGCAAGGTGTTCACTGACTGCCGTAACACCCTGGGAATTCACCACAAGCGCACATCTGTCTATCATCCGCAAGCCAACATCACGGAAACCGTAAACCGAAATCTTAAATCTATAGTTGCTGCGCATACT
This sequence comes from Rhipicephalus sanguineus, assembly GCF_013339695.2. Classification (NCBI taxonomy): domain Eukaryota; kingdom Metazoa; phylum Arthropoda; class Arachnida; order Ixodida; family Ixodidae; genus Rhipicephalus; species Rhipicephalus sanguineus. Next base: position 12,259,173 of record NC_051184.2, read on the forward strand.
CATCACCACAAAGACTGAGATCTGAATTTGGCAGAAATAGTTGTTCTATTGTTCTAGTTTGCAACTAGAACAATAGCAAACTGTTCAACGGGTTGAATCCTGCACAACTTAACCTGGGCAAGGAATTCAGTTTTCCGCAGGACAGAGCTTTGCCACGTCCAACCATTATTCCGAGGCGAAGTTTGCAGGTGACTTGAGGCAGAGACTGACCGACGCAGTACAACAAGCGAGGCAACACCTCACTGTATCTCGCATAGTACAGAGAGGACAGTGCGATAAGCGTCGATAGAACATTAGCTTCGAGGTTGGGGACTTAGTGGAAACACCTGCTCAGCGACACCTCGAGAGGTTTTGCAGCCTCCCTGGCAAACAGGTGAGATGGACCATATAGGATCACCCAGAAATCTAGGCTTTCGTACACGATCAAAGACTGCTTGTATAACCAAATGTGCAATCCTATTCATGTCTCAGATCTGAGGCTGTTTTAAACCCGTCAAGACGCAGGTGACTAAGATTCAGAGACTTCCTACCAGAGCTTGGCCCCCCCAGTCACCACCGCCGCCACGCAGGCTGTACAATCTGCGCCCTCTGTGACGCAGAGGAGCTTGGGAAGATGACATTCAAACCCTTCCCCTGCTCTTTTATTGTTTTCCCATTGTTTCCCGCCATTTTGGGGGGCAGGAGGAAGCATTCGTAACCCCCTCCCACAGCTGTGATGCTCTGATCAAGTTCTTTTTTTTTTGCTGCGGCATGCACATGCCTTTTGCTTGGAGGAGGGAAGAGTGTTTACTGTTTTTTTTGTTTGTCCTTTTTGCTACAATCCTTGTCTCCCGCTTTTGGAGCAGCGTCAGAAAAGTCAAGGCCACCACCACCCGTGCACCTTGCTCGTTTCTCCAGATCCCCAAGGAGCGCAGCCCCAAGATTCCTGTCGGCAGTCCCAGGCCTGGCCGACCTGCGGCGTCGTGTGCACCGCCGGCCGCCGTCTACAGCCTTCGCTGTTACGAAGATGCTCCAGGTGCCCTGCAGTGCCGGATCTTCTGGACCTTTCTGACCGCCTTTCTGAAGAGGGGGACGTGTGGGAACCACACGCACCGGCCATCTCAAGAAAGTGCCGCGTGCCGAACAGTGGCAATGTGCGTAGCCCACCTGCATGGTTTAAAAGTTTATGTGCGTAGCCCACCTGCATGGTTTAAAAGTTTATGTGCTGCCTAGGGAGAGGTCTCTCGGCTGCCGCAAAGGATAGACGCTGCCCCAGTTCATGGACTCCGCCTCCCTGTCCCACGCCCCTGGGCTGACCTTTCCGTATGAGCTGTAGTCGTAAATAAATTGTTTTTTGTTGTGCTTTGAAGCCTCCACGATCCTTGCTTCGACTACAGACGTGGGACTCAGCAGGCCTAAAACCCAAACTGTATACGAGACATAACCCCATCAGAACAAGTTTGAGGTAAATTTAACACCTAAATACTTGCAATTACTAACCTGTGTCACTTCTCAGTTACAACATGTATAGGAATAAAAGCTAGGCTATGGTTTACATGTGATTCTTAGTAGGACTGCTTTGTGACTGGCACAGTCTTGAGTGACTTGCATGACTGCTATCAGGAACTTTTATCAGTTGCGCTCATCAAGCAACTTCAATTCCACCCTCCCCATGTATCTCCTGAAAAGGGTAGCGATTGGGATGATGAATGTTCCGAACAAAGTCATGATTACTGACAGACTGAACATGGTCTAACTCTAGTTCAGTTGGATTCATTGTAGTAACAGACATGACCATGGTCAAAATACAAATTGACCAGGGCAAATGAAAGTATACATGCATGCAAGCAACAGAATGATCAGCCTTTTCCTTCATGTGTGGAATAAATTTCTACGTTGAAATGATTTCCATATTACAGACTGCTTAATTGCACTTGTAGGTTACAAATGATCCATCAGCCACTGTATTAGTAGGCAATGTGCCGAGTCCATTACTGAGCACACCATTCAAGAAGGCTGTTTTTGTTCACACTCCATTTTAATAGAAAAATATTTTGCAAGAGAATTTCTGAGACACCACTATATCAAAAAGATTACGTCCAGAAGAACTTTCATTAGGGCTCTGAAGGTTAGAACAAGCTTACCTGTGTTAATTTATGGGCAATGTGGATGGCAGTTTCAGTGTGCAATGTTAGAGGCCCGCAGAGAACTTTCGAAGTTCCATTTGCAAGCGCCATTAACACAATCAACTGCAATGGAAGACAGCATATCCACATTAGGCCTTGACTGGCCTTTTCATACGAAAACTGTGACACATGAGCTTTTTCTTTTTCAAGTTTACCAACACTCCAGTTTTTCATAGCATGCTACGTGCCACCCTGACACAAACTATTAAGGCATTCATTTTAAACGTGGCTAAAGATATGACGTTAATTTTGAATGGTTCAATCATTATAATGAAAGAAATTTATAATGTTACAATATATAAATGGCAGCACTAGTTACAAACAACAAACAATAATTTCAAGATTATACTTTGAATATAACCCTTCTTGCCTGCATCTTAGAAAAAACTTTAGGCTTTGCAATTTTGAAGCTATTTTTTATATTGCATTATATTTAATCAAGAATAAAGTGTATAATGCCAACATTAGACCACTGATGATATGTGGCGCTTAATACCACAGCGGCCATTCCCGGCCAAAGAGCAGCAAGACTCGACGGTGTGATTAATGACAAAGTTGTCTGTATAGAGGCCCAAGAACCATGCCCACAAAAGATATGCAAAATATATTTACCGGTAAAAGTCATGGCAAAAATGTGAATGGTGTACAACAAATCTAAATATACTTCTAAATAACCACATGAACCACCGAAACGACCTAAGCGCAGCAGTTGATCCCCTCTGCGACTGAAGAAATAGCCTCGCTCATATGCACCTGACACCGATCCCCAAAGGGCTTGTGACATCAGTCCGGGGTGCATGCCCATTGCTGCTGACTTCTCACACTGTATTCAGCCACAGACACTTGTGCCTCACACAGAAGGGTCCAGATGGTTGTGTTTGTGGTCCCAAACCTTTAGCCACCTTCCGGTGTGAAGCTAAAGAAAACGGAACTCAAGTAAAAGAAGTTTACTTACTCCATTAGAGATAATGCATAATGCAATGAGAAAATGTGCACGTGAATCAACCACAAAACCACTTGCTGAGCAGTGCTCAGTGACGAGTAGCTGCGGTCACGTTGCACTGTCAGTAGTGGCCCGACAACGGACCGCAAAGGGTTAAAGCTATTGCCGCAGCATCCTTTGGCGAAAGGATATGCTACAAATCTAGGGTAGAGTGAGTAACCACGACTTCACAAGGACATAGAAAACTGCGATTTTATTTTCACACGCAGCAATAAATATGTAGCGAGTGAGCGGAAATAACAGAGGCAGAAAATGAACATTCAGTGGGGCATATATTGCTGAAACAAACATGTGTGCAGGGCAAGATCAAGACAGAGCAATATATATGGCGTGTTTCAAGACATTTGTCCAAAATCCTAAAAAATCAGAGAAATGCGATGCCTTCACAGTTACTACTTCTGATCATTTGGGAAAGTAATTTAGAAAGTTAAATTATTTAACTTTTTAATTAGTGGAGTTAAGCTGTTCTGTCAAATGGGAAAATTGAAGTCCATCATGCAAAGAACCCATTGCAGCTTTGAGATTTCAAAAAAGAGGCCTCTAGTGATAATTGCAAAGTAATCAAATTCAGCCAAATTCAGCAGTGAAACCAAAACATGGAAGAGCGCAGCTGCCATGTCTTTCTGAGATGGAAGGTGTGGGAGCGGGCTAGTTGGTATTCCACAATGCTAAAATTTTAGCGCGAAAAGTGCAAGCGGACCTCGTCGTTTCTTTGTCCGCTGTGCACTTTTTGCGCTAAAGTTTTAGCATTTCTGAGATGTCCAGAATGAGTGAGCATCATTATCTAAACCATCAACCGAGTTCGTTGTGCGGGTTTGCAGGCTGCGCTTGCAATTACAGCACAGATTGCACACACAAGTTTACGAATGCAGTACAGCTACACCTTTGTAATCGTCCTCTTGAAGAGCGACGTAATTCTGGTCGTCTGCTTGTTGCGCTCATCGGTGCTTTGGTTTCGCCATTGAACTGGGTTGAATTTCACTATGCCACAATAATTACTAGAGGCTGCCTCTTCTATATCTCAAAGCTGCGATGGGTTCATAGCATGAAGAACTTCCATTTGCCCATTTCACGTAACTCCACTAATTTAAACCTTAATTTAACTTTCTTAATGTTCAAAATGATGTCTTTAACAATTTTAAGATGCCTGGCACTACAGAAAAAGCAATTGTGAAGGCAGCGAGTACTTGTCATATTTTCCCGATTTTTGAGGATTTTGGACACAGTTCTTCAAACACCCTGCATATATATTTTTTTACTTCGACAAAGCAAGGTATTGCAACTCTTTTCAAGAAAGTGAGAGGCAAGGTTGGCTGACACACCTTTATACTTATCTAGCGGTCTCACAGGCCTCAAGGCACGTAGCAATATGACAAGAAATTGTTGAGCCTAAATCAATATCAGACAAAACATGCCACTCTATGTGACACGCAATGGTGTACCATGAACATGCCTGCACCAGGCATGGCTCAAGTTTCATGACCCTTCAAAGCCATTCCAAGTGGTAAAAAATCACACTACATGGAGAACATCAGAAAAAATGCACCATTTGAGAAATAAGTAGCACCTTCTGCAATTCCACACTACCACTATGGTGGCCTGGGAATACCCCAGCTTTGCTTATGCTACTGATCTGCATGCCACTCAGCATGCTACTTTGACCTCATTTCTTATCCGAGTGCAACTGTGGGTGTGTTCTGGCAACATGCGCAATTAACCCTTTGCAACAAGGAGTCTTCATTCGGAGACGTGAGTTACTTTTGCCATTTCTGTGCACTATTGGCAAGGAAGAGATGACGAACAGTGAGCTAATGGTAAATTAAGCATTCTTGTTGGCTAAGTTCACTTATATCACTCCTGGTTGAAATATTTGGCTACATGTGATCTCTTCGGTGAAGGCAGTACCATGTTTAACGTGACATTGGATGTGCGGCGTTTCGACAACAATTTCGAAACATTTTTTTTAGATATCGTTTTAGTAAAGCTCGCTGCCAGCAGATAAGTGACGAGGGTAGCGATGCGGGCTTGTTGGTCTGTCATGCTCCTTGGATGTGGGCGCAAAAGGACAAGGTTCGTCCTTGTCTTTTCGAGCCCACATCCAAGGAGCAGATTTAAGTGGGTTGTTGAATTTGGTTTATGCAGAACTATAGCATGACTGAATGTAAAATACTAATTAGATAATTATTCATTAAACAGTAGAACCTCGTTGATACGTTCCCGCTTAGTACAATTTCTCAGTTCCTACACTCGCAAACGCAAAAATTAAAAATAACCCAATACAACTGTGTGTAACATGTTCCTGTTAATATGTCCCCGGAAAATACAATTATTCGGCAGCAGCGTTCAGCACCGCAAAAAACTGCGATCATATGATACGTTTTGTAGCCAGAAACTCATTCAGGTGTGCAAAAAGCGCCCTCCCGTGTACTTGTGAAGCGTGAAGTGGCAGGCAGCCGCCACGCGGCGACGGCTGCTTCTCCGCAGTGCCTTTCCCCCCTCCGCACTTTCTCTGCTTTGCTCTAGTGTCCCCTCCACGTCTTCACCGAAATGCTCAAGTGTCCCCTCCGTGTCTTCTACGAATTGCTCGATCGCCGCTCTCTTGTCAACCACACACCGAACACGAAGGCAGGCGGCGACGCTGGCCATCAAAATCTTCAAACGGCTTTAAAAAAAAAAGTCTTCTGTAGCACTAAGCATGATTTCACTGAGCATTGCAAATCTTTCATCCGTAGCCCAGTACATAGATGCACACTCGTTCCACACACTTCTGTTCAGACACCATGGATACAACCACAGAGCTTCCTATAGATACACTAGAGGGAACTCTGGCGCTAGTGTCTATTGGAGCTGCAACGCATGGCACTTCAGCCAGCATGGGAATGATGGGTAGTACACAAATTTGTCTAAACTTCGTTCTTTCGGCTCCATTTGGCTCTACGTCACCTGCATCCGCTGTGTTGCAAGACGAAGTTCAGCCAAAGTCAGCAGTTCCACTTCACCACTTTAACCTTTTTAGGTTCACCAATTTATATCTGGTCACGAAGTTCACAACGGTCCATTCTTTTATCCAAAACGAACACCAAAACATAGCAATAAACAAAGCCACAAGCGTGTTCGAAGCCGTAAGCACGAAGATTAGGCAAATCCATGTACTACCCATCATTCCCATCCATGGTGGCTGAACGATTGCAGCACCAGAATTCCCTCTAGGTAATTGTAGGAAGCTATGGCTACAACAACAGGCGAGGGAACTAACAATGCAGCCCAAAGAATTCAGTACAAGACCTACGAAAAGGCACATGCCGCCGCCGCTGCACAACACGCCGCGACACGTAAGCATAGCAACACCGCCATTGTGCCCATTGGATCTGGCTGATAATTTCCCTCACTTTTCTCCCACAGCGCGTTCATTTTCGGGTTGCTCCACCCATCACACGGCACAATTCCAATCGGCATTCGTTTTTCTCTGGCTGGTCATTTCTGCCTACCAGCAGGTCGTCAGAACCTGCCAGAAAAAATTTGTTCTGAAGATCTCTGGAAGGTTTCTGGTTATCAGACGCCAAAACGAGACGATGCGTGCTCACCGCCATCTCTGTGAGGACTCGAGGGTTCCCAATGAGGGGTGGGCACTTGGGGAATTAACTTTCGATTGCCATTACACCGGGCGTTATCTTTTAAGGTCCGTTCCGCCGTGTGAGATGGTGCAATTACAAGTGGCGGTGAACATATTGCCGCATGTCTCAAGTTAAGACAGAACGCAAACTGATCGGCACGAGTGTGTGACGTCGTATGCGATAGCCACAAGCAGCTGTCACTTTTGGGGACGCTTATCACTTTCGCGAGATTTCGCATATCGTGTTGTACGGCGATTGCTATGTGCACTGCGCAGAGTTGAGCTTGTTAAGCCTTTAGCGGGGCGGCAGTTTTCTTCATGGACATACGTTCTCCAATGCGTATGCTCGAGAATATCACTTCCGCTCAAACCTAGCCCCATATTTCCAAGCGGCAATGCAGAAAGAACGACGCTCATGCGGCGCGAAGTTTCGTCTGCTGGCAAGGCGTTTCTTTCTGGTTGTCCCAGAGTTCGATTTTGCAATATTTGGGTTGTCTCGAGATTTCAACACTTGTGACCACGACGATATTTCCGGTCAGGACTGGAACTAGTTGGCTGACCTCTGGCTGCCAGCGAGGCACCAGAAGTTCGAAAATCAAAGAGTCTTTCCGTGTTTTTTGAGAAATAAATGTTTTTTGCCCTTGCATCTCAATATGGGCTTGTCAGCCTCAGTTTTTACTGGATTCGGATTGTACGTTTTCCCAGATCTCATGTTTATTTTCCGTATTTTTTTTTTTCTGAAGCGTATCAACGTGGTTCTACTGTATTTACAATCAAGTGCTGAAAGATACACTATAATTTATTGAAACACTTCCTCTTGCTTTAAGTGAGGTCTCCAGAACCTTGGCATCAAATTATGTAAATTTCACGCGTCTACAGACAGTCGATCATAACGCGTGGCGCAAAGGGTTAATGAATTGGCCCTATCTATGGGCTGAGCAACTGATTACTGCAAGTTCTTCCCACACGGGCAATACTCTCCCACAGGCACACCTCACTTGCACTACAGCTCTGCACGCTGCAACTTTCTTTAACACTGAATGCCCTCATTTTTCTTTGTTTTCCACCTGACGTCACTGGAGCCAGAAACATTGCCATCAAGCTGTGCCCGCTGTACCCACCCCCCATGACGATGATCAAAGGGTCATACCTGATCTTGGAGATGCTTATCAACGCAAACATTGTGCCTCAGTTCCTGGCAAAGCTCTTCAGCTGCTGCTTGGCCAACAGCTTCTGCCATTACACCTGCGCACCAATCACAGCAGAGCACAACTCACTCGTTTAAACCGAATGACCCACAGCAGGGGCATGAGTTACAGCACCCAACAAAGTACAGTCCAATCCATATACCTTATCAGCACCAATTACCAGCAGCCTTTTGTTGTAGACACGTAAGTACATTGCTCAAGTGAACCACCGATGGTGTGAGGTTATTACATCGTCAGGACATGGTTGGCTGTGGCAGAAGGACAGAAGAGTAGCACGGTGCGGCTGACACGGTATGCGTGTGTGAGATGAAAAGAGCAAAGTGGTCGCACAAAAGCGAGCCATGGGCCGAACGAAACTCGAGCCGTGTTTGAGAGAACCTGAGGATCTTGCCGGGATAAATGAGTGCACTTGGCAGTAGACACACTACCAACTCAGTACTACAACAATGATGCATTTATTTTCCATGCCTCCTTCAGTGCACACAGTTATATCATCCTCCCATTCGCCTCCACCCTGCCGACGTCGACTGGCTTCTAAAGGCGCCCTGCAACACTTTTTCAACGTGGTCAGAAAACACTGCCAATCAGTAGTCAAGGCTAGTGAGAACATGCGAGCCAAATGTTATAAGCACGCGGCCTGGAATTTACAATTAATTCTCAATGTCAGCTAGAAATCCTTCTCTCTTCTCTTGACAAACGACAAGGGCCGTACACCCAATTTCACGAGCTGATTTGAGCATCGTGTGCTGCATAGTTACCGCGGCCGCCGTGAGAGGCTGCCCCGTGCTTGCGATCACGCTGAAAGTAAGCAGCGTGTTCGAAGAAAAAATTAAAAGAAAGTGCTCGTCAAGTGCCATCCCTCCCTGCTTAGCTTCCAGTGGGACAAGAGAAGGCAATCCGCCTTTTTCCCCTAGCAGCAAAGTCACGAAACATCTCGGAGGCCCCTACCAAAACGGCAGAGGGCAGCGCAGGAAAATGAAAGAGGCAGATTAAGGCACGCGACAAATCTCTAGAACTCTGCTCGTACTTGACGGGTTCTAAAAATTTCTGTGGCGGTCGATTCGCGATGCAATACGCTTTTTTAATGACGCCATTCAACGATTAATTGGAAAAGTGTTGCAGGGCCCTTCATACAAAGCCTCCCATTACCGCAAATTTCATGCAGCACAAATGATTTTTGGGCACAAGGGACACATTAGTAAACCCTGTATTTTACTAACCACCCATGAACCAGGATCCTAATCATTCACTCCATCAAGCACAACAGCAGGCAGAAAAGGCCTAGGCTCTTTTGAAAGCACGAATGTCATCAGAATAATTCTGGACAGTAAACAGAATGTATAGAAAGTTTACGCAGCTTGAGCTTCCAGTACTGTAATTAAAGCATGAGGGAAAGTAATCTTCATTTACAAATATCGAGTGGATTCCGGGAAAATGTTAGGTGGCCTGAGGTCATGGGATTAAAGAAATATAGGGCTGTCCACAGAAAAACAAAGAGCTGTAACTTCATTTATTCTTTTATGGTACTCTAAGTAAACATACATGAATTTGCGCATAAATTGACTTTGTTAAACACGGTACAACTGCTCAAGCTTAGAGACAAATATTTGCATTGAAAACGTGTGCTTGGTAACTGCTCCACAAGCTACTTTGGTCAATCATGTTCTCTTGCATTTCGCCAACTTGTTTCTTGCCGTTCTTTGTCGATGCTGCAGGCGCTGTCTACACCATGCTGCCGATAATTCCCGATTTCATTACACAAACTGCTGTCCTGTACCATTCCATGTGCAATTTCTTTCTAAAAATTCTCAAAAAGACACTTCATGCTGATGGAAAAGGGTGTCGCTCTTTGTAGGGGCGTCGCTATTTTGGCAGGCATCAGCAGACGGCTCGTATACCCTCCTACATGCTGTGCTCTCAACGCGAAGAGAAATCAGTTTCTCTCCCTGGAGTGGCTGTATTCTCTTACACCAGCATTCTGTAGAGTTACGTGAGACTGGAGGCAAGAGGCCTTACATCACATAACATTGCTATCACATTCACTGCTTCGCCCTTGCGGTGAAACAGATTTTTTTGTTCATTCGCATTTAGTGCCACAGTGACCATCAGCTCAAGGTTGGCATCACAACAATGTCTCCAGCGTTGAAATGTCTCCCGCACAAGCAAATGTGCTTCAGCTGAAATAGGAAACCGCCAGTCTCTTGTCGCGCAATGGCTCGCTTAGTATGCATCGCCCGGTAAACAAAATAAGGACACCTTTCCGTCGGTGCTATTATATCCGGAGCAGCAGCCTCGCACACAGCACGTGTTAGACATCGCAGTGATGGCGATGGATGGCCAGGTCGGTTATAACCTCTAAGAGAGCTCATTACAACGTCTAGAGTGCATCCCCTTCTGGCTATGAAACACCATAGAGTGGCAACTGTGGGTGCTGCATGAAACTCTCCCATGGCATTACGTGGGAGTTGCATGATTGAAGGACCCTGGCCCTTGGCGCTACCCTTCTACGGCGCAGCTCTGAGTCGAGACGTTTGCGTGGGCAGGCGCTCTGTACAACAACAACAAAAAGAGCAAAAGTGCACTCACTGAGCAAAATAAACAATAACAATGTACTGTTCCTAGCAGCGTGTGTACACGAGTAATGGGTCAAGGTAGCTCCTAGAAGAAGTGAGGCTCTTTGTTCTAATGAAATTTAACACTGGCACAAAAAAATGTCAATACAAATATTATTACATATACACGTGCAACTGATGAGGTGAACTCGCACATTTACTTTTAATACGTAACACTTGGTGAATTAGTTCACCCATTCAGCAAATGTTTATTGCAAGCAGGCCAGGCGAGGATTGAATGAAATAGGCAACCCTCGCATAGTATATCATCCTCACATCGTTTCAAGTCCTTATACCGTTTTAGCACTCATTTTGCTCTCCTATGTATACATGCTTGAGAAAGACTGCTAAGCTTTCATGCTAATGCCAAACAACTAAACTAATAAAATACATCACAAAACATAGCGTTCACGTAAGAAACCTACGGGAGAGCACATGGAAAGGTTCACTAAGGTTGTGTTTGACTATTTGGAGCACTTTTCACTTGAATGACTAACCGGAAAAAATATTTAAAAGCAGAGAAGGATGCAAATAGTAGTAATAATTTATATTTGTCAGGGTTTTACGTCCCGAATCCCAGATATGATTATGAGGGACACCGCAGTGGAGGGCTCTGGAAATTTTGACCATCTGCGCCTGAATCCAAGTACACGGGCCTTCAGCATTTCATCTCCATCAAAATGCAGCCGCCACGGCCAAGGATTAAAATAGTAAGCACCCATTACGCATTCATCAATGCTCAGGACGGGGCAACTGAGTGCACTCTTAGCTGCAAAGCCTGGGACGAGGAAAGGCAAGAGCTCCTTAGAATGCCATTAGCAGTAGGTTGCATCCATGCAATGATACCGGCTAGCTTATTGTGAACACAGTTTTAATTTTAGTTTTGGACCAGGTTGCACCACCTAACAATTTTCTAACAAATTTTTTCAAGAAAAAAAAAAAGAGGCATGCATCATGATTTAGTTATTGCTGTACTGTTGAGACCTTCATTGGGCAGTTTTAAAATAAGCAATTTCAAAGGGAGATTATGTGTGTTGCGCACATTTACTTTACCACAAGCACTGCGAAATTGGACACAGCCGCTCTTGGAACCACCATTGTGGTCACCACTGCGGTTGGCCACACATGTCTATCCAAGTTGTGTGCCCATTTCAGGATGAAAAGAATGAAAGCTTGGCCCCAAAGAAATGTAGCAGCACTGCCTGGGAACTCTGGTCAAGATCCCCCAAAAATAGAATTAACTGGGGAAGAATTACCGCAAGTTTAGTGCATCATGAGGGTGCTCCGTGACTTACAAGACTTCTGTTGGACTAATGTATAGCGGTGATGGAAATTTGCAACACCACAGAGGATCTCCATCAATTCTTTGGACATGGTTTAGCAAAACATGGCCATAACAAAGGTACCATAATTCATTTCTGAAGGAACAAATTGTAGCGCAAAGCAACACACTGACAGGACGGGACTGGCTCTTTGTCTGTCCCCGTGTTGCTTTGCACTGCAATTTTTTCCTTCAGAAGTCACGAACCAACTAGCCCAACAAAACGTTTTGCTAAGCCATAATTCAGGTTGACACCTCGCATTCGTGCTATTTAAAACTGAAAATTTTTAGCCATTAACTCTTTCGGGACCGCGTAAAAAAGAGGCAATTGGGAAGGGTGTCAGAAGTTGTTTTTTTTTATTAAATCAAGTCATGGCGCTATATTTCTGTTACGTACATCAAAATGAAGCTAATGAAATGGTCTTTCACACAGACTGAAATATCACCCATAAAATTATACGTAGTAATAATAAAAAATGTCTGACTGAACACTTGCTGCAAGGACAACATAAAAAATATGAATAAACATAGATACTTGAGCGAAAATAGTACAGTAAAAAAAATCCGATATACAAAACATGCCTCATTGCCCCTTTTCTTACTCTGAAAAGTTTGGTACACATATCTGCAGCACTTTTTTTTTTGGTGTGCTTCAAAACAAGCGCAATATTCATGCCCAATGGGGCTTGCGCCACTCAACTAAGCAGTTACGCACGGTAGTGACAGACGAATGTACTTGAAAGGTACTGAAAAAAAAAGACATCTCTTTCAAGTCAGTTTCCTTCCGCTCATAACAGAGCTTGCAATCCTTGCGCCTGCCTACATTTTCTGGCTTGTGGAGCGCATGACTCACGGATGGCGGTGGAGCAGTACCAGGCATCATCAAGATTGAGAAGCTGATGGATGAGCTCTTCTCTAAATAAACAGTGCAAAAAACTATAGACAAAAGAGAACAACCACACGGGACAAGCTCTGACTGCCAAAAGAAACATTTATTGCGCATAACCGCACTTAAGTAACAGAGCTGCATACCACGTGCACCAGAGGGTCCGGTTAGAATAACAAGATAAAACCATTTATGAGAAAACGGCAAGATGATAGCTATCTTCATATGCTCGGATAATCCAGCTTTTTGCCAAGTAAGGCAATCAAGGCCTGAGCGACGCATGTATCTGACAGAGCACTGACGTGGGCAGCCTCCACAATTTCCCGCTGCGTCTGCCCCCCGTGACTGTACAAAATGGTGGTGTTTCCAAACAAAGGAACACATCCGCATTCACGGCAGTGTAGCGACAAGTGCGAGCTGGCTTGGCCTTTGAGAGAATTGTTGTGCTCACGCAGGTGCACATTAATGCAGCGCCCCGTCTGCCCAACATACACACGGTCACATGAAAGTGGGATCGAGTACACCGCAGACGTAGAGCAAGAGACGTACTTATTGGCGTGTCGGATTTGACAGGCAGATTCCTGTGTCGGCAACCTGCTCGCAATACGCTGGTCGACCTTCACACGAAGCTTACCCAGCTTATTTGGGGCAGAAATTAAAACTTGAACATTGTAGCGAGAGGTGACCTTTTTTACGCAATGGGTCATGCCATGCACGTAGGTCATGCCATGCATGTGACCGTGTGTATGTTGGGCAGACGGCGCGCTGCATTAATGTGCGCCTGCGTGAGCACAACAATTCTCTCAAAGGCCAAGCCAGCTCGCACTTGTCGCAACACTGCCGTGAATTCGGATGTGTTCCTTTGTTTGGAAACACCACCATTTTGTACAGTCACGGGGGGCAGACGCAGCGGGAAATTGTGGAGGCTGCCCACGTCAGTGCTCTGTCAGATACATGCGTCGCTCAGGCCTCGATTGCCTTACTTGGCAAAAAGCTGGATTATCCGAGCATATGAAGATAGCTATCGTCTTGCCGTTTTTTCATAACTGGTTTTATCTTGTTATTCTAACCGGACCCTCTGGTGCACGTGGTATGCAGCTTTGTTACTTAAGCATGGTTATGCACAACAAATGTTTTTGTTGGCAGTCAGCGCTCGTCCCGTGTTGTTCTTCCCTTTTGTCCAGTTTTTCACACTGTTTGTTACTATGAATACATAAAAACTACAGCTCAGACCACTTATAACGTAACCGCTTACAATGCAGTATCGGCTATAATGCGGTTATTTCTGACTCCCGTTTACCCTCCCATAGAACTCCATGTATACGCATACCGCTTATTGTGCAGTCCCCCGAGATTAAAGACCGGTTATAATGCCACCGCCAGAGCGTTCTCAGAGATGCGAGGGAGCGAGCGTGCTTCTCAGCGGAGTTGCGCCGGCGGGGGACAGAGCGGCGACGGCGTTATAAAGGAGGAGGGGACACGGAACGAACGAACAAGGAGTGGGGGGATAAAAAAATAAGGGATGGCGGTGGGGGGCAGCAGCCTGGTGCGAGTGCGTGGTGTGAGGAGGGGTAGCGGTTGCGTGGCCAACAGAGAAGACTTTGCTCCCTTCGGCCGCCTGACATGCGCGCTCCACTACGAACGGGGCGCCCGCGTTCACATCAAGAGCACGTTACCGCTGTTTGTCTTTGTCGGGAAAATAGCTGCTTCGTCGTAGAGTGCAGATATCATGCGTGCGACCTCGATTCCCCCGCAAGTAACAATGCTTTGAGACACGATTGAGCTTTCGGCCCCCAACAGGCGTACTTACAAGCTTGGAAGACTTTTTCAGGATAGTTGCCGCGGCTGTTCTTCCGACCACGAACCGAAACTTTGTTTCACGTGTGATGGCCTTGGTTTAGCTCGCGAGTGCTATCTCTTCTATGCCCGATCTCCGTGCTGTCTAGGGCAAGCTTCTCGTGACGGCATACCAAGTTGCAACGCGCACACTAGGCCTAACAAACGCTAGCTGCCATGTCGGCGGCCGCGGACTACAGAAGTTGCGGTTTGGTGCCGAGTCAACGAAACATTTTGCAGTTGTTGCATTTAGATGCGGTGACTGACACCTTTAACGAAAACGTGTGCGTGCGTGTGAGACACACGGGTGGTGGTTTGTGGTCGCCACCGTTTTCGACATCGTGCACGCGCAGTGTGTTACCGCGGCGACTTCCCATGACGGCGCATTTTTTTCGCGTTCTTTAAGTCGGCACCGCAGGTCCGCGGACGCTAACCGTTCAACATTTTCAAATGTAAGCAGATGCACACTTAGTCTTACGTCCCAGTCGCATACTTCCACAGTCGGAATCGCGCGCCTGCCTGTTGGTCATGTTTTGCACACGTGCAACCTTTCAAAAATGTTTTGGTTATAGTGCGGTACCGCTTATAGTGCGGATATTCGAGACTCCGGCGACTTACGTTATAAGCGATCTATGCTGTAGCCCAGCTTACCACTCTCTTCTCGAAAAGCTTGTTGAGACTCCACCAAACAGAAATAAATCAATGTGAACAAACAGAAAGCTTCTGTGGCTACTTGCGAGAGAAGTGGATGTGAAACTATACTCCCCAACGAGTACTCGCTGAAGTCCCAGGTTGGTCCTCGTCCGAATCGCTCTCCGAAATAAAATCCGAGCTGTCAGTCATGTTAATGAAACCTCACTGCTCGACTCATCAAAAAGACTGCCATCGAAGTAGCGGAATCACGCGATTCACGCCGGTTTCTTTGTGCGGCCTGACGAGAGCCCGACGCCATAGTCCGCTACGTTCGTTGCCGCCGATGTCCACTAATCTCTCTCTCATGTGTTGCCACTTTCTGGAAAAATGGCAAACTATGCTGAAACCGAAAGTCTAGTCATAAAACTACACACTAGATAGCAATACATGTAAAAACGCGCAAAACTATGAACTTGGCAGCGCGCGGAAAGCCATCGATCATATATGATCAATGCTCAATGGTGTGGTCCCGAAAGAGTTAAGGCATGCAAGGCCTCTTGAAGTAGCATATTCATTAGGCCAAATGAGAACGAGTAGCTCGGTTTGGTAAACACAGTGGTGTTGTGCCACTTTGAACAATACCCGAGGTTCTGATGGCATGTCGCAACAGTGAAATGAGTGCAATAACATTGCCCACACAAATTGCAACATAGTGTTGAACTGGTACTTCTTTCTAATGACTGCTGTGTAAAGTATGTTCTCAGCCCGGCATCAAACCATTACCGTGGCCACCACCTCTCTACTTGAACAACATTTATGTTGCATTATGTACCGTATTTACTCGATTGTAATGTGACCACGACTATAAGGCGAGGAGTGACTTTTCCTTGCGTCCACGAAGAAAAAAACAGTAGTTTCGGTATTCGATTGTAACACGAGGGTCGGCTTCAGGTAGCAAAAATCCGGGAAAAAACTATTTGAGTAAAAACAGTAATTGAAAGTAGAATTATTCCACTGTTATATGGACATTTCTTGTGGCATCTTAAAGGGACACTAAAGAGCAAAACGATTTTTCTCGCATTAGTAAAGTAGTCTTCCACGATACCAAAAACACCACGCTTGCTGCGAGAAGACGCTTAATAAGCGAGAAAACGCGCAAAAAGAAACCACCTTGAAATTCCCGCACCATTTGTCGTGACATCACATATTTTTGACTGCACCTGCTTGGGCCTACGTAGTTCCTAATCGATTAAATCGAAGTACATTGTCCTCTGATGGGGCCAGAGACTTAACATAACGAGTTTGTGGAAATTTCGTCGAGCCAGTGGCGCCAAAATACGTTAAATGCTCTTTGAAATCTTTCACGTCACGAATTACAAAGTTCGGCGCGAAATTTAAACATGAAACTTTGAACTTGGTTTTCTCCTCTAATAATAAACCTATGGTGGTGAAATAAACTACACAAGAGTTCTCCGAGCAAACTTTATCTATCTAAACCAATTCAATGTTTCTCTTTAGTGTCCCTTTAAGTGTGAAAAAGACCACAATACTTTACAGGAAAGGTCAAATTTCAATACAACAAACTAAAATTGCTGATTTCACCAAATATATTGCATCGAGTTACCCCTATCTTTTCCCCATAGAGAATTAGTTGAGAGTCGTGTTGTGGTCCTTATTTCTTTGTCCTCAGCTGTGTTAGCAATGCTGTTTCTCAAAATGGCAAGCACAGTTGAACCAACTGTTCAACTACACACCTTGAAATAAGTTGTGGTATATTTTGTGAACTGGATAACCATGCCATAACACAATCGCTGGCATATCCTTATTTATAGTTCAAACTCCTACTCAGGAAATTCTTTAGCTAAAGAATTCAAAACAATAACAGTGTTACATATTTTTTTAGGCAGGATTAATAAGCACTTTGTTCATTTCACAAAGGGTCATGAACTGCGCAAGCATCTTGTCAATGACAGCTGCTGTCGTCCTACCTCGTTTTCCCAGTGCACTGCCAGCAACCTTCATCCCAGTTGAGGACTCAGCAACCAAACTGTGGACAAAAACACAAAATGCCTAACATTAACATTTATCATCGCATATTGATACAAACATTTGGTTTGACATCTTGCAAAAGGAAGCTCACAAGCAGTGTGACGGAACTGGCCTCATTATTCATAACAAGCTTAACATTAATGGGCCCAACTTTTTCAAATTATCACCAAATCCAAGTTTTCGACACAGGCGTAGTATGTATATTGAATTTCCATTGAAGCATAATGACACGTTTAAGTATAGCTATTTTGCTAGAGTAATTGATGAATGAAACATGCTGCCCGATTAACTGGTTCCCTCGTCTTCCTTTATTACATTTTTAAACGAGCTGTTCGCTCTTGCCTTATTGGTTCACGCAATGTTTCCAGCCACTCATTCTTAATGCCACACCATGGCCTCGATGAGTACACTTGTGTTTCTTTTTCTTCCTTTTTTTCTAATGCAAATATATACTTAGCAAGCAGCACCTTCACAATTATTATCTCAATATTTGTGTTGCACGTGTTTTTTTATTGCACTGTACCTACTGGTTGTATTTCCATTCCGGTGATGACCCTTCCAGGGATAACGGTATTAATAAACAAACAAGGTGTGTTTCTTGTCTCCTTTCTTTTTTTCCACATCACTTCAGCACTCCCTTTGGCAAGGAAGCAATGCAAGCTAGAAAATTAAGCACGCCTATTTCATAATGGGTTAAACCATTAACACGCTCACTGCGGCGTGGGGCACCAGTGGGTCACAGCCTGTGCACCTCCTATGTGGCTGCAATGTGGCGAGTATGCATCTGCTTGCTGATGTGATAACTTCATCACACTTGAACGCAGAGGTACGATTCTTGTTGTGAGAGGTTATAAATAACCAGAAGAATACTCTTCTGGAGTTAGATGCCGTACCAATTGGTGACACACGACACAGTGTATGAAAACGTTTTCATGCTGCGTGCGGTGTGACCCACCGGTAACCCACGCTCAAGAACTCTCCGTCATGAGCAACCGTTCAATGTTTGAGAATGAAACCAATACATATATTTTTATTGCATTCGACGTGCGATGGCGATGTTGTTTTTAAGGAGCGGAGTGACGGCCTATTTCTCTATTGTATTGCTCGCCACCATTTTTTGCTGCGGTTTTTCAAGTATGTCTCACTCGAATAAGTATACATGTGTTCTTCCTGGTGCTCCCAAACATTTTAGCATGACTCATGGGTCATCATGCCTTTGACGAATGCAAAAGAAAGCACGACACAGAGGTACCAAATGTGTGTTTGTGTTTTCTGGTGCCAGACACCTTAGATTTCAGCATAGCTTCACGTGAGAAAGCCAAAATATAGTGCTGTGTCTTTCAAAAAAGCGTGCCAAACACCAGTCGCAAGGGTAGCAGGACCATCTCTTTGGAGCGAATGAAACGGGCACAGGCGCGTGACCCACCGGTGGGTCATGGCGCACCTGCAAGATATGCCGAGTGGCCCACGCGTGGGTCACTGCACATCTAAAAAGAGACCTCAGGAAACTGTGCCACATCTGCAATGTTGACATCTTTTTACATTCAATGCACCAAAACATTGATCTAGCTGGTGTTACGACCAGGGGTTAGCGGCATCCCACCGGTGCCACCAGTTTGTTACGACTCAGGTCTGGCGGGTCACATAAATGGTAGCTGGCCCCCGCAGGAGTACCCGTTAGCCAATCTTTTGCAGAGAGAATGGCGCATTCGTACTGGAGAGAACAGAGGTTTATTTACATAGAGGCATGATCAGAGATGTCAAGAGAGAGAGAGACTTTTACAACATGTCTTCGGCTTATAAAGCCCCAAGTAACCCTGAGGCACTCAAAACCAGTGTCCACAGCTCCCGCCAATCCAGTGACTTGCCATCCCGGCGTCCGGCCTCCAGAAAGAATGGCAATGAGTCACACAATCCAAGTGGCACGCCCCGACGACCCGAGGGCGAGGATGAGAGTCCAAAAGAGCAGAAATGGGGGGGGGGGGGTGTCGCTGACCTCGAAGGGGAGACGGACGGCTCCCTTGAACTCGCACAAACTTTCATGTCTGCGTGGGAATGCAGAGGTTTGGTGGGAAACTCGAGGTAGGCGCTGTCCCATGCTGACTGCACCCGGTAGAAAGAGTCGTCCGAGGCCTCCCCTTTGTTCCAGACAGAACCCGTCTGCAGCTGCATTCTATGCTTGCCTGCCCCCGCGGGCATAAGCTCCCGCAACATGCCGCGCTCCGTGCCTTCCTCCAAGCCTAAGGGGAAACCTTATGAGTGACAAGCGTGACTGACATCAGCACGCACCATGGCGCCGGCCACGTCGCATTCCAAAGCCGGTCGTAACACTGGGTCTGCTTATAATGAACCTGAACATCACCTGTTTGTTACATCCTGACATTCACTGCAAGGACTGTGTGGCAGGCTGCTCCATACAGTCCCATGACATGTGCACGGAATTGTGTGCACGATTCCTCCCTGACACATGCATAGGTCGGCAAGCTCACTCATGAGTCAACACACTCAGACTCAGATCGAGCCGTGAGTCTGAGTGAGTCAGGCTGAGTAATATTTTCACGATTCTGAGTTTGAGTGAGTCCAGTTGATAAAAATTTCAGTGAGTCTCAGTGAGCCCTAAGGGCAAAATATATTTCATGAGTGAGTCTGAGTGAGCTCCGCATATTTTTGCCGACCTATGGTCCTATCTACTCAATTTCAGCATTACTATCAGCTTTCTGATGACTCACGTTTATACTCGCACATACTTTAAAGCACTAGCGTTCATACATCCCAATATTTATTGATCAGAGGCGTGAGTTTTGGATGGGGGTGAGGGAAGGGACGTTTGACTTCCCTCTGGCAAAACATTTCATGGCAAGTTTTTGGTAAAATATCCCGTGGGAGTCATCTCTTTCGATAAAAATGCCCTTACTGCATTGTAACCATTGATAACTCATATTTGAATGTATGAGATCAAAATGCGCCAAGTAGAACACCAGTTATATGAGATACTGATGTTAAAGCGCATTGATACTATTGTTGAAAAAGTTAATTATACGCTAATGAACTCGTGAGTCGACTCACTCAAACTCACTCAGACTCAGATCGAGCCGTGAGCCCGAGTGAGTCCGAGAGAGCAATATTTTGGTGAGTTTGAGTCCGAGTGAGTCCAGTACAGAAAAATTTCACTGAGTCCGAGTCCAAGTGAGTCCTAAAGGCAAAATATTAGGGGTGTGCGAATATTCGAAAGTTTCGAATATTCGTCGAATATTACATTCGAAATATTCGTATTCGATTCGAAAATCGTGTATTCGAAAAGTTTCGAATATTCGATAACTTCGAATAATCGAAAAATTCGAATATGCGATTTGATTATCATGCATAAAATAACTCGTATTCCACATTTCTGCTGCGTTCGTATAGGTAAAAACGTTGCCGAGAGGAGCGATAAACATCGCAAGTACACGGAGGCACGATATCTGCCTGTGACGAGCGCCCGAATACGTATGATTTATTGCTGGTGCATCTCCGATGTGCAGCGCTGTTGGCGATCATGTAACCGTACATTTTCAATATTATGCGGCCGTAACGTGCCGCACTGCCATTCGTTCACTACAGTCGAACCTCGTTAATACGTACCCGCTTTAAGCGTACTAACGGTTAAAACGTAGTTGCGACGAATCCCCGACCGAGTCTCATAGAGCCTAATGCATTCGCTGACCGCTTAAGCCGTAGTGCTTCACCCTATGTCTACCGGTTAGTGCGTACCCTGCGTACCGCGATAACGTTTTGTGCCGTAAAATTTTACTGCGCCGCTGAACTTCCCAACGCCACAATGTGCCGCCAAAGGTTTTCAGTCTTTTCGAGAAGTGCGTATATCGGTCGATCACCGACTCCGACTTCCGCGCGATTGCGGCGATGCCTTTACGGATAAGCATCGGGAAAGAACGAAGGTGAGGCGGCGGCCACCGACGAACGCGCCAGCATGACTTATCGCCGACAACCTTATCACAGTAAGTATCTTCAGATATCTGCTCGGGCACGCGTGCGGCGCAGCACTACTTTAAGCCTACTGCACGCTTTTAATAGGCGACAACCTGAACGCGCTGGGCCGCCGATCGCTGCCGCCTCGTTGTGCGGGGCCGTGTTCAAGCGCGCGCCGCTTTGTAGAAACGAAAGCAGCTCGCTGTTGCGGAGTTGAGCGTTGCTGGTCGTGGGCGACGAGAAGCCTCTTTGCATAGACGACGCATACGGTACAGCAAGCGTAGCGCTGTTGTAACCATACTGCACGCTTTTATTGGGCGACCACCCAAACGCGCTTCCGTCCGCTGCCAGGACCGCTAGAGCGTCGCGGAGTGCGCATTGCTTGCAGGAAGTTCGTCATCGCCGCGTTAACCGAACAAGCTCATCTGTGCTCATCGCCGCATCTGTGCGCGGTCTGGAGCGAAGTGGGTACGAAGAACACTCCCACGACAAATGCGCGCGTGCGGTACAGCAAGCGGCCCGGCGGCCCGGCAGTGACGGCGTGAGCCGAGAAGGCGACGCGCTGCACGCAACTAGCCAGGAGACGATCGGCTCCACGCAGCCGTACCGTGTTTCACTGGAACTGTGTCAGTTTTCATTTAGTAGCAGATCGCGGTACAGACGCACACCACATATATATTGCGGAAAGCCGACACTGTCCGTTCTGTCGCTACGTTGGTCACTGCGTATACCGGACCCTGTAATAGTTCCGAAATGCTCCTTGGCGTCGCCACCGCGCGCTATCGGCACTATCGGACGGTCGTGCGAGAGTACCAGAATCTTTTTTCCAGTTTGGCAAAAAGAAAGAAAAGGCTTTCCAGTGGGTACTTTAGGCAATATTTGCTGTGGCACTGTATTTATTTCTTTGCTGGCGGCGATGCCGTATGCGAGGAGATGAAAATTTTTACTTGGTGGTTAATGCGTACTACCGTTTAGTGCGTAGTTATGCGGCGTTCCCGGCAGGTACGCATTAACGAGGTTCCACTGTATGCGGGACCACTTCTGAAGAAAGACAGTGACCCATGTGACTGGTGGCGGACTGTATATATATATATATATATATATATATATATATATATATATATATATATATAAGCACCTTCAGATACCCCAGTCTGGCAAAGCTTTGCCCCATGTACTTCCTTATACCATCCACTTCTGTTCCAAGCGAGCGTTTTTCAGTGGCAGGGGGGGTGGGGGGTTGTCTCTGTTAGAAGGGAGCGCCTGCTGCCTGATCATGTGGAGCAAATCATATTTCTTCATGATAACATCTAGTCATTACTTTCATTGTGCCGTGATATTTGCTTGTGTTGTGATGTGCATTGTGCTAGCCTGGACATTGTGTTCTGGAGATAGCAGTGTATGTTGTGTTGCCAGTCAGGCTGTTAATGTCTTTTTTTTTTCTCAAATAGCTACATGTTAAATAAAATACTGTTACTGTGGAGGCATTTTTCCTTTGATATTCGATATTCGAAGGTGGATATTCGTATTCGATTTGTATTCGAAAAATTTGATATTCGCACACCCCTACAAAATATATTTCATGAGTGAGTGAGCTCCACATTTTTTGCCAACCTATGGACAAGCGGAGGCCTGTCCAAGATAGAATGAATAACGTAAACGTTCCAGCGGAAGTCGAACAATATTCCATTCATCAAACAGATGGATCACCCATCCAGCATGAACAGGTCGCCCTGCGGCAACGTGTGATGACTGCCACAGTCCCGACTGTGCTTAGGTGTGCCGGCATCAGAGCCGCAGCCCTCACAGTTGTGACTTCCGTGCACTTGTAGAACTGCCAAAGTACTGAGGCTTCGACAACTTGCAATCACGGGAGATGTTCTTGGAACGTCTAGACAACTTTTGCCTCGTCTCTGGAACTGACGAGGCCAAAAGGCTCGGCAACCTGGTGCGGGCTGCCTTGGGGGGCAGCACTAAGCTTTGGTGGCATTGTCGGCACTTTCGCCTTATGGGAACAGTTCGCACAAGCCTTCCACGTGGAGGTTGCCTTAACCGACTCAAATTGTCTCTTAAGTGAGAGCTGGAACAACATATCCAGCACACAGAGGAAAATTTAAAGGAACACATCTAGGCGATATTGGTGCACTACGACCGCATCAGTGAACGCTTAGCCGAACAAGAAAAAGTGCAGCGGGTTCTCCGCCAAATGCACCCGCAGCTACAAGACCTTGCTGAATGGTCAACACTGAAGGACCTTGCCATGGAAGCAGATGGACTGATGCGAACAGCATGGAGGCGGCGGCAGTACAAATCACTGCCACCACCAACAAATCCAACCATCATGGCTTCCGCTAATAGTTTCAGACAACAACCCACGTCAGCAACAGCCACTGTGGGCATGAGTACGTCTACTACAATGTCTTTGGCATACCACTGGCCACCATACCCTGCAGCGGTTCAACCATCGTACATCTATGATCAATTTCATCGAGCCACCACCGTCCCCAATCTGATGCAGCTGTTAGCCCATGCCACTGGCCACTCATTGGCAGCCGCCCAACCCACAAGTCCACTGCCAGCACTGTGGAAGGATCAGACATCTTGCCCGCCAATGTGCCACCGGTAGGCAAAATGTGCTTCCCATGTGTTTCCAGTGTGGTCAATCAGGGCACATGCAGGCTGAATCTCCAGAAACAGTACTTGGCAGGCAAGTGTTGGTAATGCTACACCAGTGGGCATCACCGACAGTGCACTCCAGGTTGCAACCACTGCCAGCAAAATGCAACCCCTTCTCAATATCTGCAACGGAGCTATGACGATCCAGCGCTCTTAAACACTGGGTCCAGGGTCAGACTGCTGGGAGACATTAGTAAAGAGCATGAG
Organism: Rhipicephalus sanguineus; assembly: GCF_013339695.2. Lineage (NCBI taxonomy): Eukaryota > Metazoa > Arthropoda > Arachnida > Ixodida > Ixodidae > Rhipicephalus > Rhipicephalus sanguineus. Next base: position 12,283,348 of record NC_051184.2, read on the forward strand.
ACACATGCCAGACGACGAACAAGAAGCAATGGGCTCTGATCAGAAGGGAGAAATACTTGATGCTGTGCAGTGAAGTGGAAAAGTACTGGATAGTGTAGTCCATTAGTGTAAAATCAGCTTTTTCTATCATGGTACCAATGCCATTTAACGCCAATATCTCACATAATAAGTGCTCTACGATACGCCTTTTGATCTTGCACCTTCAAATGCGTATTAAAAGTGATTTAAATCCAGTGAGGACTTTTCTAAAAAATAAGCGACTCAAGCGAGATATGTCATCAAGAACTTCCCCAACTCACGCCTCTGATGAATAAATATTAAAGTGGCGCTCCTGCGTTGACGTATGTGTGAATAGATTTGAGTATAAACGTAAGCTGATAGTAATGCTTACATTTGGTGTGGAATAACCCATATTTATATGGTTTTCAATTTGCAATTAAATGTTGCTGAAAGTCAGCACTGTGCATGTTCTCTGCCATTCCTGCCTGTTGCATTGGTCTTACATTCACAATTGAATTATTCCTGAAACACGGTGTGATGCCATAAACTGGCTTGTGTGAACACATGCCCAGGAATTAGGATGGATGGATGGATGGATGCTATGAGCGTCCCCTTTACAACGGGGCGGTGACATGTCTGCCACCAGGCTCGAAAAAAAAAAAAAAGCTTCTTTGTTTCATGTTGGCCTAATACCTTATCTACATTGATTAAATCTATGTTATTATACCAAAACAATATAAATTCACGGTCCATCTCTCTGCTTCTTAAGGCAGAATGACCTTATTTTTCCCCCATTATTTATTTTTGTTCTTTATCTCTACTTTTCTGCCACCAATACTCTAACCGTCTCTTACTTATTTCTATCGCGGACGTGTGCAGCTTTCCATTGTTGTCCCTAAAACCCAAGGCTTCATGTAGACTCGTGCCCACACGTATACCTGGGTGAATATCGCCACATTCAATCAGTACATGTTCCATCGTTTCCTTAGTTCCCCCACAGCATGTACATTGTTCTTCTTCGTTACTGAATCTCGCTTTATAACTACGCGTTCTAAGGCAGCCCGACCTTGCTTCAAACAGTAAAGCGCTTCCCCTTGAATTATCATAAAACCTTTCCCTCCTTATTTCGTTTTTTCCCTTTCGGTAGTTACTCAGAGCCGGCTTCTTTTCCATCGCTGCCATCCAATAAGTCCTCTCCGCCTCTCTGACCTTCCGCTTAATGCTCCTTGTTGCCATATCGCCCGCACTGCTAGCCGTATATTTACTGGTGAGCCTCCTAGTTCTTTTTCTCCACTGCGTGTCAACGCTTTTTCTATACAAATACCTGAAAACCTTCTCTGCCCATCTACTGTTCTTCATTTTCCTCAGCCTCTCTTCGAATCTCATTTTGCTCTGAGCTTCCCTCACTTCAAAGCCTGTCCATCCCATATCACCCTTTACAGCCTCATTTGTCGTCTTCCCGTGAGCGCCCAACGCGAGGCGGCCCACCGTCCTTTGATTTACATCCATTCCTGATTGTACCTCTGACTTCATGCACACTACTGAGTTCCCAAATGTAAGCCCCGGGACCATCACACCCTTCCACAGCCCTCGAAGCACCTCGTACCTATTGTATCCCCATAAAGCTCTGTGCTTCATAATTGCAGCATTCCTCTTTCCCTTTGCTACCGATGCTTTCTCTTGTACCTCCATATATCTATCCCCCTCATTTACCCATACTCCGAGGTACTTGTACTCGCTTACCCTCGGTATTTTTTGGCCCTGTATAAAGACCGCATGGTCTTCGTGATCATTGAATACCATCAATCCACATTTTGTTGCACTAAATCCTAGTCCTAGAGCCTCACATTCCCTTCCGCATATATCTGCCAGTCGCTGTATATCATCTTGACTGTCCGCAAATAAGACAATATCATCAGCATAAAATAGACCTGGAAGCTTCTGCTCAACCATCGTGCCGACCTGCTTGTGTGACAAATTAAATCCAATGTTGCTACCTTCTAGCGCTTTTTCCATCCTCACCATGTACAGCATGAATAACAGTGGGGACAAAGGACATCCCTGTCTCAGTCCCTTGCTAATTTCAACGCTGTCCTTGCTACTTATTCCTTCCCATTCTATACAAACTGCATTTTCTCGGTATATTTCCCTCAAAAGCTGTATACAGTCGTCACCTATGCCCACTTCTTTCAGTATATCCCACAAAATTTCCTGATTAACGTTGTCATACGCCCCGGTAATATCTAGATAAGCTACGTATAAGGGCCTGTTTTCTATTTTCGATATTTCTATACACTGGGTAAGAACAAACAGATTATCGTCTAACCGCCTGTCAATTCGAAATCCATTCTGAAGTTCTCCCAAAATATCATTTTGTTCTACCCACGCTTCTATTTTTAATTTTACTGCCTGCATCGCCAGCCTGTATAGCACCGATGTAATAGTTAGCGGTCTATACGAGCGAATGTTATCCTTTTCTCCCTTGCCTTTATAGATTAAGTTCATTTTACTTTTTCGCCAACTGTCTGGTATTTCCCTCTCCTGTAAGCACTTTTCTACGGCTTTCAGCAGTGCTTCTTTAGTTTTATGTCCGAGTTCGTTAATGAGGCTGACGGGAACCCCATCTAAGCCCGGAGTAGTGCGCTTAGGAATTTTTCCTTCGGCCTTCTTCCAATTGAAATTCTCTAGTACTACATCTTCGTCGGTTGCACTCCTTTGCGTACTTTTACTCACTGGGGGAATCCCCGGGGCGACCTTTTTAAACGAATCAGCTGTTATCTTTCGGATGTAACCTAGCGCTTCATACCCTTCCAATTGATTTCCTCCTTCATCTACCATATGTTGTTGCATTGTGACAGACTTCCTACCCAGCGCTTTTAGGTGGCTCCAAAATATCCTAGGCGCGGCCTTCTTCTTTTCGCGAATCTCTGTCATCCAGCGTTCACTTTCACCTTTAATTTTTGCCTCGACTAATTTCTGCACAATGGATTTTTGCTCTAAATATATTTCCCATATTTGGTTGACTTCGTCCTGTGGCCGCTTCTCCCTTTTTGCTTGTCTGTGCTCCCGTGATGCCTCACGTCGCTTCTCGATCGCCTCCCGGATTTCCTTGTTCCACCAACTTTTTGGCTTTCTCTTTCCTTTCCAACAAATAGTTTTCTTCTCTTTTTCCATTTCTTTCGTGATTACATGTAGCAGCTCACTATACTTCCAGTCTTTGCCTGGTAGTTCGTCTACTTTTTCCTCGACTCTTGCGGCTATATTTGTTATTTGTTTGTCATTTAGATACAAGCTGCCAAACTTTGATTCTATGTTCTTATTTTCAGTTTTATATCCCATTTGTAATATTATGCGTTTATGATCACTACCCAAGCTGTTAATGCCTTCCTCGTCTATTCTCATCTCTCTAAGTTTGTCATATATTCCTTCTGTCATGAGACAATAATCAATGCTCGATTGCCGGTTTCCGACTTCCCACGTGATCTGCCCCTCACACTTAGGCCCCACGTTAACTATCTCAAGACTACTTTGCTCGCAGAGATCTAGCAATAACTTGCCATTGGTGTCTGAATATCCGTCAAGGTCATGAATGTGAGCGTTCATGTCCCCTAGAAGGATTATTTCGGCATCATGACCAAATTCTTTAATATCGGTGCTTATGCATTTCACTATCTCCAGATTCTTTTCTTTGCAGTTATTGCCTGTCCACAAGTAAGCTACACCTAGCCACGTTTTCTTTCCACCTACTGTGCCCGAAACCCACATGTGCTCTGAACACGTTTGTTTCACTCTATCCAATTTTGTTCTGCTATGAATTAGCATTCCAACACCCCCACCTCTCCTTTCTGAGGTGATCCTGTTACATCCTTCCCAAATATAATTGTCAATATGTGGTGGCTCTTCCAAGTCTCTAAGGTGTGTTTCTGTAACCGCATAAACACCTATCTGTTCCTTATTTAACTGTTCCTCAATCTCTAACCATTTTGCCTTTTTTCTGCCACCCTGCATGTTTATGTAACTAATTGCAACACGCGCCTTCTCCCTTCTTTTACCTTTTCTCTGGTTTTTCGCTATACTGCCTGTCAAAGAGTCCCCCTGCTTGTTTTCCTCATTACAAGCTACCGTGGGCACCGAAGGGCCCGCGTGCCCCCCAAAAAAGCTACCGCGCGTCCTGCCAGTCGCCAGCCCACCTCATGACCAAGCCTCTTATCGAAGTGAATTCTGTCTCTTTGGAAACCGCCCCACCTGTGCACCTCCCTGTTTATATCCACTACCTCGAAGCCCTTCTCTCGACTAATTCGCCATATCTCTTTGTTTGCGTCGACAACAGCTCTTTGCAAGTTGATATCTCTCACTGGTACTTCCGGTATTGTGCATACCACTATCTGCACCTGAGAGGAAATGGCGCGCATGTCCTCGACCCCTTTCGCCAATGTGGTCGCTAGTTCGGCTGATTCTTCATTCAAGACGTCGTTTAGACCTCCCGCGATTATCACGAGGTTACGTCCATTAGCCTTAGTTGCGAGTTTTGCGCTAGCTCGTCTCATCACCGATCCCAGCCTATGTCCCGGGAACTTCCCTATTAAAACTCGTTTGTCGCCTCTCACCCTTTCCTTGACTGCTTCTTCGCATCTAACTAAATTCGAGTCCCCGGCGATTATCACGTGTTCCGACTCTTCTGCTGTACCGTCCCGCACCTGGCCACTGCCTCGGTTACTAGCGCGTGCCACTGCTCCCCTCCCCTTCCCAAAACTACTTCGCGGAAGCTGGGTCCTGTGACCCTTGCACCTGTCTTTTCCAAACCTGTTTCCCCCTTCGCGTCTACCGCTGTTGGGGTCGATGCTCCGCTGTTCCCGCTGTCGCTTGCTTCCTGGTTCACCTTGACTACCTTTGCTAACCCCTCCTCGGCTGACTTAAGCCTTTCCCCCATAGCCATCGTTTTTTCCCGCTCTGTCGCCAACGCAATCTCCAGCTCGGCGATTCTTACCATGAGGTGATTCTGGGCAGCCATCATTATTTCCATTTTCGCCTCTAACTCGCATTGCTTACACTTGGCGTCAGCACCCTCTGTCTTCTCATCCGTACAAACCTCTATTTTCCATCCCATTCCGCACCCTGAACACTTTACGGTCTTTTTGACCATGGCTAGATCGTTCACACGGCGGATTAGATACACTTAAAGTCAAATGGTATCACAGAACTCCGCTGTGCGTTTCAGACACGTGGTGACCGAACGGAAAAAAAAAAAAAAAACCCAGGCGACTGTCACACAGGAAACAGTACAAAATTGTAAGCCCTATTATGCTTCAAAGCTTCAATCTAGTGGCTTATGTACTCATATAACTAAAAAAAACAAGCTCGAATCATGCAAAAAAAAAACACTTATCTGACGCGCCTCTAGCGGTCGCCTCTGCAGACATGGGCGTTTTCTGTGGGAGAACGTTGTTTTTCGCAAATAACTAAGAATAGAAGCCATCTTTCAAAATATTGCCGAGGAAATAAGTTCTATGTGGTTATCCTGACATCTCAGGGAAGACTTACCATTACTTACGGCCGAAAACCCTTTCCAAATTGCGGGTGAAGTTTGAAGTATGGAAGTCCATGGAAACAGCCAAATTTTGGAGGCTCTTCGGGCCACTATAAAAAAGCTTGCGACCAAACTATTGCATCGAATGGTATATTCCCGGGGATTTATCAACTTGAAATTATTCATCTTTCGGCTGGTTGCAGCAGCAGCTCTTGAAATGGCAAAAAAGTTGTTCCAAAATCGCAGTTTTCATAAGGAGGTCGCAGAAGTCATTCTAGTAGATATAAAAACCTGATTTTTATCCGCAGTAGCATGCCAATGCGATAGCTGAGCGCGTTGAACGCCCAGAGATCAAAATCACTGATACCACGATTGAGAGTTTGTAGGTTGAAAGCCGGCTGCTCCTTTCTTTCTTTTTTTTTATCGCCTCGTCGCATTTTAGTATGGCAGTTTTCCGCCAGATGGCATGCGATGAAAAGCAGGTGATTTTCAGATTCTTGTTTCGTTTCTTTGTATCTACACCAATCTTTTCGTGCAAAAATAGCTCTTGAAGCGTGGACTCACTGGTGTACAGCGCATATTTTTTATGGATACACACTTGTCCTTCTGTGTGCGTTTTGCTGTGAAATAGTACTTTTCACACAAGACTGACGTTGTTGTTGGTTGCCATGGGCGGCTGTTGGGCCTTCTGATGCCAGAACAACTCTAGTGACGGCAAAAAGCTCTTCAGCATATATACTGTCCAGTAAGCGCGACTTGCAACGAAAGACGTGGTTGCACAGAATCGGAAGCTTTAACTTCAGGCCGACATTCTCAACTCGACTTTGCAAGGTAAGTTGCGACTCTCTCACTACGAGTATGCGTCGAAGTTCGCGTAATTTGATGCCCGCTCAAGCGCCATAGACATGTCGCAGTTAATTGTGCAGTACGTCACCATCTGTCACTCACGTTTCAATACCACTCCTGCAGGGTCTGTCCTTTCTTTTTATCAACAATACATGGTTACATTTCCTGCTTGACGTGATGCGCCAACTGGTCCGAGTTCGTGGTATTGGTTTGTGTGCTTAGCATCATGCACGCGGATGGACAATCAAAAATGTGATTGCGAAACTTCAGAGATTCGGCACTGCTGTTTCGAATAAACAAACCTGGGTTGTGAAAACTCACATTAAGATTGGTACTCTCCGTTGGTCTTTGTTGTGTGCTCGTTTATTTCACGGTAAATAGTTTTTTCTGGCTCTTTTACATTGACCGATCAGCCGGTGGACTTGCGATGTGAAGGTATCTATGCAAAGTGTGCATGACCTACCGAGTCATAGGGTGCGTTCATTGTTTAGAAAGCTCACGTATACACGCCATTTCTAGTTGATCTTGTGCGAGCTGTGACTTCAGGCACTGCAGTGCATCTCTTGAGTTGGAATTTGCCAATGAAAATACTACGGCATATGGCAATGTGCACTGGGTGAAACGACAAACACAAACACACAAAGATCACCCGGCGCGCGCTGCCATATACCATAATGATCAACCGACTAGCTCACAAGTACAGTTAAGAAAAAAAACTCCTAAATTGGCCAATGAAAGGCAGCACATGCCAAAGTACGCTTGGCATGTGTGGGCATTATTCTTTCGATGGAGATCTGAGCTGTTGCTTGCACTGACAGTCATTGTGAATGCTCTCTGCACATATCTTGCTCTCTGTACATATTGTATACCCTACGCAGCACTACGCAGGGCTGTCATGAGCCAGCGTTACACTCGTTTAGAAACAGCTGGCGTGAATGCTTTCAGCGCGGCAAGCAAGCGCTCTCTCCGTGAAAGGGCATCTGCTACACAGGAGCGGTAGGTTGCGCCACGTTAGAAAAGAGAGAGCGAATGAGAGGAGAACGGTGAGATACGAGAGCGGAGGAGGAGAGTGTCACCACTTTACGAACTTTCAGGGGCTTTAAGGCGTGGCGTCACGCCACGTGACCCGCTGCGCAGAGGCATCGCAGCTCCGCTCGCTCAGTGCCTTGCTGCTACTGTACCACGTGGCCAGGCAAAGTTTACGGCAGCTTCGCCGGCGCTTGGTCGCTCAGTCTCGCTATGGATGGCACACTGGCTGGAGCGCCTGTGTATGTGCTTGAGCGGAATCCAGTCATCAGGTAGACAGAGCTCAGCAGGCTGTGAAATCTCAAGCAAAGGAAAAGTTGCCTACTGAAACATCAGGGCAAAGGGAGGCCATATTAGCCCATTGCAGAGAAGCTTTTCAAGCGCAGAAGCGTGCAAGATCAAAGCTACTGCAGTCGCCGTGGTTAATCAACGCGGACAACAACACGCCGAACTTCAATGAAACACGACGGGTATATTCTTTGAAAAACGAAACCAAACACACGTTTTGCTCCTGATAACTAGGTTTACAAGAGTTAAACCGCAGCCATTTTTTTTTTTGTATTTAGCGCTAGCTTGTTTGAACAGAACAATTTATGGACGTCTTTGAGCTCCTAATTCGCACAAATTAAGTTTTCGACCAGTCACTCTGGGAAGCATATTACAGTGGTGTCTTCAGCTTACATAAATACTCGAACTTTTCTTTTTTTTTTTTACTGCATGGGAAAATGGTTAGTATATATTGTGAAGGATACTGGTCCAAGGACTGATCCTTGAGCTACAGCTCTAGTTATTTCATAAAACACTGTCAGGGTACAGGCTATTTCCACTGTCTGTTTCCAGTTTAATAGGTAATTTTGAAGAAATTAGGCACCTTTCACGAAAGCAGTAGCATTCTAATTCATTCAATAATATGCTATGGACAGCGGTATCAAAGGCCTTTTTTATATTGAGAAACATACCATGTAGCTGTCTTATTGACAATAAAGCAATATTAAATAAGCTCAGATAAAGACAAAACAGCTGTGTCAATTGGCTGCCAGGTTTTCTAATCTCATGTTAGCAGGGTGTTAAACATAGGCGCATCTATCAGGGATGCAAGAGGGGCTGAGAATGAGACACTGTTCGACTATCCACTGCAGGTTATCGCAGATTTGTGATGTCACGTGAGAAGCAGGCGATCTTATAGCAGATCACAAATTTTTACCAATAGTGCAAAGTTGTCATACGTGCTTATGATGGTCGAACAACTGAAACTGCAGCCGTTTTCCATTTCATGCAAGAACACTTTAGCCAGCTGACTGTGAACAGAAGTGTGTCCAAGTGCTTTATTACAGCACCATTTTTACAGTAATGTTTCTTGTGCGTCCTCAGATGTAATATTCATTGCAAGCCGCGCGTCTATCACGTTATTTTGAGGCTTCGGGCATAACAGCAGCGAAAAAAATAGTTGTGTGCTGTACTGAAGTCGCTCACTGTGACATTGCCGGCAGAGTTTTCGTTGTATAATATGGCTTTTGTTGGCACTTAATAGCCTTTAACTTTCACTGTTATCTCGTTCATCCTCCGAGCGTAGTTTGGAGCACAAGCGCAGCTCGTCCGCAGTCAAAGCGGCACTCATGTAATTTGAGCACCCGCAGCATCGTGTGGCCGCTGCTGCGGATTTCTCAAGCAGCTGATCGCAAGACAAAGTAATCTAATAATAACAATTGTGAGGGATTTAACGTCCAAAAACCACCATATGATTATGAGAGACGCCCGCAAGACAAAGCTTGCTGAACCATGACACCTAGCTGCGCATTAGTTGTTGTGGTGCTGATGCTTGGTTATTATGTCACATACAATTATTTTCAGCAACTATAATATCAGATTTTCAGCACATGACGAATGGCGCGGCCACTAGGCTGACTTTGTCACATGTGACGCATTATAACTGGTTAGTAACCAAAATAATGCCATGTTTTTTTATGCATAAAGGCAGACGACACCCTTCAAGTAGTGATGCAGAACTATCAGTAAATTGACTATCGATAGCATCGATAGTTTTTTTGAAACTATCAATAGTGTAAACAGACTATCGATGGTACTGCTATCGACCAACTATTGATAGTGCAATCGGTAGTATCATCGTTAATATTACTAGCGATATTACTGCCACATGTGTTTATTGCTTTGTTTTGATGTATTCGAGTTTCACCCACAAAGACTGTTAGCAACGTTTGATGCAGACTGCGCCGAAATGAAGCTTCACAATTGTTTGAGATCACTCTGTTAAGATTATGCGCCGGACGCGAATAGTCAAGTTTATTCGAGAGCTTACGCGAGCACCAGCGATAATGCTGGAAGGTTCGATGACTGATGTATAAAAGACGAAGCGTACCACCGATGATCAGATTACTCGATGGCCGACGACTGTTCTCGCCGCTATCAGTGCGCAGCGTGTATCACTTGCATTTTGAGTTTTGATTTTCCGGGCACAAGTTGGCCCAAATAAAGAGCTCCCTATTTCCTAGTCTTGCTGCAGCATTCTTCACCGTCAAAACCACATGACAATACTATTGATAGTGGTGTGAATAATGATGCTGTTGCTGCCCGGCCATATTGCCAAAATATTTGCGATAGCCTACTATCAGCTTTGCTAAACTTATGAGCAATTTTTGGTGAGATAAATAAATTATTTCCACAGTGAAAATGGCGGAATATGTCCATCAAGAAATTCATATCTAAAAGCAACCAGTTACACCTTACAATTAAAAAACTCAGTTCTCGATATTCTTTTTATTCTGAAATCATAAAAGGCAATATAAATTTGAAGCCACGCAGTTCCACCACATGTAACGGCTTCCTTGCCCTTCAGCCTACTCCTCCGGCTCGACTATGCACCGTGTGCGCAGGGAACCGAGTTTATTCTGCAATGAGGTCACGCTGTTGATTTTATACTATCGATAGTACCATCGACTTTACTATCGATAGTATTTTTTACCATCGACAGTTCGATAGTGATTCGGCTATCGATAGTATCAATAGTACTACCGATAGTTCTGCATCACTGCCTTCAAGTCAATGAGAGGGATTTTTAAAAAAATTAAAAATGGCCTTTTTGAGAAAACCTCAAATTATTTTAAAAGAGAGCGGAAATATCTAAGTTAATATGTACCGATTTTTATGAACCTCAGTTTAACTTGTTTGCGGCAATAAATTCCTAGAATACAGGTATTTTGTGCGATTTGCCACAGGCCCGTAGCCAGGATTTTTTTTCGGGAGGGGGCCCAAGGCCTAATTATTCGAAAGAAAGTCTTTTCATGGTAAAAAGAAAAAAGTTGCCCGGGAATATAAAAGGCTGGATGAATTTCGGGGGGGGCCCGGGCCCCCCCCCGGGCCCCCCCCTTGCCTACGTGCCTCATTTGCCATATTTGTAGTATTTTTCTTTGAAAGTGCTTCGGCAGCTAAGGAATATAAGATAGTACTCATAAGATTGTATTTCACCTGTTCTTTGAAAGGAATAAATATTGTGACCAAGTAGAGCACTGTTTTTTCCTTAGGTGCGGTCAAAATTCAGAAATCGCGAATATGGCAGAAAAGTGTTTTTTCGCGGGGAAAATTTACACATTCTTTTTTAGGTGAACAAAATTTTTTTTTTTCACAAGGCTAACTTCGCAACAACTATAAGGGGTCTAACGCCTAGGCCTGCAGTAAATTTTATCAAAATCGGGAGCAGTGACCGGGACCTCGTGTTCAATCTTATCTGGACACACCCTATAGTACCATGCCACTTTCACATCCGTGGCATTTCTAATAAAACCGGCCCTCACTTTTTCAAAGAAAATTCGTGGCTGACAAGTTAATAATAATAATAATAATAATAATAATAATAATAATAATAATAATAATAATAATAATAATAATAATAATAATAAAACGGTACTACTAGGAGCTAATGAGGCAATATATAATATACTCTCCTTTCCCATTCCCCCAGCGTAGGGCAGCCAACCGGTTGTGTGCCTGGTTAACCTCCTTGCCTTTCCTCGTTTCCTTCCTTCCTTCCTGAATACGTGCAGGGGACTGTAGCACTACGCACGGAAAAGGCGCAATCACTGCTACCTACATTGAAATTGCAATTACTATTTGTGAACAGCTTTTAGACATTAACGAAATTTTATTGAATGGTGCAAAACTGTACTACTGAGAAGGCTGCTAGTATAACTTGCGTTCATGCATAAAGTTGTGTGGCTAATGCACAAGAAGTACTGCTTGTGTATACTATTACACGTGCAACACGCATATGCATGGCTGTCTCACAGTATGCTACGTAAAACGGACTGCTTTTGCAATAATGTTTTTGTTAAACACTTGTGCTGTTCCTTGTACAGGACGGTCAAGTCCTCTCAAGCCGTTCATGCAGCTTCTTCCTTGAGCTCCAACAACAGCTTTGCAAAACACATTCTCTCTCTCTGTATATTAACATCAAGTTGAGTGAAAGTGGTGAGGGGGAGGCAGAAGGGGAGAAGATAATAGCAGCAGACTCGGTGGAGAAGACCAGAAGGAAACAGGAACACCTATCCAATATTACAGGGATACAAAGGTTTCACTTTTCTTGATCTGGGGGTGAAGAACTCTCACTGAACACTGGGTGCAATCCTCTAAAGCCAAGTACGTTTCTATGAACCAAAGTGTAGGGTGCGGTGAGGTCAGGTTGCTTGTGCTCGCTGGTTGGGCGAGATGCAATAGTCATGTTGCTGTTAGAGATATGCACTCGGCAGGGAGTGTTGTTTGAAGGACACATGGGAGCTTGCGCAGCTGTCCTTCTCAAAATTTTTCTGCAGCTGCCAGGAAAATCACCTGGTAAAGTTCGTACATTCCCTTACGGTAAACAAACACTCGCCTCAAAAAAAAAAAAACACATTTTCATGAACCTGACAGGTCCGTTGCTCACATAAGGAAAGGAAAAGCTTTCAGCACGTCATACAAGTATTAAATAGATCCTAGTGAGGGACCTTTTAAGAAACATTACCATGTAAATACGCTTTTCTTGAGCCAGCAGCACAAGAAACAACAACACGTGCAGGACCAATGAAACAAAAGGAGCGCTAACTTGAAATTTACTTATACGAAACTGACCGACATAGCCGGGTCTCAAGCGAGGACCTGATGCCATTGCGCAGACCAGCATAGCCAGTGAAACAAAAGCTGGGTTTCACAGCCATGAACATAAATCTAATTGGTTTCATAACACTTTCACCAACACTCAGCAGGGAGAAGACGAGCTGTATAGCAAGTTATGTGCATACCGAAATACCGCTTTTACTCGAATCTAGGGCGGCCCCGATTCTAAGCCGACCCCCGAAATTCGCAAGGCCTGAAAAAAAAAAACTTAATCATTGTACTCAAATCTAAGCCGACCCCCCCCCCCCCCGCTACTTTCGCACATCGTTTTTTCGAAAAAAACGTCGGCTTAGATTCAAGTAAATACGGTATGTTATTTCGGAAGTCTTTTATTATGTGCTTGAGAAACGTAAGGAGCATTGTTTAAATTAAAGCTTCTTACTTAAAATACTTCAATTCAGAAGGTCATTGAGGAATCATACCTTTCAAATCAATTTCTGCCTTTATTTCTGCTCCTTCTTGAGCTCTAAAAATATTGTCTCTGGCAGCAAATATGACATGGCCAGGCGTCTTAATGCAATAGTACAAAATAATTCGTTTGTGAAGTGCCGCCAACAAATATCAGGGACATCAACTCTGCCTCTGCATAATCTCAAACTGTCATCACCACGTCATAAGCTGGTATTACTTTCTTGAAGTTAGCTTATTTAGATTGTGATAATGGCAGCAACAAAAGGACACTCTTGCTTTCTTCCAGAAACTCACGGGGGCCGACGACAGTACAATCGGACGAAATATATTGAATAGGACGAGAGGAAGGGCAGAACGCCCTTTCGAGATTTTTCGTGTTTTTCAAGCACAGCCAAGTGACTCGTACACACACATTCATTGCAAAAAAACTGCCGATTCAGAATCGAGCAGCCAGCCAACCACTCGGCGCTTATCAGTCGGCGATTGTAGTTTGCTCTCAGTGGTGATAGTTGATATCGTGCCGTTTTTTGTTATACGTATTCTTGTTTTGTCTGCCGTGCGGCATGCGTCATCGCGCCAATTTTGAAAGCTGAAGGTCCGTACGCCACGCGGTGTGAAAACCAGCGAACTAAAAGCAATGTCCCAAATTCCTGGATATGCTGCAGCAAAGCTGCATGGCTACACTTGACACGTGACTGCTGGTGGCCACCGCATGCGGCCATCACCGTGGCAACAACAGTGGTAACCTTCAGGTGAAGGCAATGGAGGCGTCACCTGGATGTTCCTTAAAAATGCCTCAGCGCAGAGCCCTGTGTGGACCGACTTCCCCATTAGTCATACCGTGCCTTACCGCCTTGCTGGACAGACAGTCCAGGAGTGTCTTGGGGACCATTGCACAAACCACAGTAACCTCTGCCAGTGCTGCACTCTGGAAAGTGTCGTGACGGGCTTTACACCAGCCTTCCTTTGCTATGGCTGAGAGCTGCACAGTCCGGGGAGCCATTTGGCACCAAGGACAACGCTGAACCACTTGCTGCGGCCTACCATACCTTTTTCCAAAAAGTTTGCCAGTGCCTTGCCCAGGCCTTTGACTACTCACAAACATCAAGTTATGCAGGTGCGAAACAAGGTATATATTACAATCACCACAGGCAGCCAGTTACCCTGAAACCAGGCAACTTTGTTCTCCTGGACAGTCATATACCCCAAGCAATTAATGCAGGCAACAGGCAGCTCATCAAAGCTCGCACCAAGACCTTCGGATCCCTATAGGATTACGAAAAATGTAGGACTTCCTGCCAACAGACCCCACGACAAGAATTGTCGAGGGGTGGCTCATGCTGACCAGCTGACAGCGTACTATGAACCCCAACTGGACATGCCACAATAGGTTCACGTCCTATGGGAACGGGGGAAGGACTTTGTGGCGGATGCAGCAACTGCAAGGCCAAGAGATGGCGCCACTGGTGGTAGAGCCATCATCGTCGAGGACACAGCATGAGGGGCCGCCACAAATCAAACTGATTCCCTTTAGAAGCATCATCGTCATCAAATTCTACATTGACAAAGCCGGCCTTACAGAGACAGTTCCGCAAGCAAGAGGCTGTTGCCTCCGCCCAGGCCACCTTCATTTCCTTGATGGCTGAATGCAAAGAAACTTGAAGCAGCAAGTTGACGGCTGGCAGTCAACAACGGTGAGCAAGCACTCCGCAGTGTGGTGCTTTACACATTGCCTCAAACGCATGAATTGTGCCTAAATCAAACAGCTGCACATTCAAAGTTGTATTGGGCAGCAGGAAAAGTAGAATCACTGCCGTCAGAGAAGTTTGCACGTGGTGCGCAGAGCAGATGTCGATCGGAGAAGCTTGCGCTTGTGTTGCCTCAGCACATTGCAGTCAAAGTTGCCAAGCCCCTAACGCACACAACCCCTAAGGGAATTGGCCTCTTTGATTTTGTGATAACGATGTGGCTTTGGTGTGCCGGAGAGATGTGTTCGTGAGGGCGAAAATTGAAAAAAGAAAGAATAAATTTTTGACAGCACGTCATTAAGCAAAGGCTGTCAGAAAGCGCAAACAGGAGATTTCTGGACATTGAAAATGAGCTTGCTGATTTCGTGAGCAGCTTCGAGTGGACCACATGCCTGTGCCTACCAAGGTGCTCAAAAGGCCTTCAAACTTGCTTGGCATGGAGGCCTTTCAAAAAGCAAATTCAAAGCTGGCTTGCAGTGAGTTACCCATTGCACAAAGCACAAGGGATTCTGGAAGGAAAAAATGGATGCACGCAAACTATAGACAAGGACGCAGAAGACACAGACGAGCGCTTGTCTATAGTTTGCGCGCATCTATTTTTTCCTTGCAAGTATGAACCAACTCGTCCAGCAGCAAGTTTTACTGAACCAAGGAATTTTCACTGCATAGGTGGACTGGCAATTCCAGAAGCTGCAGGCTTTTGAGCTAAAGCTGATTCATTTTCAGTGGTATGTTCTGCTGTTATGACACAGCAACACCTATCAACTTGGGCAGAGTGGCAACATTGATCAAATCCTGCCTGTCATGACATGCGCGCCAACAGGGGTAAAAAACAAGCTTGTGCACTTGTTTGGGGCAGCGCTAAAGAACACACGGACAAAGACACATAGTAGACGCCACGGGCGCTGTCCGACGATGAACCAGCTCGCCCAGACCAAAGTTTTGCTTGTGCACTTACGTCCAGCAAAAGCAAGGCTCGAGTAGGTGCAATGCTGGGCTACACAGCATAAGGTACGAAGTTGCCTCCTTTCCTTATGTTTAAGCGTAAAGCATTGCCAAGAGCGTAAACTTCATATGGGGTGACAGTGCAAGCCAAAGAGAAAGGCTGGATGGACATGGATCTTGACTAGTGTGCTTGATTGGGCTGGTTGGTGCATATTAGATGAAGAATAAAACAGCACTTAAGATGTGCAGAACACCAAGACATAAGAAAAGCACATCATGCAACGGACATTTTCCCCTGGGAAGTGGAATAAAGTGGAATAAACGGCCTCTCCATAGCATACAAATCAGAAATTAAGAACAACAGCCATTTCCTAGCTCAATTAGCCTGCTTAGAAAGGAGGATGCAGACATATTCAGTTCTCCATACACAGCCTTGGAAAATAACACTACGTCGAAGTAATTATGGGACACACATTAAAACACAAGCTTCCAGAGTTACTAAACTTATTTAGCAGCAAAAATATTGCACCGGAAACATCCTACACAAAAGAACTTTGTACTTTTTTTCTCAAATTTCTGAAGGTTATTTTTGTTTTATTCGCTTTGAAATTACTTCCAACCATGTTATGCCCCTTAACCCCTTGAGGGTTTTCACCGTACATGTACGGCAGAAGCTTCCTGGTACCAAAGGGTTTTCGTCGTACATGTACGGCATAGCGTTTATTTTTAAAACGCGCGCCTTTTTCAATTATTTCTCTCGCTTGGCCTGTGCTTCCACACTTTGGGAATAAATTTTTTTCATGCGCCGATGTCTCTGCGTTGTATTTTTATTTTGCTTCCCAAAACGGCGCGCTGGCTATCGCTTGCCCATCCAAGCGCGTTCGCGGTGCAGCTGGTTTAAAGTGCGCGCCTTTTTCGATCATTTTTCTTGCTTTGCATGTGCTGCCACACTTCGGGAATACGTGGAATTTTTTTCATGCACCGATGTCTCTCTGTTGTTGCTTTTTTTATGCTTCACAAAACGGCGCGCCGGCTATCGCTTGCGCAACCTAGCGCGCCCGCAGAGTGGTTGGTTTCAAATGCGCGCCTTCTTCGATCATTTCTCTTGCTTGGAATGTGCTGCCACATTTCGGCAATACGTGGAATTTTTTTTAATGCGCCGATGTGTCTCCATCTTTCTTTCTTTTTCTTTTTTTTGCTTTCTAAAGCGGCGCGACGGCGTTCAGTTGCGCATCGGAACGCGCGCACGCGGTGCGGCTGGTTTCGATTTTGTCCTTCGGGTGGTTTTCGCTTCTTGCGCCCGCAAAGCTGATGGCTGTTTAGTTTCTAATCTCTCAAAGGGTGACCGCTTGTTACTCTCTCGTTTATTGCACCCCGGGGCGCGATTACATCTTTTTCCTTGCGGCGCTAAATTACACAAACGACACCGCCGTGATTGCGTTTCCTCTCGGAAAAACTAACTACGTCTTGTTGGCAATAAGGCGAAGGATTAATGTAGATTTTTCACTCGTTTTGCTTTCCAGACGGCCGCACAACCATAGAGTTTTCTTCCGTGCGCTCACTGACGCAGTTCGCTTACGCTATGGAAGCGCGCGCCGGTTGCTCTGCTGCTGGTGAGTCGAGCAGCGATTCTTCCGATGCGGACAATTCCCCAAGTGCCGAATCAGATCTGATTAATTAGATTTCAGTTTGTCAGACGAGGATTTTTTGACGAGTTCAGACTCCGATGACGATCAAGGAGCGACATATGAAAAACCTGCGCAGCGAGCCATGCTTCAAAAGACTATCACACGCTGAGTTTTTAGTGTTAGAGCAGGAACATTTTTAACCGGAAAAGTACTCTGGTGCGCTTATTTTTGTATGTCTGTGAGCTATGTTTATTACAATGCATAATTTTTATTTACAAATAACTGTTAAGCTTTCTTTTTCAGGATTTTGCTTGATTTTACTGCAAATAAACCATGTGTATGTAACAACAAAAATGATTTTTTTGTCACTTTACGGTCACGAAAAAAAATTTTAAACAATTTTTTTCTTAAATAGAATCGTCTGAAGAATTTATTTCAGCAATAAAAAAATTACACATTTTTGGACTGGATTTCGCGAAAACATTCGACCCTCAAAGGGTTAAGCATCATTATTTCGTCACAAATCTTAAGTATGTTACCTAGTTTTCACCTGCTGAAATTTAACACTGGACTCGCTAGTTATGAGTGTTTTTTTTATGTAATGTGTTGCGATGTGTTCTTGTTAATTTACATTTCCAGTGAAAATGCCTTGTATTGTGGCTTATAATTTTGTTTTTCCATCCTTTTATTTTCTTGCTGTTTATTTTCCCTGTTTATTTACACTGTTTGTTAACTTGTCGCTGTATAATTCTGTTTTTGATTCGTCATTATGTGCAGCACAGTTTGCTGTAAACGTCCCAAAGTGCACCTTCAAGGGACTGGAGCTAGTCAAGCTGCTTCTCAGCTTTTTCTCCAAGCCTCCCTCATCTTCTTGATGAAAAATAAAGGAACTATTATTATTATTAGTTCTTCCGGTTTGAATACTAATGAAATGTTCACCTTAGATGTGGCTAACCCTGTACACAGCGAGGCAATGGCAATGTCGAAGCATGACCTGTAATTGCAGTGAGCATGGCCGTGAAAGCATTCAAGAAACGTGCAATATCCAATTACATGCATGGAACGAAAGAGGACATGTGGTCTGACAGTGATAAAGAGCTGTCCGAGAGCAAAAGCAAATGATTAAACAGATTTTTTTTCCATGCTGCAAATATTTCTCATTTTGTATTTTTCATTCATGGGGATGGCATGCACATTAGAATTATTGCTTAAAATTTCGTTACAAAAACTGGGGGCACACTAGATTTGGGCAGCTGTGTCTCACCATGTTTATGTGCGTCAGCACGGAAAAAATTCCCGCTGCTTCCGCAGTGTCACCAGCATTACCAATGAAATGCTGCCACAACTGCAAGGTAAGAATGGTGCCGGAACTTTTTCGGGAGTGGCTGTTGGAGACTGATTGAGCAATCTAAGAGGAAGGTGGCACTCATCGTAGATAACTGCAGTGCACACCACTCCATGCTCTCAAGTGTGGAAACCGTTTTTCCTTCCACTGAACACGGTGGCTGGCTGCAGCCCACTGATGTCATTACCAATTTTAAGGCAGTGTACTGATGCCACGTCCTGAATGATTTAGTCCTGGTGATAGACTTATTCAGGCAGACAAGTGGAGAGCATCCAGATTTCAAAATTAATCTGCTGATGGCCATGCAGTTCACCTTAGGTGCTTGGTCTGAAAGGAGTCCTACAAAGATGAACTGCTTTGAGAAACTCGTTCTTTTTTTTTGAGGCAGCAGTGACTCGTAAAAAGCCTGTGAAACTCCCACCGACGAAGTGATGCCTGAACTTTGGTCCGCAGTTGATGAAGACGCTTCAGGACTCTAAGAGTTTCTAGATGCGGACGATGCACTTGAACCATGAGAACTTTCAATCGATGATGTGATCGTCACGAACGTGCTTGCATTGGATAGTGACGGCATGAAGTGACGGAATGATAGCGATGATGAAGTAAGCAGGCTGCATCAACGTTTTCCTTGCAGATCATATGTAGCCTCTTGGGCTTTGTTGCAACTGCTGCACTATGTGAACCACCTGGACACCTTGGGGAAGGATGTCGGCAAGTGTCACATCAAAACAAGCAAGGCTGCCCAACATGGATTTTTCTCGCCAGTGACGAGGCACCTGTGGCAATTTTACCCCACTATTTCAGGATTTCTCAAGCCGATAGGCTGCTGCAGCAATCTTCTCGCACTTTATACAATATACCCATGGTCGTCTATTCTTCGGTGTCATCCTTATTACCGATGTGACATATCCCATCTGATCAGTTTTCCCATCAGTTTTCTCACAACAGTTTGCCACCGCTCTCTCCCTACTCTGTTTTTGTAGCCTGTTCATAACAATTATCGGTTAGAGCAATGGAATTTCTGTGGTGCTTGAACATTGTTATAAGTGTGTTTGAGTGTGTATATACAGTAGAACCCCGCTGTTACGTTCCTCACTGCTGCGTTTTCCCGGCTGTTACGTCGTTTTCCGCCGGTCCCGGCATAACTGCCATAGGATACAATGTATTGGGAACCCCGCTGTTACGTCGTAACTGTCGGACCGTTCCCGTATGATACGTCGCGAAGTGCGCTCGGAGCTGACCGAGTGACTACCAAAGAGAGCGGCCATGGTGCATTTTCACGCAGCTTGGCCTCGTTTGACCGTAATATTAGCCGCATGAGAGGCGCAAGCAACAGAATCTTTCAATTGATGCAAACAAAAGCATGGCCTTCGAGATTCAAATTGCAACGATGGCGTCTATGACGTAACTGCTCGCAAAAGCAAGGCCTTCGAGATTGGCATTTACTATTGACAAAAGCATAGCCTTTGAGATTTGTATTGCACAAACATGGCGTGTATGACGTAATTGCTTGCCAAAGCAAGGCCTTTGAGATTGGCATTCACTTCTGCCATCGCGTTGGCGTAGATTCATCATCATCGTTATTTGTCGGAGAACGGGAGGAGTTCGAGCTGGTTGGAGCTCGCATGGTCGTGCGTGCGGTTCGCGGTCGGACTCGCCGCGCCGGTCGTGATTGCGTGTGCTTAGTTCTTTCATACCTACAGCTGTTGGTGTTAAAAAAAATCACATACGTTGATTACATTTCTGTGGATGAGGCCGTCCTAAGCTCCGCGTTTCTATCCATCGACTAGATCGCGGCTGAGCGCGCCAATTTTCGTGCTGCTCGTAAGAATTGAAATAAAATTCTGTACCACTAAATATTTTGCCGTTTTTCCTGTTTTTCGGCTCTTATGTTTCCCGTCTCTTACGTTTATTTCCTACGGTCCCTTCAAAAACGTATCAGCGGGGTTCTACTGTATTACACAAACGACCAATATAACAACAGTTTGATATAACAAGGTAAGTGATTTTCCCGGCTTATATATATATATATGGACGTTTAACTATACAATGCTACGCAATGCTATCAGTATGTTCCCAAAGGAAGTCATTTCATCTTGTGAGCGAGCTGCACAAGTGGCACAATGCAGGTGACAAGAAGCACGCACATAATACCGCTGCCTGTGCCGAATGCCTTTGCCTCCGGTTCTTTCAGGCGTTCCACAGACAGAGTGACGGACGATGGCAGTTGTTCCCTCAAGATGTCCACCGCCCTGTCAGCCATCACGTGGGCCACCTATGAAACAAAAGCACTGGCCATTAGGAAGACCTAAAACATAACTTTTCATTCTAGAACAAGCGATAGAAAACTGAATATCTCAGGAGCTTTTAAACCTGGACAAACTAGCAGACTAAAGTCACAAAATGAAACAAGTGACTGCTGTCATAGATTCCATCTTCAGAATGCACAAACAAAGCTGCCGTGTTCTGCTTTCTAGCACTGACCAGCTGCAGGGAAGTTTCCGCAATTCCCCCGATTTCAAGATAATAGATCTGAACCCCAGGGAAGCATCCCTTTTAGATCCTCTTCAGTCGAACTGACTGTTGCAATTTTCTGGAGGCCACAGTCGCGGCTACTTAAATTCACGGTTGCAGCTACGCATGTTCGCTCAAAGGACTGTGAAGGGGACCCTGCAACACTTTTTTAAGTAGTCATCAAATGACTCCATTAAAGAAGTTTATTGCCTCCTGAATTGAATGCTGCAAAAATTTTTAGAATCCGTCAAGCACGAGCGGAGTTGCAAGGATTCACCACACACTTTAAGCGCTATCTCCTTTCACACCAGCAAGCACACTGGAAGGTACACAGGCAGGGATGACAAGGGGGCAAGAAGCTATCGGCAGTGCGCGTCATGACCTTGAGTACTTTCTCTTCTTTATTATTACTTTTTTCTTTGAATCCGCGGCTTACTTTCAGTGTGATCACGAGTGCCTTGGTGTAATTCTATACTACTGTGTGTAATGCAAACACTGCAGAGTGCAGCGCAGGCGTGTCGCGGCATCCTGCGGCGACGGCAGTAACTATGCAGCTTCACTACGCTCAAATCAGTCAATGGCCGTGACCTTTGTGCTTATGGAGCAGTAATTTTGGCTTTTGGCATCATTTGTCGAGAGATTTCTAGCCGACTGTGAAATCGAACTGTAAATTCCATGCCACGTGCTGCTCTATAATGTTTGGCTCACATGTTCACAGGAGCCTCAACTATCAATCGGCCACATTTTCTGATCATGTTTAAAGGAGCACTGACATCAAATTTCAAAGTCGAGATGTGCCCTTGATTCGATTGCTCAGTATGCATAGGTCTTCTTGACCAAATTTGAATGGCGTCCGTCGCGTGCAAGTGATTTTATTTCGAGGGCAAACAGCGTACAAAAGCTCAACGGGAGATTGATCACGCTGCGACATCGACACTAGTGCTACGTGTAAGGCGTGATACATTCTGACCATACCATCCTGAGTGACGATACGCTAGTAACAATGACGTCGACAATCTGAGTGTATTTATTGTGGCGCCGACGCCAGGCGACGCTCTCAGCTCCCAGCCAGTGGCTCTCGTTGGTGTCCCGATCCGTGCCTGCGATTCATCGTGTCGCATCAACTGATTTGTCGTGTGATCCTCAGCACGAGCGTGATCAATCGGAGCGACTACGTGCCAGCATGTCGGGGAACCGCAGCATAGTACGGACTTGCTCGTCGACGCGGTTGTAGCACGAAGCGAGTGTTGAGAGCGGGCACCAGGCTGGCCGTGCAGGCAGGCTATGCTTGGCGGACACCTGCAAGTCTCCCGTTGTGGTTGGCGGGTCATTGTTCGCTCTGAAGACTTATCGGAGTGGTCGTTATGTCAGCCGTGCTCCGTCGCCGCCATACAGGAGCCCGTCCTAGTCGCCGGCCTTGATATGAAGTTTCGTGATGTTCCGTTACATGAAGTGAGCTTTGGCCGGCGTGTGGAGTTTTTGTGGTGTTTGCGTGTTGTGCACTCTTGCCGCCGTGGTGGTTAACGACACGCACCATTCATATATCTTGCAACGGTGCATGGATAATTCAAGACCGGCCGAGTTCCACAAGATTCTTGGAGGTTCCGAAAAACTAAAGGTGAGCATGCAGCTTGCGTTCGCAGCCACACATATACGAGTTGCGGTTGGACAACACAGATTGTTTTTTAAATATGGCTGAATCGTGAAGAGCACGATGTTGCAGTTAATATTGCTGTTCCTAGAAGCAATGACATTAAAGGGGCCCTGCAACACTTTTTGAGCAGGGTCAAAAAGCACTGCCAATCGGTAGTCGAGGCTCCCGAGAACACGCGAGCCAAATATTATAGCGAAGCGAGCGGCCTGGAAGTTATAATAAATTCTCAAAGTCTGCTGAAAATCGCTCCCTCTTCTCTCGACAAATGATGTATTCGTCCGCAATATATGACGCGATTGTCGGCAGTTCCACCATTGCCTGATGTTATAATCACGATAACACCCTCATTATTACCTTCGTTGTTAATTTTGAATTCAATAAGTAGATAATATGTATGTTTATATTGTGTTATGCCGTTAAAACACCGAACAAACATTAATATTAGCACTCCCGGTCTCACCGACAGCTCGTCTGCTCGTAGTTGCGTGGTTGCGTTTTCTTCACCATGCGCAGTGCCGAAATCGTGAATATTTCTGTGCTTTTGACCATCGCCGGTTGCCGTTGAGAGTGGCAGCCGTTCGAGTGTTGCCTCGTCAGCTGGAAACTGCATCGTCGACACGTTCTCACGACTGACCGAGGCAGGGGTGCAGCATTTATCCGATAACAATGCTGGCGCCGGCTAGTTTAGGATATCTGTGTTCGCTGTATGGCGAGAGTCCCGTTCGCTGTCTGTTCAGTATGTCATCGAGCCGTACCTCGGCGTATCCTCCTCGTAGCCTCACATTCCCGAGAAACCGCGACACAGCAACCAAGCAGACTCGCATTTTCACGGTAGCTGCAGACAGCCGGGGGATGGGTCCGCACCGGCCCGATGCCCCACGATCCTTTCTTCTAGTCTTTAGTTCTTTGTTGTCAGCCCGCACTCGCTGTGCGCCCGCATTCGAAGAGCAAACAGCATCGAAGTACCGCCACTGGGAGAAGGGTGCACGCAGCTTTGCCGTGTTGAATACGATTCAAGCGCAGGCAGTGCGACGAGGCGGTGTATCGGAGTGTGGGTCGAAACCCATCTCAGCTGTCATTCGTTCCAAACGCGCACGCAGGTTTGCGTCCATGGTTGGCAGAGCGATGAAAACACTACGGCAGTTCGAGGTGCACACCCAACATTACCAAACCGACTCGCAGTTTTCAAGCACGCGCGATACACGGTGCGATGGTCTCCGCTCGACGACGACCACGCAAGCCAACCGGAAGTGGCGCCACAGACCACGTGGTTGCGCCGAGACGCCAGAGAGAAAAAAATGAAGAAAAAAAAAATGCCGCCGGCACTGACGTAACCCTTCGGCGCCTCCTCGCACCTCCGTCCTCCCTCCCTTCACGCCCCCCGCAGCTTTCCGCGTGCTCGCGGCGTTCAGTAGAGAGAGAAAGCTGCGGAACGTGATCTCTATAATTTGGTAACACCACTTAGACTGGACGGATTCGAAAAATTTTTGCGGCATATGACTCGTGAAGTCATACGTCAATAATGAGACTATTCCAATATAACTTAGAAAGGTGTTGCAGGGCCCCTTTAAAGCACTTGAGACTCATAGTTCAACTTTTGCGTCTATGACAGAACTGCGTGATAGAAGTGCGTTTAGCTTTTTTTTTGCCTGTTTATCACTCGCCATCGTTTAAATACGCATTTCTGAGACTCAATAGGCAGTTTTAGAATAGCGTACGCAAAAAGCTTTGCTTGGGCTTTTCGCGCAACTCTGCATGCGTCGTATGCTAACCGCTTGCGGGCTCCCGTTAAGTGACAGAAATAGCGAGCCGCAAAGGCTAACTTAGCATACGCTATTCTAAAACTGCCTAATGTATCGCAGCTTGCAGTGAGCCGAGACAACGAAACTACATTTGCCTCATGCGACTGCGTAATTTGTATCGTTGGAATTAATAGTTTTCAATTGCTTTATTTCAGGACGGAAACGTTTTCGGAGTATTCGAGAAGGCAAGAACTGATGCGTTTGACCAAGGAGGGGTTAGCAGCTGCAGAATCAGCTCTCTGCGAAGTCTCGATCCGCAACTCAAGTGGACCAGCTTTCTATCCTCCCCCAGTGCTTCTTCTCGGTGCGTGAATATGCTATGTACTTACAGCTGAAGAAGTACTCTGCGTGTTTATATATACTGTCTCTGTTATTACCTATGTAAAAACCGCTCTAAGAATTCATGTGTAGGCATGAGACATGTCAGAATTTTACTGTTTGTGTTTATCACAATTAAGTGCTCAGTGTACCCGACATGACGTCCTCCCTTCAGTGGCGTTATATTCAGCTAGGCATTATATTCGCGGTGAAAGAAAAGCTGCGTATAGGCTTATTTCACCTGGTCATTGAGTACTACGCTTTTCTTCTAATGTCATGTGCTGCTGCATAAACTGACCATGGCCTGCATCCCGTTGCGACCAACTAACTCTCAAGTAGTGTTCAAGTACCTTATATTGTGTCTCGCTCTTTTTAGCGCAATGTACTACTTACTGTGCTAAATCTGATCTTTTTCATTTTGTTTATCTGGTGAAGGTGTCCAGCATTTCATGTATATTTGTGCAAAATCTGAGCAAATATGTAACTGGTTATTTTGCGTTTCGTATCAGTTCAACGGTTAATAAGTAAATCATTGCATTATTATTTCATATTTACATATTTTGCGCTTCATCATGTTTTTGTCATGCACTGACATTTCTTTAAACTACATGATTACCTCTCATCAGAGGCTCCTCTGCACTTTGCTCGGTATTGCACCAAATGAAAATCGTGTTTCTTATATGTGTATACGTCAAAGGGCCTACACTTTTCAATGTGTTCGATTTTCTAATTTCTAAATTTTACAAGGAACTTTTGTGTTTAGTCATGCACACACTGTGAATTCTTCCCTTCTGTTCTTCTCCTGAACTTGCATTGTGCCCCATTACATGCAAATCTTGAGTTTCGGAAACAGAACAATAAAAAGAGGCAACAGAAATATTGTAGGTGGATTCATCCTTTATGTTCTAGCACATGCTGGCTGTGGGCAAACACGAATGCGCAGCCCAGCACGTTCGTAAAAGTGCACGCGAACCAAAAAAAAAAAAAAAAAAAAACCCGGCGCGCAGCATAGGAGAGGAGAAAAAGCAAGCGTACAAAAAAAACGGTGCGTCGCATGGGAGAGGAGAAAAAGCAAGCGCACAAAAAAAAAAAGAAACAAAACGGCGCGCGGAGAGGAAGGAAGAGAGGTGGAGGTGAGCGGCTGTTGTTACTGTTGCCCTGACGACGTAAGCAACGTAATCTCTACGTCATCGGCCCCTGAGCTTCGCGGCCTTCCGCAAGGGGTGTAACTCAATAGTGCTCTCGGCGGTTGCGTCGGCGGAGCGTTTGAATTTCGCGTTCTATGGGAGGTATACGAAGAGACCCACCAGTGGTGGCGTCACGCGATGACGTCATCACACAACATCGTCGCTTCGCATTGCCTCCGTGATCTGCACCTCGCCTGTTTTTGCCTTGCCTCCGTGACCATTGGACCGATCACGGAGACAGTGCAAAAACGCCAGGTCTGCGCGGAAAGCGCAGCACAGTCACAGCGAAAGCAGGAAGAGCAGCATTTCTAGAGCTTGTTGTAAACTCTCTTGGGGCTACTAATACAAGTACACTGGCAAGGTACCCACTACGCCATAAATCACAATATTTGTAAAGTTTAGAAGCACTTACAACGCTATTATTCATCATTCTGCACAGAAGCGAGGTTCCAGCTACACATCTGTAAGGCATTATGTGCACTTTGTTTACGTGACGACTGTTGACGATGAAGAATTGTGGCTCAGCCCTTTGTAATGGGTTGGAAGATTTAAACAACTCACCAGTTACGTAATTCGCATTGTGTGACGCCCGGTCGCTATTTCACTTTCCCACCATGCAATATAACATACGTTGACGTGAGAAAGAGAGACAGAGAGAGGGGGGAAGAACTTTATTGGGACCCTGAGGAAATGGATCATGGGCTTATGGCCTTCATTGGCAACCAATGCAAGTGCATTCGCGAGGAACCCACTACGCTATAAATCATCATAATTTCTGCGAAGTAGGGAAGCAGCCACTATGCCATTTTTCGTCATTCTGCGGAGAACCGTGGTACCCACTAAACACCTGTAAGGCGTTATATGCACTTTGTTGATCTTGTGCTTGATAACGATGAAGAATTATCGCAGAGCCCTTTGTAATGGGTTGGAAGCATCCAACAGCCCACTCGTTGCACAATTCGCATTGTGTGGCACCTGGTTACAGAATTCGCGTTGTGCAATGCTTGGTGCTTATTTTACTCTTCTACCACGCTATATTGCATATGTTAATGTGGTTCCTTCTGGACATGAAGCCTGTATAGCGTCTTTTTGCAAGGCAGTTTCAAGCACCGGCATGGCTCAGAGGTAGAACACTGGGCTCCCACGCAGAGGGCCCAGGTTCGAACCCCGTTCCATCCTGGAAATTTTTTCTTATTTCGTTTTTTTTTGCTATTTCGAGCGATAGTGGTTACGGACACCGGCGGCGGCGGCGGACAACTACGGCGCCAAAAACGGCCGTTGAAATGATCTCATAACAGCTTTTGCTGTAAAACAGGCGAGGTACAGAAAGCTTGCAATGCCCCCTATCCAGGAGGCAGTGCAAAACAACCTTAGGTGCAGACAGCTTTCGGAGGGGGGTGGGGGAGGATCAATACATCGACTGAAAAAAGAAAAAAGAAGATGGCTTTCACCATCTGATTAGTCTAAGGCGAATGCTTGAGGGACCTTGTGTTTTTATTCCGCTCTTCGGTTGCGAATTACACTAAATTATTTTTCTTCTTTTTTTCCAGCATTCATTAGCATCTCGGTCTCCATCAGGTGTTGATTACATCTACAGTTAGCGTGTCAGAACCAAGCTTGTTTTGCATGACAGTTAGGCATTCTTTATTGCTTCACCAAATTCAAACCCTATGAGACGAGCACTTGCAACCAAATATTTTTTACTTAGTTCAGATGTTTGCTTCGATACACATGCACATCACATACCTTCTGTGTATCTTCTACGTTTTTGTTGTGTAGGCGGGCGAGATCTGGCCGCTTTTGC
Source organism: Rhipicephalus sanguineus (assembly GCF_013339695.2). Lineage (NCBI taxonomy): Eukaryota > Metazoa > Arthropoda > Arachnida > Ixodida > Ixodidae > Rhipicephalus > Rhipicephalus sanguineus. Next base: position 12,311,266 of record NC_051184.2, read on the forward strand.
ACTAGACAAATACGTCGTCAGGCCGTCGAAAATCCTTGTCACAGTGTCTGGCAAAAGTTTCGGAACATGGCGCTGCGACGTCACGACACTACATCCGACTAGCCATTGGTGCATGCGAACAATGTCACTCTCATCAAAGTAATTTTCGCAGACACGCACATGAAAGGAGTCCAATGTCAAACCACCGGTTTCAATACTCCCCTTATTTAAATCGGGTAATGCTCAATTACTAAGCAATTATAGGCCAATTTCTTTAACAGCGCATCCATGTAAAATGCTAGAGCATATTATCTTTAAACATATTGCTACGTACCAGCGGCATCGCGGCCAAAGAGACGAAGAGAAGGACGAAACAGGCAGACTGGCGCGTGCTGTTCGCGTCGGTTGTGCTGCTCGCCTAAGCTGTAAACAATACAGGGATACCCTCTGAGTTGGTGTCTTTTTCCGTAACATATTTGGTGGAGTGGTGCGATCCCCTACCTCGCCACGGATCTCCGCAGCGGACGTTGTCTCGAGGATTTCCCCATGGCCTCCCAAGACTCGGTTACATCCCCGCCACCCGCATTGCCTCCTGCCCTACCTGCCAACCCACCGGCCGCACCCACTTTCGTCACGCTTCCCGCCGTGAAAGAGCCTGGCGTCTTCTCGGGCCTCGAAGGTTCTGACGTCGACCAATGGCTGCGCCTGTACGAACGCGTCAGCGCCAGTTACAGGTGGGACCCCACCCTTATGCTCGCGAATGTCATATTTTACCTGGACGGAACCCCTCGTCTCTGGTTTGATACCCATGAGCATGAGATTACCAGCTGGGACAGCTTTAAGGAAAAGATCCGCGAACTTTTTGGCAACTCTATTGGACGTCGCCTCGCCGCAAAGACTGAATTATCGACTCGCACGCAAAGCTCCACTGAGTGCTACCTCAGTTATATTCAACATGTCCTGACCCTCTGCCGCAAAGCCGACGAAACCATGTCTGAGCAAGAACAAGTTGCGCACATCTCAAGGGTATCGCTGACGACGCGTTCAACTTGCTGTTGTGCACTAACGTGTCCTCTGTCGATGCAGTACTTCAACAATGTCGTCGCTTGGAACAGGCTAAAAGTAGGCGTGTCTCCCAACTGTTCCCGCGCCTTCCGAATACCGCAATGACGTCTTCTTGCCTCGCTACATACCAGCAACCGGACGCCTGCGATAACTTGACCTGACTCATTAGGCGTGAACTTGAAGCAGCCGCCCCTGTTACCGTGGCACCACCATCCTCTGACACACATCCTTCCGTCCCTTTACCCCATCTTCAAGCAGTAATCCGACAGGAAATTGCCAGCATGGGTATCTGCTCTATTTCGACGCCTCCCCCGTACCGACTTCCCGCCGCACTTCACGCCCCCACGTCGACCCCCGTCTGGCTCGCCACCAGCGTTCCGTAATCCGTCCGAATGGAGAACACCTGATGACAAGCCCATATGCTTCTACTGTCACCGAATAGGACACACATCCCGTCATTGCCGAAGTCGCTGGGGTCCTTCTGCACAAAATTTCCCGCCTTCCTTCAATAATCGTCCCGCTCCTCGTTCTGCAACCAGCCCAGACCACTCTGCCCCTCCTGCCCACTTCGCCCCTCCAGCCCACTTCGCCCCTCCGGCCCACTACGCCCCTCTGGCCCACTTTGCCCCTCAGGCCTACTCTTCCCATCAGGACCACTTTGCCCCCACGATCCCCACTACTCCCGCTCTCCCTCACCCCACCGTCGCCAGTCCCGTTCGCCTCAGCACCAACAACCACCTTCCCCCGCACCCCCACGACGTTCGCCGACGGAAAACTAAATGCTGCAGCCCCTGGAGGTGGTGCTGCATCAATCAGACCAAGCGAAAATCCTCTATTGACCATACCGACGAAACGGAACCTTATTGACGTACAAGTCAACGGAGTGCCTGTGACAGCTCTAGTCGACACTGGCGCTCAAGTTTCCGTTATGAACACTGATTTTAGATGCAAGCTTAAGAAAGTTCTCACACCTGCGACGACTCCATTTGTCCGTGTTGCCGACGGCGGAACAGCATCTGTCGTGGGAATGTGCTCCGCTCATGTAAGCATCGCTGATCACAGTTGTCCTCTTCGCCGTCCTTGAACAATGTCCCCATGACGTCATCCTAGGCCACGACTTCTTGTCTGCGCATTCTGCCCTCATTGACTGCTCGGCCAGTACACTCCGTCTCCACTTGCCCATGATCGACCCTCCTGTGCCCCGGCCGAGTCGCCTCTGCACTGCCGGATACGCTCGCCTCTCACCCCGAACACTGACCTATGTCGAATTTGTCTCAACACCACCAGTTCCCGACGGCGACTATGTACTGACCCCTATCACCGATGTCCTGATAAGTCGTGGTATGACGCTACCACGCACCGTTCTTTCTGTCACAGGGAACTCCACATGCCTTCCTGTTGTCAATTTTAGTTTGACACCGCAAGTGCTCCCGCAAGGCATCTCTTTGGCATTACTTTCGACCTTAGAAGACAGCGCGGTGGCTGCTCTCACGGTGACCGCTCCGTCCGATCCCCATGCCCAGCAACAATCTAATCCTTGTCCCGACAGCGCCATACGGTCGATGATTGCTTGCACCTTAATGCCGCAGCAGGCTGACGAGCTCCACCAGCTTCTGCTGTCCTACATCGACGTTTTCGATCTCAGCGGCCATCCATTGGGAAAAGCTACTGGTGTAACCCACCGCATCAACACAGCTGACCAGCCTCCTATTCATAGGTGCCCATATCGCGTGTCGGCGACTGAGCGTCAAATTATCCAAGCTGAAGTCGACAAAATGCTCGCCAAGAACATCATTGAGCCGTCCTGCAGTCTTTGGGCATCCCCTGTCGTGCTAGTGCGCAAAAAGGACGGCACATGGCGTTTCTGTGTCGATTATCACCACCTAAACAGAATTACAAAAAAAGACGTCTATCCTCTGCCACCAATAGATGATGCCCTTGACTGCCTCTATGGTGCCCGCTATTTTTCTTCCATCCACCTCCGTTCCGGGTACTGGCAGATTGAGGTGGACGATATGGATCGTGAAAAGACGGCATTTATCACCCCCGATGGCCTATATCAATTCAAGGTCATGCCCTTTGGCCTTTGTAACGCCCCAGCCACCTTTGAACGAATGATGGACTCTTTGCTCCGAGGATTTAAATGGTCCACCTGTTTGTGCTACTTGGATGATGTCGTTGTTTTTTCCCCAACATTTGAAACTCATATAGAACGCCTCTCAGCCGACTTAGCCATCTTCCGTCGTGCTGGCCTGCAGCTGAACTCATCAAAATGTCATTTTGGCCGCGACCAAATTACAGTACTTGGCCATTACTTGGACACTAACGGAGTACAGCCAGACCCGGCGAAAATCAGCGCAGTCAAGAACTTTCCCGTTCCACGATCTGTGAAGGATGTCCGCAGCTTTCTTGGACTATGTTCGAATTTTCGACGCTTCGTGAAAAATTTTGCAGATATAGCGAGACCTCTTACGCAGCTCCTCAAGCAAGACGTCCCATTTACATGGGGCTCAGAAGAGGCTTCTGCGTTCCCCAATCTCATCGCGCTCCTCACTACTCCTCCAATTTTGGCCCACTTTGACCCTGCTGCCCCTACTGAGATCCGCACGGATGCAAGTGGTCATGGCATCGGCGCCATGCTGGCTCAACGCCAGCGTGGCCACGACTGCGTTATTGCATACGCCAGCCGCCTCTTATTCGCCCCCGAGCGCAATTATTTAATCACAGAGCGTGAGTGTTTGGCTCTCGTTTGGGCGGTCGCCAAGTTCAGGCCATACCTATACGGGCGCCCATTTTCGGTCGTTACCGACCACCACCCGCTCTGCTGGCTGAACTCTCTTAAAGACCCCTCAGGGCGGCTTGGTCGCTGGGCTTTGCGCCTCCAAGAGTTCTACTCAGTCGTGTACAAATCTGGCCGCATCCACCAGGATGCCGACTGCCTCTCCCGGTACCCTGTCGACGATCCTGATGACATTGACGCCAACACGATCTGCTCTATATTCTCAATGTCCAACTTGGTTCACATTGGGGAAGAACAGAAACAGGATCCTGTGCTCCTTGACCTCATCACCCGCACGGAATCTTCCCCAAACGACGCCTCTGTTCGCCACTTTGTGCTTCAAGAGGGCGTCCTCTACCATCGAAATTTCCGACCTGACGGACCTGACCTTCAAGTTGTCGTGCCTAAGCATTTACGACGCAGTGTCCTTGCTGAACTTCACGATGCGCCGACAGCTGGACACCTCGGCGTCTCTCGCACATACGAGCGCATACGCAGCCGTTTCTTTTGGCCAGGCCTTGCTCGCTCAGTACGCCACTATGTCACCACGTGCGATTTATGTCAACGCCTTGGAATTCCTTCAAACGAACAAAATCTTAAGCACTTCCCAGCATGGTTTCGGACGTGGTCTTAGCACTACAGTGCTAAGACCACGTTAGATATATCTGAGTTCTGAGCACTACAGTGCTAAGAACTCGGATATATCTAATTATTGGCTATATCAAACAGTTGAGAAATCCCCTTGAATTTCCCATGCAAAAGTATGGGGCTGGTGCGCACGTATATCGAACTCCTGCACAGCGAAACATCCACTGTATCGAACGCTGCGCAGCGCCGAAGCCCAGAAAGTGCATTTTCCCTAACAAATATTGATAATTTTTCGGCCTCGTTCTAACAAGTTCCAATCCCTCGTCGCGGGCACGTGACAAAAAGGCGGTGTTATTCCATTATGTTGATCTAGCTCTTTGCGCAGCGCCTGTCAGTGCACCGGTCTTTTGATGCGCGATCCACAGGTTTTAACGTGCGGGCCTAGTGTTTTTCAAAGAGGCTGATTGCCGGGAGCACCAAAATGAGAATGCAAAGTGACTCGGCAGCCTCGTTGTAATGTTTGCATTCCTTTCCTTGTTTGTTCGCGCACGATAGCATGCGGGCCCGAAAAGCATGGCCTTCGAGACGCACAACCTCGCGACGTATTTTTGGTTAACTGTAGAAAACAGCGCTAAAAGACGGGACGAAGAAAGGACACAAACCACGGCGCTAACAACCAAATGTGTTTTATTCTTCCAATCCACATGTATATACTCACCACAATCTCAAGAAAACAGAAAAGCAAAGAAACAAAGAAAAATATGATTAGCCTGCACAGAGGCCAAAAAAATCCTCAATCGGACAGAAAAGTTAACACCTTCGGAAGGAGGGAGATCGAGGAGAGGCTGACACATGCCTCTCCGCCGTTATAGATATGGTACGCTTCAGAAATGACACGCGCCTGTTCATCATGGTACTTTGGCAGGAATATCGAATCTTTAAAAGATGGCTGGCAACCACATTCATTACAGTGAAGCGACAATTGACTATCTCTGGCTTGTTTACGGACATCGTTCGCGTGCTCGCGCGTGCAGTCATTAGCGCACCGCCCCGTTTGACCAACACAGTAACGGCCGCAAGAAAGAGGTATCTTATACACAACACTATCACAACATTCAACTTACTTCTGGCGATGCTTCTTGCTACATCTTTTCGTCTTGGTCTCTCGATTTACTTGCTGACACAGGCTACCAAGCTTATTTCTGGAAGAAAACAACAATCTAACGCCTGCCCTACTGACTACTTTCTTAAGATTATGTGCCACCTTGTGCACACAAGGAATGACCACTACTGTTTTCTGCAGGTGTGTCGCTGATTGAACAGCTGATGAGCACTTGCTTTTAAAATCAGATACGAGGCTTTCTGCGATGCTGGTCAAAAGCGTTCTTGGGAAACCTGCAAGCTTCAAGCGTGCTACTTGAGAACAAAAACGCGCTTCGACTTGGTGGTCACAGGACCTCTCAAGCGCCGCCTTCATGCAAGCTCTTGCAATACCATGCTTGACAATTTTTGAATGCGCAGAAGAAAAAGGGAAAAGGCTCTTTTGAGACCTAGGCACATAACCCCAACATACATGGCTGTTTGAGAACAAAAGTTCCAAGTCCAAGAAGCATAGCCTATTGTCTGAAGGATGCTCAGTGGTCAATTCAAATGGACTTAATTCCGTGAGGAACACGTCAAAAATTTCCGCAGCAGGCTGCACGTCACGAGAGTTAGTGCTACAAAAAATTAAAAAGTCGTCCATGTATCACATTACCTTTACCGTGCTAGTCTGTCTGAGCTGGCTCTCGAGGTTACGGTCATAGCTGGCTAGTAGAATGTCACTGAGAACAGGGACGATGCATGAGCCTATGCAGACTCCTTTCCGTTGAATAAAAAGCTTATCGTCTAAACTGATGAAGGTAGATTGCATGTAAAACTTCAAAAACTAAAAACTTGTCGACAGTGATTCTACATGCGTTTTGAAACTTAACACCATATCTGTCAATGCAATTAAAAACTTCGGCACACACATCATTCTGAGCTAACGAATAATGTAAGTCCTTGACATAGACCGAAAAAGCACTAGCACCCACTGGACAGTCATCCCGGAGAAAGGCAGAAACGGTACCTGGGGTCCTTATGAGGAAAGGGTCGTCGATGTCAAGGAGGCATAAAAACCTCTGCAGGAACACACCAACTTCTCGTTGCCAGATTCCACGCTCAGAAACGATGGCCCGGAAAGGGCAAAGTTCCTTGTGAGTCTTGGCGTTGAAGAAGGCTGAAAGGCTGGCTCCTTTGCACGCCTTCACGGATGATGCCAATTTTGCAAGTCCTGCTTTTTCGCATAGCTGAACAGCCCTTGTTTTCACCTTCTTAAGAACCACTCCTTTCACTTGGTTGAAGTTGCCGTCAATGGCCGCGTCGGCTTTTTCTTTGTACAGACCACGAGGCACCACCACGAATCCTCCTTCTTTGTCAGACAGCTTCAGGCCACCTTCTCGAAGGACAGCAACCGCTGAACGGAGCTTTACAGTGTTGCCTTTTTTAACCTTCTGAGGCAGGCAGTCACCTCCTTCCCTGATACACCGGTCAACTTCATCTGTCCTTGCTTTACCAGCAGCTGTTCTGATGAGGCCGAGTAGCTACGTCTTGTCCAAAGCAGGATGCTCACAAAATTTAGGCCCGAGCTTGAGAAGGTCAGCCACGTTCTTAGGGATTGAGGCATCTCCGAGTACCTTGACATCTTTACCTTGCTCTGGATGTCTGCTCCTTGGCAGTCGAACAACCAAGTTGCCCCAAAGGAAGTCGGCAGTCTGAGACGCCAGTCGCAAGTCTTCCAGAAACCTCTTCTGGGCACCGGGTAAAGGCAGTTCATTGCACAGCCTCCCCTTGATCTCCCTCCTTCCGATTGAGGATTTTTTGGCCTCTGCGCAGGCTAATCATATTTTTCTTTATTTCTTTGCTTTTCTGTTTTTCTTGAGATTGTGGCGAAGTATATACATGCGGATTGAAAGAATAAAACACATTTGGTTGTTAGTCAGCACCGTGGTTTGTGTCCTTTCTTCGTCCCGTCTTTTAGCGCTGCTTTCTATGGTTAATCGAACCAACCAGCCCAAATGCGTACTGCAATTTTGGTGTTTTCGGTTTTAAAACACACATCTCGGAGGCTACGCTTTTTTTCACATTTCTCACCAAAGCAAAGGCTGCCTTCAACAAAGCCACAACTTCCATCACTATCGCCAAGATGTCAACGGTGGAGAAATGTTTTGTGCAGCGTTGTTGTGGCATGTGGACTTGTGTACTTCTCGCTTCGTTCTTGATAAATTGTCATTCGTAAGTCAAACTAAACATTGTCCCGCTCGTAGCGATAACAATGATGACCGGTGCTTGGAGCGATGTCAAGTAAAGCCCCGTCGTGCACTGTTTCCTTGCGGACCTTGGTGCCATGTGGCGACTTTGGGTGCATCATGACTGCTGACTACGGCGTACGGTGCGTCAGTGAATTTTGTGACTTATTAGCATTTCCGGGCGCCAAATCGGACGGTAGCACAGTGGGCGATTTCATCGGTGCAGATAACGACGTAGCTGTTTCTGACTGCATCGATGCCGAGATCATAGCTGATGTTGCCGGTCCTGCGGAAATGGACCCATGCGGTTTGAAGATGTCAATGCCGCCGCTGCCACTGCTAAACCCTTTACCGCGCTACAGAACTTGCATCGGCATTTAGCATCAATCACCGCTGTTGTGGCCGAAGGTGCTGAATTTGCTTATTTGGAAAGCTTCAATGATATTGACGATGACTTGATGAACTTCATGGCGCGCAAGAAGCAACACAAGTTTACGGACTATTTTCCTGCGAAATAAAGTGCGGTAACTTGCAAAAGAAGAAGTTGTCGCCTTATTCTTTAGTATATGTAGCGAGCAAATCATGTTCGCGCTTTTTACGATTTCCGAAAACTGTGTCAAGGCCTGCAGTGCTTTAATTAAAGCCTTAAATGCGCATATTGTGTATTTCAAATTATCGATATATCGAACTATTTTGCGGTCCCCTTCGAGTTCGATATATCCGGGATCAACTGTATTACTCAACTGACAGAATTCGTTCATGACATCAGCAGCTCTCTGAACATAGGTGACCAGGATGACACCATTTTTATAGATTTCGCCAAGGCATTCGACATCGTCTGACATGCTAAACTATTGCACAAGGTGTTTGCTATACTAAAGAACGTATCCTTGGTTGGCCGGATATCCGACTTTCTTTCGCAGCGTTCACAATGTGTGTGCTTCAGCTCTACTAACTCGCCTTCGATGCCTGTTTCATCAAGAGTTCCCCAGGGTTCTGTGCTAGGTCCCCTCTTATTCCTGCTTTATATTAATGACCTCCCCTTGTACACCCCAGTGAAAATATGCCTTTTCGCAGATGACTGCGTCCTATATCATACTGTTAAAGCTCCGGTGGATCATGCCACTCTCAACGATTTCTTCTCTCACTTTTGTAGCTGGTCCAAATCTTGGCAAATGAATATTGACTTCTCCAAGACAGTCATTATGTCATTTACCCAACGTTCATGCCCCTTGACTTTTGACTATGGTTTTAACAATGTTAGTTTGTGCAGGGTGTTCGAATTCAAGGACCTCGGTATCCTTATGACACACAATTTCTCATGGTCTTAAACACATTGATCTCGCATGCAACAAGGCCCTTAAGAGATTAGGTTATTTACATCGTACGCTCCATCTTGCTCCTCAAGAAACCAAACTGCTTACCTACAAAGCTCTCATTCGTCCCATTCTCGAATACGGTTGCGTGGTGTGGAACCCACATAAGAAATGTGATATTAAAAAAACTAGAATCCATTAAAAAAAGAGCTGTGCATATTGTATGCAAAAGATATGACAGGAATTTTTCTGCGTTGAATTTTCTTCCTCAACTAGGTCTCACTACACTTGCGAAGTGTCGCCAGTTGAATGCCTGAAATTTCTCTACAGTCTAATCAATTCTCCCCACCTTGACACTCTAGACAGTTATCTTAAGTTCTCCAGACCTTTATCTATGCAGAGCGACCACACCCTTAACATTGCAACTTTTTTCACCTGCACTGACATGTTCAAATATAGCCTTTTTCCTGCAACTATAGAAGCCTGGAATTTGTTGCCTGGAAGTGTGCGTTGCTTACCACTCAAAGAATTTCTGGAAGCCTGTTCATGAATGTTGATTTGCTGTTATTCTTTCTTTTTCTCTTCCCACTCCTGCCATAGCCTCATTGAGAATGCAGTATGTAAAAATAAAATAAATAGACTACACACTGACTTGCCAAGATATTTTGCACTGACACCGGCAGCCGCCTTCGCTGCTGTCTGCGTGATGCCAACAGACTGGACGCAGCGCACAAAGCTCCCCCATAGAGTTACGGCGAAGCTTCATGACCAGCAAAAGTACTGAAGGATTCTGCTTGTCCCTACAAGGGTTGGAACCAGCATCATCGTGAAAGCAGAGCAACAGGCAAGAATTTTGCATTGCAGAGACAGGCATTTAGAAAATGAAGCCTTTCGAGTGCCCCGAAGAATTTGCACGTACTATACAGTTGGATGCGAATTTCAACGCCAACCTTCAAAGTCGCCGGAGCGAACTATCGCACAAGAAGAAGCTAGAAAGACTATCCCAATTTCCATACGGAACTGGAAATTCGGCAAAGGCAACTGTGTTTAACCTTTCATCTTACAAGCCGAACAAAAATGAAGTCGCTGTCCTGAACCTTGGTCTGAACTTCAACACAAGCGCTGCAAGTGACCACAGGAGGTTAGTCTGTGCTGTGGAAAATGCAGTCAGTCTCGTTAACACTACCCGAAGGGATGAAGCCCGCACACGTGCCGTGACCTTGTTGTCATCACTTCTGCAGAAACAACCCTCTCCTTTATCCTTGAAAGAGTGTGAGGCTGTCAAGTCTTTACGTAATAACGAGAAAATCGTTATTCTTGCTGCCGACAAAGGAAACGCTACTGTTTTACTAGAAGCAGAAGACTACGTGAACAAGATGTCTGCACTTCCGGAGGATGAGAGTACCTACGCTTGCCTGAGCAAGGACCCTGCAGCGAAGCTTCAAACGGATCTGCAGACACTGCTTGCTGACGTCTTCCGCATGGTGCCTCCCCAACAAAAGCCTTTGTATTACTCACTCCTGTGTACTAACGGCTCCGCTCCTGCTTTATATGGCCTTCCGAAGATGCACAAACCTGATGTGCCCTTGCGCCCCGTAGTCCATTTCACCCATTCACCATTATTCAAGCTGTCTGCCTATCTGCACAGAATCCTCTCCCCTCTTGTCGGACGAACTCAGATGCATACAGTAGAACCCCGCTGATACGTTTTTGAAGGGACCGTAGGAAATAAACGTAAGAGACGGGAAACGTAAGCGCCGAAAAACAGGAAAAACGACAAAATATTTAGTGGTACAGAATTTTATTTCAATTCTTACGAGCAGCACGAAAATTGGCGCGCTCAGCCGCGATCTAGTCGATGGATAGAAACGCGGAGCTTAGGACGGCCTTATCCACAGAAATGTAATCAACGTATGTGATTTTTTTAACACCAACAGCTGTAGGCATGAAAAAACTAAGCACACGCAATCACGACCGGCGCGGCGAGTCCGACCGCGAACCGCACGTACGACCATGCGAGCTCCAACCAGCTCGAACTCCTCCCGTTCTCCGACAAATAACGATGATGATGAGCCTACGCCAACGCGATGGCAGAAGTGAATGCCAATCTCGAAGGCCTTGCTTTCGCAAGCAATTACGTCATACACGCCATGTTTGTGCAATGCAAATCTCAGAGGCTATGCTTTTGTCAATAGTAAATGCCAATCTCGAAGGCCTTGCTTTCGCGAGCAGTTACGTCATAGACGCCATCTTTGCAATTTGAATCTCGAAGGCCATGCTTTTGTTTGCATCAACTGAAAGATTCTGTTGCTTGCGCCTCTCATGCGGCTAATATTACGGTCAAACGAGGCCAAGCTGCGTGAAAATGCGCCATGGCCGCTCTCTTTGGTAGTCACTCGGTCGGCTCCGGGCGCACTTCGCGACGTATCATACGGGAACGGTCCGACAGTAACGACGTAACAGCGGGGTTCCCAATACATTGTATCCTATGGGAGCTATGCCGGGACCGGCGGAAAACGACGTAACAGCCGGGAAAACGCAGCAGTGAGGAACGTAACAGCGGGGTTCTACTGTATTAGGAATTCTGCCAATTTTATTGACAAGGTGCACAACTTATCACTAGAAGAAGACGAGGTGCTAGTGTCCATATATCAAGTTTCTGTTTACGAGCATACCAGTTGAGCTTGCCGGTGAAGTGTGCACAGTGGCCCTCAAGTCAGAAGGGACACTACCAAGCCGAACACCAATTGGGCGCGAGGACATGTCGTGGCACCACCATGCGGAAGCACCCCTGTGACGTGCAAGGTTGGATTGCTCCGCCAGCCCTCTCCCGCAGAGCCCGCAGAGCCCGCAGCCGCTTTCGCGTCTCCTTTTTTATTATTCTCGTTGCACTTCACTTCGACAAAATCAGTAAAACTGCGGCGGCTATGTCTCTGACATTACAAAATACTGAATAACTGCCCCGAAAAAATGTTAAGCTCCTCATAATACATTAGACAACGCCCTGACTGCCGGCGCACCCTGCTATTGGCCTCGAGGGCCACCGCAGGAGAGACCGGCGCTGCTATCGCTATGACGTGTTAAACGACATCACGTGACTCGTCTTTGCCGCCGAAAGCCACGCCAACACTGCTCGCTGCATCTATCCCCGAGGTTGAAGTTCTGTTTTTTGCTTCAGTGTGGTTTATTGATCAGTGCCGTAGTGCCTTATGTGTTTGACCTAGCCTGATGCGAGTTTCCATGCATACCCAAAAACAGAGAAGCACCGAGATGCATGGATGATAAAGCCGAGAATAGGGAAGCAACCCACCATTCATTATCGCGTGTGTAGCAAGCACTTTCGCGAAGATTTTGCGAACTGCGTTGGAGCTAAAATGTTCGGTGAGTACAACGTGGTAATTTCCGGGACTGTACACATAGGAATTTATGACGTTTAATTTCCGGGACTGTACACATAGGAATTTACGACGTTTATTCACACCATGCTGGAAGGCTTATACCAGGTGTTTGCAGCACAAGGGCGGCGAGAGTGATTTTGTCCTGATGCTGTTCTTTTGCGCTGCATATTCGAATGTGGTCGGCCTCATACAATGCCCCTCATTTTGTTAGCAGCCGTGATGTGCTGAGCTGCTGGTCCACGAATTGGTTGATACCAGAGACCGCCAGAGTCACTGAAAACGAGATACGGTAATTGTAATTAATAGTCGAGCAAGCGATCGATGCACACCGATTACAATCTGCTCTTATGATATCACATCAATCAATACACCCCGCGCAGAGAAGCACATGCAGCGGAAGCGAAGCATGGATTAAGCAGACGAAAACATACACGGTCGAAGTTCCACTTATTAAAATATACCTGTTGTAAATCATCGTCCGGCAATAATTCTGGTGAAAGTGGCAAGCCACACAAACCACGGTTGTTGTGAACAGTACTGTTATTGTGGCAATAGAGCTCATGGCTACCATTATGAAAGGTCACGCAAACCTAATAACCAATGTCGAAGCATCGTTTGCACTCGGCCATTCGATTACTGAAAACTAGGGCGAGGTGTTGCCGTGATTCGCACGCGTCAGTCCACGCAGATAGAAACGTTACTTCTCGGCCATGCACGTTCCGCGCAAACGCAAGAGACAGGTGCACACAGTCGCGCTTGCCTCAGTAGACATAAGTGTACACGAGATGCGAGAATGTTTCGAGTTACAGATTACTAGGCGAATTTAATAACAACTCACCTTTTACCAGAGTGCCTCTTCATGTTCAGCGTCCATGGCGCCACACGCACGCGCTTCGTCGAAAGTGCAGAACGCCACGATGACCGCACGTTGGCTCGCTAAAACTTTTATTGGCAAACACTCTAGGTTAGTTCGCAGTTAATACAAGCAGAACGCTTGCAAAGTGAGAAAAGCCGCGGCTGAACAGCCTCAATCACTGGAGACGTTGAACACTTCGCACAGTTGGTACCATGTAATGTCGTTCTACATGTCACAGAGAGATTCCGGCAGACGGCGCCACGGAATGTCCTCGCCGCCAATATGGCCACCTATACAGAAGCCACGGCGGCCGAACGCGCTGCTTTTGTAAAAGGTAACGAACCATTTTGGGTCGTAACGAAGCATCAAATGGGCTTTAATGCGTGCTTGCGGCAAATACACATACTTTTGCTCCAAGAAATGCGTGCAACTTCATTATTACGGGTTTGCATCTAAACACGGGCCGCGGTTGACACAACAAGCATGCGCAAATTTACGTTTCTGTTTAGCACACATATCTCTATGAAGCACAACGCAAGCGGATTCTCCACTTTGTGGGAAGCAACGAAGCATGCTTAGAGCTGCATGCAGCCGCAACCTTTCTGATATGTGTGATGTTCTAGAAGTGACACACTGCCGCTCCCGGCAAATAGGTGTGCCGCCGCTCCGGGACTCGCAAGCACCGGCTTCCGGTCACTCAGCCGCGCGGCCAGAGCGAGAGGGATATTAGGTTACGTTTTCCCCTTCACGAAGGACGCAGCGCACAAACCGCGCCTCTGCGAACAGGCGCCGTTTTGAAAATAAAAGCAGTTCATACCCAGTAGCCGAGCAGGTGTGGTTCTTCCCAAGGAATGCCACACAAACCCCGCAACGTAACACTGGCGATGAGGATGGGATTGTGAGGCGAGCGCAGCTTCGGGATTACGTGCCATGGCTACAGGAGGAATGTACGGCGCCATTGAGCCCTTCTCTGGAAAGTCCTGGGCGTCATGGATCCAGCGCGTCAACTTCTACTTTGTGGCGAACGACATCAGCAACGAAGAGAAGAAACGGGCCCTCCTCCTCACGCTATGCGGCACCGACACCTTAGAGACTGCATGTGCGCTCGTCACGCCAAAAACCGCTGGAGAGGTCAGCTTCAGTGAACTGGTCACACTTCTCCAGCGGCATTTCGATCCCAGACCATCGGAGCTTTACGGCCGGTACGTCTTCCAGCGACGAGACCAAAACCCAGGTGAATCGATCAGCAGCTATGTCGCAGCCCTCAGGAGTTTGACAGTGGACTGCAACTTTGGTGTGCTAGCGGCTACGCCTGCAACATCGACGTCGTCAGGGGGAAGTCAAGAGCCCGTTTTACAATGGAACCCAACAATGCTGCCACAAGACGTAATGCTGCGAGACAGGTTCGTTTGCGGCATCCGTGACGATTATCTCAAACAGCGCCTCTTTGCAGAAAAGGAGCTGACCTTCCAACGTGCTTTGGATATAGCCCTATCAGCGGAGAGTGCGTCACGGCAGCAGCGGGGAATCAAAGCGGCAACAAACTCCGGAGAGGTCAACAGGGCCGCTCTGAACAAGCATGAAGACGAGAAATCGTCTTCCCAACGCTGTTGCTACCGATGTGACAGCCGGCACAACCCTTCGACATGCAAGTTCAAAACAGCAGAGTGCCGTTTTCGCTCGAGAGTGGGCCACATCGGAGACGCCTGCATTGCATGCAAGAAGAAGAAAAAAGAAGCACGTGCAAACACCAAGCAACAAACGCACAGTGTCAACCCATTACCTGTGTATCATGAAACAGGAAGCAGCGATTCCTGTTACGATCTGCATGTAGTACATGGGCACACACACTGGCCCAAGTTCCTGGTAAACGTAGAAGTAGAGCGAAAGGTTCTGCAATTTGAAGTTGACACGGGTGCCACACGCTCCGTGATAAGCGAGGACACCTATCACAAAGCGTGGCCAAGGAACGCCCCCCAACTTTCAAGGGAGCCACTCGACTTGCGCACTTGGTCAGGGGAACAACTGTGTGTTCTGCGAACCAAGGAAGTCATCTCACGACACCCAGACGTGTTCAGAGAGGACACTGACGGCTACACAGGCCGCTTGATTCACCTGGACTTGCAAGAAGAGGCAAGCCCCAAGTTTTGTAGGACTCGTCCTGTGCCTCTTGCCCTGCAGAGATGCAGGGCAAGACGCACAGGAAGTTCTACACTTATGTGTAGCGTATTTTGCACGCATTCGTGTTTCAGTGAACTTTTCTCACCGACTTCCTCGTTGTCGGAAGCTCTGCAGTTTGCTTGTTAAGCTTTATTATAATGTTTGCTTGGTTCCAAATGGAATTACGTGTGAAAGAGTTACTGGGTACTTGTCCAAATTGGTGTGCACATTGTTTTTTTGGGCTTAACACGGTTTAGATATCGCCAGTCAGGTGAATGTTTTATAGAAACTGGGGTCTGGCGATGAAAGTGGCGTGCACGTGGTGCTTGTCGCATTGTGTATGGCTGACAAAGGTCGTTTCTTGGAGCTTGTCACCCACTTTCACCAAAGTCGTGCGCAGAGTCCTGTCCTTGGAGAAGCCTTCCAGTTTGACAAGGCCCTTCGGGAGAGCAAGAACACTGACCGGAACATCGCGGACATCGATCCAGCCGAGCTGCATGAAACAACTCGACCTCCCGATGTATCATCTGGCGACAGGGGTGCTATTGTGCCGCAGCAAAAATGCCACAATGCCGACGACCTTCGAACAGCAAAGGCTAGGGGAATCGTGGAGCCTTTGCCAAACCGGCCCCGTCAGCTGATGCCAGTCGTCGTTCTCTCGAGCTTTTCAGCGACGACATTCTGGGGCAACATTCCTGAACAGGATGGAGGGGAGAAACAATGGTGCTCTGCTCACGCCGCCGTGCAGAGATCTACTGTCTGGCCCCTTTTGTCCAGAACCGGACGGGCTACGTCTACAACAAGCAGGCCAGTTCCCGAAAAGGGCCTAATCCCGGGTGCCCCTCACCAACCAGGTCAACAGGTCATTGACCTTGGGAGGCACGGGCATGCTGTTCATTATGTTCCTGCCAGTGCTGCACGATTGGTGGAATCCAGGCCACCGCGTGGAGATGAGAATGAGGGGGTGGACCCCTACCATGTTATTTAATCCGGCGCACTAGAGAGCGCCCGCCCTTGTTGACTGAGATAGAACGATGTAAATACGTGTACATGAAGTCTTTTCTCTCCAACTCACCGAGATGAATGCTCAGGGCATGACACCCACTCGTGGTTCCAATGGCTACGCTACCCGAGTTGCAACAACGATGACAGCGATGGGGATACCACGGCCCGTATCCTCAGCTGGGCACTAGAAACGCGACCCCAGTCGCAACACCGCGTATGAAATAGACTGCGATTGGGCAAAAATAACGAAAGAGAAAAGAACTGGACTTCTCGGCTTTATCTTGAATCTCTGAGAATCCAGACAACGGCGCACATGCTTAAACGTAATGACAACTTCCCACACGTGTACGCATGTTCCTACGTCATATCTTAAAACACACATAACCGGACTGCTTGCACATTCATTTTTTGTTGTGAACAAGGCTCCCGTGTGGGAGCCGAAACGTCTTGCTTTCATGTGAACATTCCTGGTCAGTGTCCATTTTAACCCCGTGGGCTTGAAATAACAACGAAAGAAATACAGCTGACAGCGGCGTCATGCTCTTGCAAAGCAGGGAAGGGGTAAAAGTGAACGCTCACGCCTGGCTCCTTCGCGTACATACATAGCGCACTGTGGCACGGAGCAGAAAAGTACAACGCCGCCCTTTACTGCACTTTCCCAGACTGTGTAGCTTCTAGGGGGTCTGCACACGTAAAGTGAGAGCAAAACAACGCTGTCTAAAGAGAAAGCGCTGCGGAATCGCGTGTAAACAACACATTCAACCGTCCGCTTCCCTTCACCAGAGCGAGGTGAGATCACGCGATCCAACCCTGCACGTCACGGCGATTGCAGCACCCGCGTCTCCGGTGGTGGGCCTCGCACCCAACAGAGGTCACAAACCTTGCAAGGCTTCTCCGGTTCTGCTCGCAGAATACGTACTTGACGTTCCAGAACAAGTTCTACAAACAGGTACATGGCACTGCCATGGGTGCATTCGTGTCTGTCACCGTCGCGAACCTCACCATGAAAGCAGTCGAGAATCGTGCTTTGTTCTCATTTGCCGTCCCACCAAAAATATTCTTACAGTATATAGACGATTGCTTTTGCATTTCGCAACGCGAGGCCTTGCCGGCCTTGACAAATCAGCTGAATTCAATCAAAGACTCGATACAATTCACGGTGGAAAAAGAATCGGATGGCTGCCTTCCTTTCCTCGACTTCCTCGTAAAAAGAGAAGACAGGCGCTTGAAGTTCTCCATCTACAGAAAAAGCACACAAACTGGCTACTACCTGAATTTCAGATCGCTGAATCCTTCCTGCCATAAACGCTCTGTCGTCTCGACACTCTTACAACGGGCTCAGCAGACTTGCTCAAGCAAGGAAGACACACTGAGTGACGTGGAGACCGTCCATCAGGAGCTGGCCGCATCTGGTTACCCGTCCTCATTCATCAATTCAGTCCATCGTCAACTTTCTCGGCCGGTCCAAGCAAGCAACCGTTATGCAAAGAAAAGAGCGTTGGTGCCGTATGTTCCGGGCTTCAGTGAGGCACTCACCAGAATTTTGTGCTCCTACGACATACAGTTCTCACATGTACCTGCGCGGAAACTTGGAAACAGCCTCACGAACATCAAGGACAAATTAGAGCGGGAGAAGTTTCCAGGTATATCAGCTACAGAATCCCATGCACAGATTGCACACGTTTATATCGGTGAGACCAGCAATTTCAAGAGAAGGTTACGCGAGTACTGCAATGACGTGAAAAACAAAAAGGTGACGTCCAATGCCCTCACCGAACAGGTTGTATCCACGGGCCATGTGATCAACTGGGAAGATGCTTTCATCATTGCCACGGAAAAGAAACTCTTTCCACGGCTTCATCTAGAATCTTTGTTTATTCAAACCACTGCACACAAGCTAAACAAGAGCTGTGGTAATCTTCTGCCAGTGTATGCGCGTTGCCTCAAACGTGACTAGACGACCTTATAAATAAGCGAACTTGCTGCTCATGCTCCATTATGAACGAGGCTACCGTGTAGGAGCCAAAACGTCTTTTTAAGAATATATTTTTACTTTGGTCAGCGCTGTGTTTTCTTCGTCCATGTAGGCCAGGCGGGATTCCGCCAAACTCTTGACTTCAAATACTTACCAACTAGCTGAGCTCTCGGTTATTCTAAGAAGAATAGGTTTGGAGATGTAACGGCCTCGGCTGGAACCGATAGTTTGCTCTGTGCTCCTTCTTGAAGCTTGAGCTTCATTGAGCTGCAAGATTTGTGTAGCTGCCTCTCATCGTCTCAGTGCTAATTTTCTGCTGGGTCATTCCAAGAGAGATCGAACATGCATGTCCGGTCGATATTTTTGTTTTGTCTGGGTTTTTTATATGTTATGTGGGCACATTCAAAGTGCACAGAACTGAAAATTTTTACAAAAAACGCTCCCAGCACACCAAAAGAATATTTGAAGGTGGCGGCGTGGGTGGCCTGTTTTTGCTCACCGCGCCTTAATATTTTTGGATTTCACGGCCGAATTGAACGCGAACTATAAATGTTGTGCCGAAAACTTTTGTGGCTGGTTTTAATATGCATTACTGTGAATTATATCAATGCTTTCTTTATGGTGTCAAGAGAAAAAGTGTCACAAAATGGCAAACTCGGCCTAAATCAAAGAAGTTTGCTCACTTTGATGCGCCTTGGCGCGTTTGCTGTTTCCCACAGAAACTTCAAAACATTGTCAATAATAGAAAAAGGCCTGCGCAACATTTCTGCTAAAGATGGTTGTCCTACAGGCAGCGTCAAAGAAAGTCATTAAAGTCAGTTAAAGAAGCAAGTTTTTTCAAAAAAGCCAATTTTCAAAAATAAAAAAAAAACTCCGGTCTCAATTTTCATGAAGTTTTTTATCAGAGCGCTCATGTCAGTCAATACACAGTTTCAATATCATATGTCCTCATGTGCTTTGTAACGACATACAACCGGCCAAAATGGTCCTTGCTGTGTGTGCTCACTTCAGTGCCATTGATGGATGTTATCAGCTTGCATTGTGCATAAATCTAGAGTTTTAATTATTTTGCAGCAGGAAAACTTTGCTCTGGCGGCTTGTCTTCAGGAAAAATGTCTTCTCAGATTTTATTTGTGTCTAGCGTGTGCGGGGTGGGCTCTCTGAAGGGCTAATGCATACACTTTAGCGTCACGACAGCCTCAATGTTGCAGCACTCTGGGCAATTGCCGAGGTTGTGGTGGCAAGCTGTGGCAGCAGAACTTTGCTTCATGCATGCTACCACAGTGCATGGGATCTGCACTTGTTTCGGCTTTAGGTGTGGGCACAGGAGTTTGCTGGGGCAATTAATTTTCTTTATTAGCTTTTCAATTATTGAAATTAGTTTGTTCATACTGGCACATAACTAATGTAACATTCCTGTGCCACTTTCCGTTTAGAAATGAACCATTTGGCAACTATACTTTGCATTAAAGGTCAAATTTCCATTCACTGAAGTTTCAGAATGTTGAAGTCTTTTTATGTACCGAGAGTTAACCCTATCGATGGAGCTCATTTTGAACCATGCAACTTGATTATAATGAGCTTTGAATGTTAATTGCATTTCCATAAATGAGCCTAATTCTTGGCTGGCAGTGGCACTTGCACGTCGTGTGCCCTCCTGGGGTTAACTGCTGCCCAGGCCTTGTAGAAACAAGCGCGTGGTTGGGACCAGGTGCCACAACTCATTCAATTCAGTGGCCCTCATCTTACTTATGCTCCAATATCATACGTATCCAACATAACCTGAACCAGAACCAACATTCGAAAAACCAGAAGTGCTCGACTGGAAGTGCTTCGAGAGAAACAAGAGAAATCTGAAATTTGAGTGGCACCTTGAGAGGGAGCTGACCAGCAGCGAAGGACCGTCCGGTAACCCTGGCCACACAGCCAGGGTCAGTGAGGACGAGTGGTTGGAGGGAGCCTGCAGGCCGCACACACACCTCGACCAGACCACCTCCCTTGGGGTAGTAGCCCCTGCGGTGCAGGCAATCAGCTCAGGCTTGTTTTGCCCTGAGCATGCTGAAACACATGGAGAATCGCCCACAAGGCACACACATATACTTACGAGAGACAGGTGCCTACGTGCTATTCAAAGAAGACTGTAACACAACTATTCCGTGAAAGCACTTTGACTCGTTGACCCACCTTTTAAGAACCTTGATGTCACATGAAGCTCCAAATTTTCTTGCTATGGGCAGAAACACCTGCACAATGACACAAAACATTGTTGACCATGAGCATCTACACTCGCACTTAGATACGCACATTCGGTCTCTTAGACAACTGAACACCAAGTAAAAACAGCTGCAATGCAACTGTGTGCCTTGTGAAACGGCTCAGTCAACACCACATGACAATTTGCGTCGTTCCAAACAATTCCAACACCATGGTTACACCTGCATGGTGTGTGGGCCAAGATAACCCAGAAAAGAGATGTGACGATGCAAACCGCAAAGCTCTGTTATACAGCGCCTCGAGCTAACTGGTGAATTTGTGTTGTTAGCACTGATTGCTTCGTTAGTGAATATTAATCACACAAAACAGGGTTCATAGCAACTTTGGAGAAAAAAAATCCTATGGTTGTTAAGGACTTTCAAGCCTCTAACGAAGAATTTTCAAAGACCTGAAACATCACTTTTTCAGATTGTAGACAAAGACAAGACCATTTTTGAGCGTGTGGAAGCCCATCTTTCGCTGCACACAAGCCAATGCAGGCACATTTTTCCCAATCATTAGCTAACTAAAGAAGCTTTGCTCATTTTTTGTTCATTGTAGGTTCTATTGCACCACACTATTTTCGGCAGGTTGTTCAGCCAGTTTGCTTAACCCTTGGTGGGTTTGCCTATATTTTTGGCATAATCATAAAAAAACTGGCTGTGGTGTACTCATATAAGCTACAAAGAAATAGTATACAACAAATTTCATCAAAATCAAGCCAGTAGTTTACTGAAAAAAAAGTGGGGCATATATGTCCCACTGACTCATGAAGGCACCGATTTCATCAACGGGTATTTGGGATGAAACAGCTCAGTACACTTCAGAAAGGTTGACATCACTACAGTGAATCAGCTATCACGTCTGTCAGTCGTGTCGGCGACTGCCCGGCATTTCATTACTGAGCAGCCTATTTGAGTATCCATGCGCTTCTTGTACTCC
This sequence comes from Rhipicephalus sanguineus, assembly GCF_013339695.2. Taxonomy (NCBI): domain Eukaryota; kingdom Metazoa; phylum Arthropoda; class Arachnida; order Ixodida; family Ixodidae; genus Rhipicephalus; species Rhipicephalus sanguineus. Next base: position 12,332,911 of record NC_051184.2, read on the forward strand.
CCCGAGATATATGGCTCAGTTGCACAGCGCTATCTGAACAAGCACAAGAAAAAGGTTAGCTATAAGCGGAACTTTCAGAGTATAAAAGATTTGGATACCGCCTTGTTCATGAGCCAGAAGAAACTCTCTCTGTCTCTGCTTCAGCCTCCTCAAACAGATTGTCGTAAAAGGCACAGATGCACCTGTGTCTGTCGGAAATTATGTTCCTGAGCAAAATGCTGTTGAGGAGCTAAATTAGTCATTTAGTTAAAAGAAATTTCTCCTCTGAAGATGGCAGTGAAGGGAAACGTCACTGTCGGACGTCCTATGCCAGGCGCAAGAAGGCGGAGAACGTTGGTGCCGTCTCCAGGACACTTTCTGCGCGAACCCAGTCTTCCTTCAATGCCTGTCTCACGTCACGTGTGCATTAGGGCTGAAAAAACTGTTGCATGCAAAAACCCGACTCAAGTGTGCACCTAGACGAACTTTTTCCCACACCTGCTTTCGCCAGGAACAATACTACAATGACTACAAATCTGCATATGTACAAATTTGCACTTTAAAGCAACACTTGCTCTTTTTTCTGTCAACTTGATGTTTCGTGAATGCGAGAGAACATACTTAAGACCTGAAAATTACAACAATGGCAACAATAGCTACATGCTCGCTCATTTCAGTAGCTGCGCGGGAACGTCAATTTGTGCACATTGGCAGCTTTGTAACTCCGATCTCACAAAAATAATAACCCATGTTTTTACAGACTCAGTTAGAGCACACACTGGACTTTCATTCCGGCGAGTTTAAAGAAAATCGAAGCTGGCTGTTTTTTTTAATTGCATTTCAAAGTATTGCATTTTATAGACATGCCTTTACCTGTGCATTTTTGGTTTGCGTTCGACAGCATTCTTGGCAATCATATTTAAAATAATTGTTAAACTAATGTGTGGCAACACTGGGAAATTTGGGAAATTCTGAGTAATATAGACGCGAAGCAAAATTTTGAGACTCACAGCTACAATATTTATCTTGTAGAGCCTTGTCAAAATCCCATTTCCATGTAATTCACAAAAAGCGTTTTTGCTGAGTGGAGACTTCCGAATTTTTTTCACTAAGGCAAAGTTTTTTTTCACAAGAATAAGAATGGTTTTGTGGCCCTTATACATTTTTTTCAGAGAAATTAAAGGGGGTCCGCGAACATGCACCAACATTCTGATCTGAACACAGCCTACTGCATTTTGACAACAGAAATGGATTGGAGTGGAAGCCTTGTTGGCTGACATGGGTTAAAGGGTTAAAAACTCTTTGTTGCTGACACACGTGCACCAATGTGCATGCACATTGCTTGTTATACATGCTCTGGGCGGTGCCATTATTTCAGAAGAGTCAAAACCATGATATAATTATGAGGCACGTGTAGTAGAGTGCTCTGGATAATTTCAACCATGTTTAATTTCTTCTAGCATCCATCGAAATGCAGCAACTGCAGTGGCTGGTATTAAACCCGTGCCTATTGGGTCAGCAGCTGAACCCTGTAACCAAGTGTCCTAGTGTTTTGGATGCATTGGAACAAATAGAAGTTATGTGGGAGGACCATGAATGATTAGTGTCACGAATAGCCCCCAAATACTTGTATGAAGAGGTTCATGATACTTTGCTATTGTTAATTTCGTATGGAAGAGCAAAAATCGAGTTTTTCTGAGAAACTGACATTATTTTACATTTTCAGTGATGCTACCGAGGACGTCTGATTTGGAGCAATTTTTAAAGCAGCAAAATTTTCATTTTGGAGCACTTTGGAGCAGCAAAAATTTCCATCTTGGAGCACTTTGGAGCAGGCAATTCTTCATCTGGGAGCACTCTGGAGCAGCTAATTTCACATCCTATAGAACCAAGTTGCAGTTACATTCAAGCACTTTAATTACTATGTGGCTCTTAAGAGCTAGAAATATTTGGATTCACTGCAAACCTCATGGAGAAGATCATCTCAGGAGCACTCCATATTTCACTCGACAACAAGAGCACCATGCAGTTGAGTGTTCTGGAATACCCTCTTCAGCGATTATTTTCGACACTAGCAAATAAACAGAATACTGGATCAATAAAATTGTACTTTATAAAATAACACTGTAAATACATGTACGTGCTTATCAGCAGACATGGTAGACAAATGCCGTGACGTACAACAGTGCCTCAATGCTAAAGAGTCACACTGCCCCTAATGCATGGAACTAAGACAACTGCAAGACGAAAGCCAGGTTCTTTTTCTCCTCGATTGATTGTAATGCTGGGCGCAACATGACGTCACTTAGGTAGCCTCAAAAAGCCTACCTCCACTGAGCCTCCATTTCCTCTCTCTGGGGCCTCTCTGTGCTGCAGGAAGAGCATTTTTGCGGTGCTTATGCAGACTACCGTTCGCGCATGCACTGGGTTGCCTGGATGATGGAGGTGAGCTTCAAGTCGAGCTCCCGCGAAAGTGTCCCAAAGTGCGTTTAACGGGGGACTACATGACATAACAAACTTGGTTTTCCTTTGACAGCGAAGCAGTGTGTAAGGCTAGGACATACGCCGCCAAAAAACCCCTCGTGCCCCTTAGGAAGCAGTGAAAAACTCACGGGGTTCCTTTGCATTCGCCTAAGACTATTGGAAGGTGGAAGCCATCTTCCTCTTTTTCTTATCACTCGATTTACCCCTCTCTGAAAGACCTAACGTGGTTCAGCACCGCCTCCAGAATCAGAGGCATTGCAAGCGTTCTGCACCTTGCCTGGTCTGCCTCCGTGATCGGTGCCCCGATCACGGAAGCAGAGCAAAGCGACGATGTCATGCGATGACATCATCACGTGACGTCAGTCATAGGTCGACAAAAAATGTGGAGCTCACTCAGACTCACTCATTTGCCCTTAGGGCTCACTTACACTCAGACTCGCCAAATTTTCTTCGACCAGACTCACTCGAACTCACACTCACTGAAATTTTTCTTGGCCGGACTCACTCGGACTCAAACTCACCACAATATTGCTCACTCAGACTCACGGCTCTATCCGAGTCTGAGTGAGTCAACTCATGAGTCCGTTAGCATATAATTGGCTTTTTCAAACATGGTGTAAATGGTGTTTAACACCAATATTCGCATAATAGGTGCTCTACTTAACTCATATTTGAAGGTACGAGATAAAAAGGAGCTGTCAGTGGTTGCAATCCAGTAAGGACATTTTCAGTGAAACAGATTGAAACAGATTTCATTGGTCGTTGGGTCCCGTCAAGCTACTTATATAGCTTTTAACCCAACGTAACCGTCCAGCATGTATATACTGGAAAATAAATTGAATTGAATTGGACTGAATTGCGATGACTCATACGAGATATTTTTATCAAGAACTTCTCATGAAAGAGTTTGCAGGGGGAGGTCATGGCACCTCCCCCCCTCCTTAACTCACGCCTCTGATCAATATATATTGAGCTGGTGTATGAACGCCAGTGCGTTGAAGTATGTGTTAGTCGGCATGAGTGTAAACATGAGCCGATACAGTGAAACCTCGGTGATACGAATCTCGCGGGGTTACCAAAAATATTCGTATCATCCGAAATCCGTATCACCAGAAAACATGGAAAATTAGTATGCGACAAAAGAAAGTTGGCATACGTTTTGATTCAGTGTTTCTCAGGGCCGCAGCGACGTCATGAACAGCTCTGAATGATTGTCAGTAAAGTTTTTAGACGTCAGCGATCATACTTGTACTCGTAAATACACAGTGCATGCGAGCGTGTGTAATTATTGAACCAGATGTGTTGTGCACCATGACCGCTAGTAGCCCCTTCCTAATCTTACTACGCTTGCTTTTGTGCATGACATCACAGTACTGCGGCGAAAGTGACTTAAGAAGCGCTTTGCGCACGATAGATGGAGGCCAAGCTCCTTCGCCAAGACCGTCCGCTTCGTCTCTTGGGGTCTTCGTCCACCTTTAATGGGACTGCATGGCGGACCCGCAGCCCAAGTTTCAGTCTTCTTTCATATAACGTCTGATTGCTGGGACATGGCTTGCATCGATGTGGCAGGCACGTGTTAACACAGTACAAGACGCTGCTGCCTCGAGCACAGGAGCACGCGTCAACACATAAAAAAAAAAGCGCGACATCAACGTCATTTGTAACCTAAACGCAAAGGCGCCTAAAGGACTCCAATATTCGCGCGCACTATCTCGGAGGCAACGACGCAGCGTTGATGGTCGCGCAGCGCACATGCCCGCTTCCGCGCGTGACTGCTGCGTCTTCCGCGAAAGCGCAGGCTGCACCTGTTCGTACCTGTGCGCTAGCGTACGTTCGTATCAAACGTCGCGGCGTGCAAATTGGTTCGCAACAACCGTACTCCAATACATTGCAGGCTAATGAGCCTTGGCCGTGACCACAGAAAAATTCGTATCACCCCAAAATCCGTACGAGCCGTGATCGTATCACCGAGGTTTTACTGTATAAGGCTGATAGCAATGCTAAAGTCTAATATATCGGACCATAGGTCAGCAAAAAAATGTGCAGCCCACTCAGACTCACTCAAGAAATATATTTTGCACTTAGGGCTCACTTGGACTCGGACTCGCCAAACTTTTTTTTAACTAGACTCACTCGGACTCAGATTTACTAAAATTCTTTTCAACCGGACTCACACAGACTCAAATTCCCCAAAACTTCACTCCCCTGGACTCACTCAGACTCACAGCCCGATCGAAGTCTGAGTGAGTCGACTCATGGGTGAGTTTGCCGACCTATGGACGTCACGATGTTTGAAGCCATGATGACATCACAAGTTTCAGCAGACGTCATCACACGACTATTTTCTGCATCCATCGTGTTGACACCGCCGACGGTCAATTTTTGTGTTTAATGAGGCATCTAAGGCTTTCGCACTAATATTGCGTATTGAACGTTAACAGCCTGGCCGTTGACAACCCGGCCTTATATCTTAAACTGGCCTCCACCATGCCACCTCTGTGCCATGCACGAAACAGCTTTGCTGATCATCCACCTCACAGAGCGGAATGGCTCCTCAATTTTTTTTTTTATTATTGCAATAGCGATTATATGGACACGCTCGACGGGTTTTTGCCGTCGCCGTCATCTTCCCTATAAAGTCCAAATTGATAACATCACCCCGCACGTTCTACCCGCATGTAAAAGCTCGTGAGCACCGACGCCAAACTCGCTGAAGCGGAGATGAACTGAGCCGGCCGTCTCCGTCGCACAAAGGACACATGCAATAACGTCGCCCGCGCGCGAGGCCTGCCTCAAGCGCGGGGCTATTCGCATTGGGAACCTAGCACTCGAGCTCGAAAGGGCAGGGCCTTTTAGGAGGTACTTACTGTAAGAGCCATTAAAACCCGGATGAGCTGGTGGAAGGAATTACGAATAAGCTTTTCTGGATGAAGATCCATGCATAAAGTATATTTGAGGGAACATGTCAGCGCATTCCCACCGTTCAAAGCGCTTCCATGGACACGAAGCACCGAAAATTCCATATTTTTTTTTTCCATATATCTATTGCTAGCGTCCTCAGATTTCATTCCACGATGTCCAAAACAGAAATGACAGATGTTTTAGTGGCACGCGTGTAGTTATTACTGAAAATTTCTTTCATTACGTGCCGTACGACGCTTGCAACGAGCTATCAGCAGCGTTTCTGAACAGATGATATCCGTTGATGAATCGTAGCCACACTTTCACGCTACCGATTGGCCTAGACGTCACGAGCCTCTGCAGAGAGCACATTTTGCCGTCGAGCCAACTTGCACAACGGAAGCTGTGTCAGCTACGTGCATGGCATCGTGGCTTACTCGGGACCCGCGCGCAAGCACTGTTTATTCAGTGGAATAATTCTTGGTCCATCATTTCGGCTTTGGCTGCCCCAAGGTCAAGCTGCACGTGTTTTGACGGACCGGCGGTGCGATTGCCAGTGATAGACGCCCCCAAGCCCGAGACTCTGGCACAGTTTGGCACAATTTCCGTCGATATTATCAGAATGGTGCAGTAAATCCAATTTGGTACACTTTGGCACAGTTGGCGCAGGGGTGGAATCACTGCATTTTTGAATTGTTCAGGTTCATTAACCACTTTGTGCACCTACTGCAAGCGAGGTCTAGATCCCTTTGAAGGGCCACATGATCAGCGGAAGAGCTTATAGTTCGATAAATGATGCAGTCATCTGCAAAAAGATGAATGCTGGATGAAATGTTAGTTGGTAGATCGTCAATGAAGACTAGGTGGAATAGAGAGCCATAGAACGCTATCCTGGGGCACTCCTGAAGTAACTTCTGTGATATCTGATTGAAAAACATTTGTAAATGTGAATTGTTCATGAAATGAAGGAAAATTTTCGAGCCAAGATAGTGTCAAGGAGTCTAATTTAAGGGCAGACAATTTGGAAATAAGACAACAATGGGCGACACGATCAAAGGCCTTTGAAAAATCTAGGAAAACACAATCTGTCTGTGTCTGTGTTAGTCTGTAGGTCTGTCATGAGTTCTAGTAGTTGTGTATTGCAAGAGAAACCTTTCCTGAAGTCATGTTTTGGGGAGCTAAAGAATTTGTTAGATTCAAGATGACTGTGAATGTGAGAAGCAATGATATGTTCAAGTAATTTACAGCTAATAGAAGTCAACGAGATGGGGCAATAATTTTCAACTTGATCTTTACATCCCGGTTTATATACAGGAATAACTTTTGCGATTTTCCAGTCCCTGGGAAGCTGACCTATAGACAAAGACTGTCTGAAAAATACAAAATAATATTTGGGAAGACATGGAAATCATATTCTTAGTGTTTACAAATTGATGTGAAATGAATGATAACAGGAAAATTGACCAATTTGTGCAGAGTAGTGGCTAACAAAACGTTGTTGTCAAATTCTTTATATTATTTGAAGGGGTACTGACACAAAAATTTTCGTCTCGCGTTTTTTTTTAGCTGCAATATGTTGCTGGACACATGGCTTGCTGCAGCACGCGACAGATAATTAATTACAGTTTGTTTATTACGGACCGATCCTCAGTTTCGGTTTGAGAGAGCTTTAAGAATGACCTAGTCACCGAGTGCACCTACTACTTTAAGTCACCGAGTGCAACTGCTACTGCCTTCTAGCATGTGAAATGGTGACACCCTTCCGCACTGCCAGCATCATCTGCCAGCTTTCTTTCGCCTGCCGCATGTGCTGCGCAATTTCGTTGCCATCGTCGTATGGTGGCAACGATTTTCTTGAGGCACAGACTCACGAGCAGTATAGTAGTAGTCTGCTGGCACACTTACAGCCAAAGGGCAATGGCGAATAGGACGTCGTCATTCTAGCTGCGCCAAGCACAGAGCTCGGCCGCAGTGGTGACGTCACGAGGTGAGGCGTATAGGCTGGATTGCACATGCGGACTTCAAGATTCATATAAATTACCTTCCAAGCTATATTCGCTGTTGGGACTTGGTAGGCGCATGTTCGCAGGAATCTATCTCGCAGACTATCTCAGCCGCGAAATTTCGTGTCAGCACCCCTTTAACCCTATGTAAACAGAGAAGAAGAAATCAGGCACAGCAGAGAGAAAGGGGAGACAGCTGAATATTCTCAGAATACTGATTAGTAGCGGCATCACATAATACTGCAAGCCAAGTACTACAAACACAATGTGCTGCACACCACTTTTTCCTCCACTTCTTTTTATCGATTCTGCAAGTTAAATATGCACAAGTATGTAAGGCACATCATACGCGACCAAGTTAGTCTCAAACGGTCGCAAATGGCCACTTTGGTCGCAAAGCGACTGTCTTGGCTCGGCCACTCCCTGCTCAATTTTTCAGTCATGTGACTGCAGTCGCATGACTGAAACCAATGAGACGTGCAGGAAAAGGACGTCACTGCATTTTGCGGGGCAATAGCAATACCAGCAATGTGAGGAGACGTGAATTCTGTGCGGCAACGGGTAGAAAATTAGCATGCAGATGTGAACATCAGTCGCCTTGAGTCACTTTTTGTTTGCCAGTCGCGCAACCATTGCTAGTCACAGGTGTGAACGAACCCTCACTATTTATGGCACTGTAAAGTGAGCAAAGTACTGGGCAGCAACATCCGAACAAGAATGCTTCCATAATACACAGGACAATCTGAAGCTCTTGCCTCGAGGACGGCTGACAATGTGACTGCAGTGCCAAGCATTCCTCTTCACTCTAACTGCCCCCCTTCTGAGTCATCATGGCGACTTGAGGAGAAAATAGTGTGGCATTTGTCCATAAGTGGTTTGACAGGCTTGGCAATATAAATATAGTTCACAGGCCATGGATATTTGGAGACAAGCTTTGACAGCAGCTCAACAGAGTCTGGAAAAAAGTTGCAGCACGGGTGGTCATCATTGTGTTGCAATTATCATTGCCATTAGTCTATGTTTGTGAAAGAATAGGCAAGCTGATGGCATTCCCCAAGGTTGCAAGGCCACTACAAAGGTGGCCGTACATTCAGATGAGTTGGGTCAGTACGAGAGAATGGTGTCAAGCATCTTCACAGACACAGGGCAAAAATTTTGTAGTCGCCTGTGATGCAGTGTTGTAGGTGTACCCCATGAACGGCAAAATAAGGTCCCAGTCAGTGTGATCAGAGGTGACGTACAGTTACACCTGGATATAACGAACTGACAAATTCCCAAAAAACTTCGTTTTAAAGAGGATTTCGTTATATGGAGGTTCGACATGAAAATTCCAAAAAGAAACGCTTAATTATGAAAAAAGTAACAGACGGTAGAACTCGCCCAAAACATTTATTTCGCGGTAAGAAACTGCGTGATTTTGCTTTGTTGTTTGTTCATAATGGACGGCAGCACTGACCATTCGTACAACATCAATGAACACAATGCTGCTCTGTCATTGCCCAGCGAGCTCGCGGCGCGGCGCAAAAGGTCGATGGCGTCCAGCACCTCCTTCGCGGAGGGCAAGGCGCATGCCGAGTCATCCTCCCAAGGTCCATTGTCGTCACTGCGGTCTCAGACAGTTTCCGCCAGAGCCTCATCAGTCATCTCCTCAGTTGTCACAGCACAGTTGTCCGCGTATAAAAAATCACAAATCTGCACATCGTCTGGGGCTCCTCCATCCGTGCACAGCGAAATCCAAGCTTCGGCGAGATAAGGCGGGCATGAAGGCTCCTCCTCTCCTGCGTCGATTTCCTCAGCCTGAACCACCTGAACCTCTGTTGAAATACGGGCCTTGCAGAAGCAGTTCGCAAAAATTTCCGCACTTGTTTCTTGCCAGGACGCTTCAAGCATCTCAATTGCTTGCACAATGTCTACCTTCGTATATCGCTGCAGACGAATGTTCAGCAGTTTTTAGATTAGTCGCCGACGGTCTGAGTACTTGACACTGTTAATAATTCCTTTATCAAGGGGCTGAATGAGCAATGTGCAGTTCGCGGGTAAAAACTGCAGTTCAGTGTTGGAGAGCTCGAGCCCCTCTAGGTGGTGTGCAGTGCAATTGTCTATGAACAGACAAATCTTGCGTCCTTGCCTCTTGACGTCATTGTTGAAATCCGTCAGCCACTCACTAAATATGTCGCGCGTCATCCAGGCTATCGTATTCGCCACATAATTTACGGGCATCCTGTGGGTTCCCTTGAAGCACCTAGGTCGGGCGCTTTTGCCAATGACCAGCGGAACTCGCTTGTCTGTTGCTTCCATCTGAATTTGTGCACAGTAGAACAGTCAAACGACGTTTGCTCTGTTTACCGCCGTGGCAGACGTCCCCTTTAAGCGTAAGGGTACGGTTCGGAAGCAACTCGTAACAAAGCGCCGTTTCGTCAGCATTGTACACATCCGACACTTTGTAGCGCTCCAAAATACCCGGTAGTTTGTGTTGGATCCACGAGTCAGTGCCATCTCTATCCGCAGAGGAGGACTCGCCACTGATCACTTTGCCGATGATCCCGTACCTGCGTTTAAAACCTTCGAGCCACCCGTTACTGCCTTTTAAATCATCGCAGCCCAGGATGCAAGCATAATCCTTTGCCTTTTGCTGCAAAACAGCGCCGCTGATGGGTACGTTTTGTGGCCGCATGTCCATAAACTATGTGAACACAGCTTTGCCGACGTCGGCGTATGTTGACGACTTCAATTTCTTTTTGCTGCCCAGGCCACACTCCACAGCGCTGCGAATCGCATCTTTCGCGTTTAAAATCATCGACAAAGAACTAGCTGGGATGCCAAATTTGGCAGTGACACCCTTCTATTTTTGGCCTCTAGAAACGGCGTCCAAGATGGCCATTTTGTTCTCAAGAGTCAGTATCTCGCGTTTCTTCGTCGAAGCACTCATCCTTGGATTGTCACAACAGGTACTGGGTGCGTGGTTGTGTGTCGGTTCGCACAAGCGCGAGGCGTCAGAAACGAAGAGCGAGCGACACGATGGCATCGTACCGAAGAAAACCGACAAAGAAAGACATGGAAAATGCGGAAAGCCACAGCACTGCCGGTGCTGCTGTGACTCCCTCATTTTCTTTTTTTTTCTTCTTTTTTCAGTGGTGTCACCTAGTATCAGGTTAGCGAAGTGAAAAGCAGAGACTTGCACTGTAACCAAAGAGTGGCGCTGCCAGCGTGCTGAAAAAAAAATGTTTTTTTTTCTCTCTCTCTCTCTTTGGCAAAAAGGAGCGGGCTAGGCCAGCTGCAGCAAGCAGCGGGATCAGGTTTGAGGGAAGGGTTAGGAAAGGTCATGCCCGCGGCGGCAAGATCACCAGGTTGAGGGATGCAAGCCCGCCTCGCGCACGCTCGCACGCACACATGCGCTCACTCACCTCGCAGTCGCTGTGCCTTCGAGATTGCCAAGCACGATGCCGCCGCTTCGCATACCGTCGCGGCGGAGAAGGTGCTTGAGGTTGCTACTCGCGCAAAAATGACAAAATTTGGGCCAAGACCTTTAGGTCGTCGGCGGGGGAAATTCGTTATTTCGAGGGGGTCTCCCACTGCCAGCAGGTTTAACTGTACTTGAGAACCATGTCGCCAAGTGTGCAGTTTAATCGCTCCATCCAACCATTTCTTTGAGGACGTTAAGTGATGGTGGTGCGATGAACAGTGCATTATTCAGCAAGGAGTGTCGAAAAGAGTCACACGTCTTCTATCACTCAGAAATTTGCAAGGCCTTGCAGGAGTAAGGGCGCTATGCATCATGGGGTGTGGCAGCAGGCAGGGCTGCCACAGCCCATGATGCAGACTCTCATGATGCAGACTCCAGACTCTTTCTGCATACCACATCAAGGGTTTGTACAAATTGTCGGCAGCAAATGTTGCCATTTGAAAGCAAACACCTTCCCCATATCTCATATCATATACGGGTCATTTCTGAAGAAGCTTTGATGCCAGGATTCCAATAAGATGTCCATACCAATCTCCAATATGACTACAATCTCGACATCAATACTGAAATATTGTTTTTGTTTCACGGTTATGTTTCAACACGACTACCACATGGGGTGCCTCACGAAAACAATGCTTTAGATCAGTCATGCCTAGTTAGCTCACGGGCATACTTATTAATAAAAAATTTTTAAAATTGGAAGCGAAGAGAGTCGTGCGTGGGCCACGGGCCACACGCAAGAGCCTCGCGGGCCGTGTGTTTGAGACCCCTGTAGAGGCACTGGAGTAGCCGGGGAGGCTGACCGGGCTGATGAATGGCAACGACAATGACGCTACAGATTACTCCCCGCCACAGAAATGAACCCGTAATGAAAACTATGGGGGCGTACCGTAGAAACCGGAATATAGGACGGACCAGAATATAGGTAGAACCCCCACTTCTAATTACTGAAAATTGAAAAAAATAAAAAAGTACATGGTACGGCCAAAGTATCAGAAGGTGCCTTTACTGTGAAATGCAATTTCAAATGGTGCACAGTGAAAATGCCATTTATTTACACGTGTGTTTACACATAAGTTCTACATGGCAGAAAGCCAAAAGATGGGCTCAGCATTAGCTTCGTAAAACGCCACAACCGTCTTGACAGCATTCATTTGGATGCACGTTGAGGTCCCCTGTAGCAATCACGACGCCAGCACGGCTCCCGGTTAAACGGTGCAACCTTGGTCTGCAGCTCTAGATACGCTGCAGTAGGGCCCCAAAACAAAGTTTTCTTCTCATCGCTGCGTGTCGTGATGTGATACTTCAGCATCTGCCAGTAGCAAATGCTTCTGTGGTGCACTCGATCTGCCTGCTGATCATAGTCATACATGCCGCTGTAACCAGAGCCGTCGGCATTGCAGGAAGCAACAAAGAAATAGTATAAAGCGAGATTGGAGCAGCAAGAACACCCGTGCAAAGATAAACTTTCAGTTATTGTTTGGGACTCACGGCTCCCGTTCCCGTTCACATGCGCTCGCATCACAACACACCTTTCACACACTTCAGACCAGATTTCTTCATGCCTTCGCGAACTCGATCACTGTTTTCTTGAACGCTATTGGTGAACTGTCGTCGGCCAACGGTCGAGAACAAGAAAAAAAGCACCTCGGAGCCCAAATAGATTCACAAGACAACAACAAAAGTGCAAAATGAGACTGCCCACGGCACAAGGCTGGTAGTAAACAAAGCGGCGCCGATGACTGCGATGGCGATGGAGGCGGTTGACTTTAGTTGGCCATAATGGCCAGACTTGCGAAGTTTTTCTGCCAATGACCGGTATACTATAAGATGGGAGTCTACTTTTTAGGGCTGTTTTATGAAAAAAAATTCAACCTATATTGTGGTTCTTACGGTATATATATACAGAAGTGTTCTTGACGCGGGACAAAGGGCTCCAAGTCGTCAACATTGAGAGGCACGAGGTCTTTATGACCTTTCCGGCGGGTGCATTGAGAGAAGCGCCGTGAGCGAAGAACTGGGCGAAAGTACGCTGTAGTCGTACCCAGGCAGCTCCCATGACGACTTGACGGGGCCTTTCGGTAGCGCACTGGGTGTCGCGAGTGAGCACGGCTGGCAGAGGTGCCCGCAGATGGAGTTGAGGGCAGGTGCCGAAGGGCCTGTGCGGGCAATGTGGACGATACAGTGTGATGTGGCACAGCAGAGCAACGATTACCGAGAATAAACAAAGAACAATCATGATGGGGCTTCCGGTTGCGCACACGGTGCTGACGTGGATGCCAACAGGGAGCAACCATGAAGAGAGCGGTACCCGAAAGTAGCTCGTCTTGACCGCTAACATTGGCAGTGGGTCTGTAGTGCTGGTGTGGATTTCGTCGTCAGCTCAATGCCGACCTCAGCATTGTATAGTGTCCGGTGTGCTGGCACGTGTAACAAGTCGATGGATGCAGAAATGTCATGCCCGCATCTGCTGGTTCACGTCCCGCGTCAAGAACTCAGGAGGATGGATGTCGTGGAACACAGCAGGTGTGACCTCTGCCGGAGGATCCGACAGCGCACCTGTGTTGGATGTTCGAATCACGTCCAGGTCACCAATGTAGCGACCGACATGGCCATGCCGTTGTCTCACTACTTTATTTGGACGGTGAGGGCCGAAGCGACCATCCAAGGGCATGAGCGCGTTTATTTCTCCTCGCGCCTCAAGCGCTGAGGCATGAGCTGCGCTCGAGGCGCAGTGCGGTGGCGGGAAACTGATGATGGTGATGAAAGGCGATGATGATGACGCTATGCACCATTGCAGCGGGGATGTCTTGAATTGAAAGGATTATATTGTGCTAGCGGATGGCCCAAAAAGGTGGTGGTCATTTTTGACAGCTGTCCAGGGACGTTTCGTTCTCTTGCCCCTGTACGGAGAGCAGGCAGTCGTTTTCGACAGTCTTCTTTATCTTTTTAACTAATGCCCCTCAAACACGGGCGAAAAGTACCGCACTTCACAGTAAGCCAAATTCGTTGCTCTGAAGGACCTTTTGCAGAAAAGTTGTGCCGATAACACACAGCAATGCACTAAGTTCCTTAGCTGGTTCGTGGCCTCTGCGATTAGCTGCGGTTTTTCAGATCAGCACCACAAAAAAAAAAAAAAAGTGTGAGAGAAAAGCAAAAAAGAGGCTCTGCTCGTTAGATCAGCAGAAGAGAAAACATTTTCAAAAAACATGCTGTTGTAGTTGCGGCTTTTGTTGACTACAACATACCACACTATTTACAAAGCGAATGACACTGCCAGAATTCAACATGACGGCGCTAGCAATTTGATGTGGGCGTACAAAGGGCGACGTCACTGCCTCAGCAGTGCACTTTTGGGGGCTCAGGCATATTTACAACATCACAGAGGGGATTAAGCGGCACCCACAGTGCCTTCACTGAAAGGCTGTTGAATTGTGCACGTTGTGTGCGAGAGTACGCTGGACGTTCGAAAGGTCGAAGCGGAATCTGCTTTCCCAAAAAGGAACATTGCCGGGAGGGAGATGCTCCTTTGTCGTGTGTCACAGATTGTCATTTTTGCGACCCAGCGCCACGCCGATTAACGGACACCGCGCTCCCCGCTGACCGGCGGAACCACTTGACCTTGAGAGGGTTGTCTTTAGAGCCAAAGGGGTGTTCTTTGAACGTTTGCCATTGACGTTTGATCCTTTATACCTGTATCGGCGACGACGGCCGTTGAAGGCTGCGATGTAACCTGAACCAGGTATAGACTGCAAGACGCACCAGCTGAGAGCCAAAGAAACGGACCATTCTCACGGTGAAAACTGCAGGTGGGCAAGCTGTATGTGATCGCCTTAAGAGGTTGTCACTCTCGCTCAGTTGAGTAACCCCCCATAATTAAAATAGGGCGTGGTCAAAATATTTTTAGGGCGGAGCTGGTAACAATGAAACGCACACGATTGGACCCTTTTCCCCCAGGAAGAGAAGCGGGGGACTCGAGGGGATATCGCCCTGCTAATGAGTCTAGTTGCTTGTCTAACATGGTATAAAAGATATCAGCAAATATCCCTTCTAGAAGTTTTTAGTGTGGCTCTGTATCGGCTGGCCACCTAAACTTAGCCGTTCATCTAGTTGAGATGTGTAATTAATGTCTGCAACGCAGGCATCGGAACTTTAATCTCAAGTTAGCTCAACCTGCCTGACATCGCCTTCAAGCCCTTGGAAAGATCAACGTTGAAACTTCGCCAACGTTGCAGTCGTGCCAGATCTCTCTGCGACTTCTCGCATCCGATCATCGGGGACTCAACGCTTCCGGTCATCGCACATATGCCTTTATCTGTTTATGCTTTCGAACTTTCTCATCTTTAGCTACTGTTAACTCAATTAATGTCCACTGTTTACCTAGATGTACAGCCTGTGTTAATATCTTCTACTGTTTGTTAATTGTGTAATATACTTGCTTCTTGTACACTGATTGATCGATATTATATGCGTGTTAGTTATGTTGGGTTTTATGGTGCAAAAATTTGTAGGTTAGTTTGCTTTAAGTGTTGTACTGCTGAGATTTCTTGAGCTGCAATACCACTAGATTAAAGTTGTTGTTCCAAACACGTCTCTGATCTCTTCGTTGTGTTTGCTTGCGTACAGAATGACCTAACCTGCTGTCATTCCCATTGCCGGCTTCGTGCTGGCGACGCTGGAGTGGCAACTTGTAACAGTGTCACTGCACATTAACGCTTTTCCGGAAGATGTCCCCTTATGCAAAGGACTTTAGAGTGCCCTTGTGTCAGGGTTATATAAAATGATGAAATTGACCACTTGCTGCGCGGGCTGGGAATGAAGAAAGTGCTCTGTTTTCATGAGAAAATCGCACGTGCAGGATGTGCACATCTCTTTGGATGCAAAAATGTTCTAAAAGACAAAGGTGTACTCCAATTTAACAAAACAATTATTAACATAAGCACCCATGCACACCCCTGCACAGGACACAGCTTCGACTTAAAGGGGTCATAACCACTTTTCCAAGTAATGATCTAATGGCCTCAGTATCGGAGTGTACTGCCTCCCGAATTGATTGCCGCAAAAATTTCTCGAATCCGTCAAGAATCAGCGGAGTTACGGGGGTTTGGCGCACACTCCCAGCGCTTTCTCTCTTTTCTCGTGCCGGCGAGCGCACTGGAAGCTAGACAGGGAGGGATGGCATGGGGGAAAGAAGTTACGCCAGCGCGCGTCATGAAACGCGATCGCTCTCCCGCTGTGATTCGCTTGCGCGAGTGCGGCTACCGTGTACTGAGGAGTGCGGCGCCGGCAAGTGGCGGCACCCCGCGGCAAGAAGCGCATCTGATCCGAACGCCGCTCTCGATTTACGTCGGCTATCGGTCAATAAGCATGCTTTGTCTCTTGCGACGTACAGCGGACAGACGCCCCGCCCACCGACGAGAGTGAGAACCGGCCTCTGTTTGAAAAGAGGGTGCCTGGAGAAACGGCAACTTCGCGTTCCGCTTGTGGCCATTATGCGGCGCGCACGACTGTAATATTTGGCAGAGCAGTTCATAGCCGTGTCAGCTTTCCGCAGGATGTGTTTTTTCAATCAGCCCAAGGGGTGCTTCATGACCCCTTTAAACGATGCAACGACATTGGCCCAAAAACGAAAGTGGGGCAAAGGAGAACTACTGGAATCATGGTCCATTCGTCTTAAACCATTGGCTTGAACAGCCACGGCCCCTACTGGACGTTTACAAGGACTTATGCGACACTGGTCGATCTCCGCTCATCTGTTGCCAGTGTATATACACTGAGAATGGTACCTGCACAGGTGGCAAAACTAGACTCTTGAGAAAAACTGCTCTGCAATTCCATCCGACTCAAGAAGACTCGCCAGCACTGTTGCAGACTGCTCAACTCCTTGGCTCATCGTGCACTAGCTTTTGTTTACTTTTGAACTTTTGTTATAGTTAGCCATTGTTTAGCATATGCTTTTGAACTGTTAGTGAATTGCGATTCGAGAGCTTACACACACAAACACACACACACACACACACACACACACACACACACACACACACGCACGCACGCACGCACGCACGCACACACACACACACACACACACATGTTGAGATGCCAGCCCCCTCCCGAAAAAAATTTCTGGCTATGCCACTGCGTAGAGGGTATCGTGCCATTTGTTGTTGGTGCTCACTCTTTCACACGATTGTGGCCAGTCTTCAACAGCAGGCAGCATCCAAGCAAGAACTAGCCAGGCAAGCTCGTGCACCACAGAGGACTGGTGATGCGGCTCCACTGCTGATAGTTCCTCTTCGCTACAGTACACTTTAACCAAATGCTACCCAGCTTCTTGTAAAACAAACACAATGTGCCCATATCCAACACGCATGGGTAAGTAAAGCTCATATATAGATAACCAGCGATGTCAGTTACTGTTTGCTTGAAGCTAGCATGTCACAGAATGAGAAGGTAAAGGATTTACCGACAGCGTGTAGTCAATCTGGGGGGCCATCTCTGCATTCGTTCCACCCCGAAGGCGCAACACAGATGGTGCATCTGCAAACAGCAGGCATGGCAGGGCAGCCTGAAGGAGCAACACGACACTCCTGGAAATACAAACAGCAGCACTTATAATTTACCTCCTCCATATTAACATATATCAACAGACAACACGTGCATATATTATTTATTTATTCACACACTGCAGGCTCAGGACCAAGCCCATGCATGCAGGAGTGATATCAAGGGTGAATCCCAAGCACTTGTACAAACAGAAAAATAGCAATTCACAATCAACGTAAGTAGTATACGCACACATACGCACATACATAACACACTCATACATACATGCATATATATAGCAATTCATAATCAATAGCACTACAGTAGACTCTCGGTAAATGGCAATCTCTTAAACGGAACTGCTGCTTAAATGGAACAACTGCATCTAATGTAATTGGTTCCGTACTTGGATTCAGCGCCCCTGTTCATCTCTCAGTAAACGGAACTCTTGTTAAATGGAACACATTTTCCTGCTCTCTTCAGGTTCCATTTATTGAGAGTCTACTATATAAACGCCTCATTACATATATGCTTGGCTGCCTCTCTGTGAGCAAACTTCATCTGAACATGAGGCCATAGTAATTACCAAAGTGATGCTTATTAATGGAGGGGGGATTTAGATGGTTCTAACCCCCCTTTGTAACTGCCCTAATATCCTCGTCACCAAGGGCCCAACGTGCACCTTTAAGGGCCCTGTTGACATCGTAATTTCAATTCAGGATGTGGCTTGAGGTCAATTTTTGCTGATTGACTCCAGAAATGCGCTGTATTCCCTCACCTGCTTACAAACTGAATGAGTGCAAACCGCATGGTTTGTGGCTCTGTGTTCAATTCGAGTGACGCAGCTTTGGACGAAAAAGATGCTTTCACAGGCTGTCAGTCGGACCCCATTTCTTTTCTTGCACTTTTTTGATGACGCACGGAGATATCTCAGAATATTTGAAACAAGCTATTGTTGGTGTACAACAGTAATGCGCTGCCTGACTTAGCCACAGGCTTCGGTGCACAATGTATGTGACATGAAAATATATTACATGTAGCCGCTCATGCAGCTGTGTATGCAGTGTCACATATTCACACAAAGAAATCTAATGCACTGACTTGCATATATTCAAATAATACCTGGTTCACTGGGACACTCCTAACGTGTTTAAACTCAGGTACCTAATAAATGCCATCAAATTGCCGCACGGCAAGGTTTAATGGCACTTAGAGCGATAGTTGCGCAATAAACAGGTTATGTTCGTTTTGCCTTGAATGTGCATGTTTCTTCAAATTCGACGTCATAAAGCGCATTTTATAGAAAAGTCACTAGCGTTGCATTGTGCATTCAATGGCTTTACTCGCTCTGGAAACGAAACACGCTTAATGATGCACATTTCCAGTGTCGCTGCCGGCGGCATTCTCGGCACTTCGTTTTAAAATCCTTGACATTATAGTGAACGCGAATTGTGTCCGTCATGCAGCATCCTTGTTTTCTTTTAACTCTTTCATGCACAGAACTGCATTTCTGGCAGGAAACAAAGTTTCATGCAAAAAAACGGTGAATTCTTTTTGAGAAAATTATTTTCTCACAAGCAAAAAAAAAAAAAAATGGCACCTTTAGTTCAAAAGATATGAGGTGGTCACCTCACGTGACCGCCATGCAGTAAGGGTCTACCAGTCAGTTTCGGTGGAAGGCTGCAAAACAGTGCTTTTTTCCCTGCAGGAGCACAGGGACATTGCATATACCACACATCCGTCTCAATCTTGAAGGCTTATTAAACTATTTCGCAAAACTTCTCCTCCAAGCACCAATAAAAAATACTATATTACCAACCTTCTAAGACCCTTCATGCACGGTGGTCACTCTAGGTGACCACCAACTTCAGCGACACAGTGCTCTGTGCTGACTGAGTACAGCTCTTAATTTCGCTATTCCTTGGTATTAGCTACTTATACAATGTGTTGTCCTAAGCTTGGTATTAGCTACTTATACAATGTGTTGTCCTAAGCTATCAACTTAATAAGAACCAGACATACTTTCCTTTCAGTAAAAAAAACCTTTGGTCCATCATGTAGAGCACCTTGAAGACGACGGCAGTCGGATATAAACAGATGTAACCCGTAAAAACGAAACCCAAACGAAGTGGTATCGTCTCTGTCACTATGTTGAAAGCTTTAGAAACGTGCCATATAAAATCTCACGCGAGAGGCTCGTGTGCTTCAAGAGAAAAAAATGAAAAGGTGGTTATCTTGGGCGACCACTGTGCCAGAAAGAGTCAAATAGTCAATAATATGCGCTCTCCTTGCCAATTACATACATTCTTTTTGCATCACAGCTCAGCAAAACACAAACTGAGAACGAGGGCACTCATTCGACGGCCAACTGAGTCTTTCGTTACTTTCGCTGCAGTACTGCAGTGTCACGCAAAAAAGCATACTAAAATTTCGAAGGGGCTACTGCTGTCGCGGGTCACAACGCACCTGGTTCATCAATTAAGTACGCGAGTACGCACCGTATATTTACGAGTGCTGGTATGACTGCCGACATATAAAAACTTAACTGACAATCACTAAGGGTTCTTCCTGACGTTGCTGCGGCCCTGAAAAACAATAAATGAAAATGTACGCCAGCTTTCTTTTGTCGCATGCTAATTTTCCATGCTTTCTGGTGATACGAATTTCGGATGATATGAATATTTTTGGTGGTCCTGGGAGATTCGTATCACTGAGGTTTCACTGTAGTAACGTGCCACCGCTTTGTATTACAGGTCCTAGCAATTAGTGCCACTGTCGATGTGCAAATGAGGCACAATATGGTTCTATTCGGCAGGACCAAATCAAATTTAAAAGTAACTATTGATCCACGAAGAAAAAGTCATTTGAAGCACTTGCGACTTTCTAGGTACATGTAGTGCGAACCTTCCTTTTCCGTGCCTTATCGCAGCACATTAAGTTTGCTAAATATAAAAACTTGCACACAAATGTTGACTATTTGAAATTCTGTGTCCATCTCTGTCATCATGCAAATATAACTGTGGAACAAATCGAGGAACAAGCCCTCAAGCCGCAGCCGGAAATCTTTCGCAGATACTCTCAAAGACTTTTTTGATCTTCAAGAGATGCTAAGTCATGAATTTCCTCTCTCATTTAAATTCCATCGGATTAGAATTTTGTTCACCCTTGAAATAGAAGACTCCCTGCCGTTTTCGCATGCTCTTGTAACCTGAAAATAAAACTATGGAAACACACTAGTCGATATGTTCAGTTCACTTCTAGCCATTTAAAAATCCATAACACATCAGTCGTAAAGACAATAACGCAAGGGGCCAAGACGCAACACAGCACACAAATTGAAATAAAAAAAAGGAAAAAGACAGGATATTCAGGACAATCACCAAAAACGGTTACCTAAATTCAGAAAGCAATTCACTTCCGCAAACAAAGCCACGCAAGCTGAGAAATCCAGCAAACAGGCCCTCCCAATCAACACCACCACAGAAATACGTCACTTTCCACTATGTCCGAGGCACCAGCAAAACCATCGCACGTAGCCTCAGAAAATAAGACATCCAAGTAGCGTGCAAGTTCTCTACCTGCTTCTAAAGAACGGCTGCCGAAAAGAGATAACCCAAGGCATTGTCTAAAAAAATTGCTGTCTCTAGCTGTGATGCCAGCTGCATAACAAAACCGAGAACCTCAAAGAAAGACGAAAACGACGTCCCCAATTTTGCAAGAGATCACAACCCCATAGCCGAACATTCCAAAGACCGAATCAATCTTTCTGAAACTGCAGTCCTCGCAATGGAAACCAATGAATCCTGGCATATCCAAAGGGCCCAAACAATGCTAACCTCACTCAAGGCAACCTGCCTCTTTTGAACACATTGGGCCTTCACTCCTCTCTGCGCAGTGCAAAAAAAAAAAACGTGGGCGTACAGCCTCGCACAGCCCGGTACTCCAAGTATCTCCCTTTTGCTGTTTCCCATCTCACCGACATAGCCACACGTCTAAACAGCTCCACACCTTAACTCATTCCTACCCGTCACACCCTCTAACTCCTGTGTTCTTGTCAAGGTGCATGTTTGGGCTAGTTGGTACTCCATTTGAACAGCTAAATAGTGCGAACTTCAGGGACGAAAGACACGAGAATGCGACACACACAAACGCTGTTCACACACAAGCGCGTGTTCTTGTCGATGCGTGCACCACTGCCGCCCGACGCACCCTTCCATACACGCCGAACATGAAAAGAAGCCCTCTTCGTGCGTCTCCTTTCCTCAAACTTTGAAGAAGGAACCATACAGTTACCCAAACGTCTGCACAATGCCCACCCAAACTTCCAAAGATAAGAAGGCGGTGGTGGCCGATCTATTCGCCGAGCTTCTAGGCACATTTTCAATTTCGAAGCAAGTTTCGACACGACGACGCACATGTTTTCTATTTTCTTAGGAGCTTGCGTTTACTGTAGGCTCATTGTCTGGAATCACCCACCACGATTCGGACATTGCAGCGGCTGAAGGAATGCAAGACGACGTGGGCCAAGCCACGGACCAGCCATGCCCCTCTGCATACATCAGAGAAACAATGAGCCACCGCTTCAAGGGCATCCCTTGTGTGTGCCTGTTATAGTACAGCTGCGGTGGCGCAGGCAGACGAATAGTGTCATCTGTCCCTTAACGGCTTCAGCGGAGTGATCGTGTATTTTTCCTGAACGTGGCACGTCAGTGTGGCGAGAAGAAAGGCGACCTCACACGTGGCTCATTCATCGAAGCGACCGCGACCCCACCGAGGCTGCATAGCACGGCCGCACGACGAAATTACTTTAAGTACATTCACAGTGGTTCCTGCATTTCTGAGCGAGCCTGGCTTTTAGTATGCTGGTTAAGTGCGCGAGTGCCATTTTTCGTCTGTCAACGCACCGACGATGCGGCATCTTCAAAGTTACGAAATCCGTAGCATGTGCTCCGTCAGCATCGCACCTACCCAGAGTGCTTTTTTGCACCACGTCTGAGTGTGCGGAGCAAGGAGCCGTGGCACAATGAGTCAATGTTTTTGGGTACGTTTAGCAAGGAAGGAATCTGGGCAAGTGCGAGAGGTATTTCGGGCACCACGTTTCCCTTTTTCAAGAAACACCTCCCTTTCTCTTTTTACCATTTCTTCTTTTTATAGCCAACGGAAGCTATAGAGTTTGGTGTGCACCCACGCCTACATTTAGTTCTCTTGCTGGAACTTTTTTGTGTCAGCATCGACAATGAGCTACCTCGCCAAAGCCTCCTCGCTGATGCGCCAGTCGAACACGCTCCTCACTTACTTCCCCAAAAAGAGTCCATGTGCAGATTCAAGAGATGCAGCAACAACGTTGCAATGCCAAATTCCAGCCGTAGAGGAACTGGTGACTGATCAGATATTGTCGTCAGATGAGTCCTCACCGAGGACGCATCATTCGACGAACCTGCGCACCCTAACAACCTGGGGATCTACGCCGGCAAGCCGGTAAGTGTGGCTATAATGCAGTTTACCCATGATGTGAGAATTGTACGTGTGCAAGGGAATGCAAAGAGGCAAAGCAGCTGGTGAGGATCAGGTAACATCAGACTTGTTGAAAGACGGTGGAGAGATTATGTTAGAGAAACTGGCCACCCGGTATACGAAGTGCCTCTCGACGGGGCAAATACCAGAATCTTGGAAGAATGCCAACATCATCTTGATCCATAAGAAAGGGGACGTCAAGGACCTGAAAAATTACAGGCCCATAAGCTTACTGTCCGTTGTCTACAAGCTATTTACAAAAGTAATTGCTAACAGAATTAATACGACATTAGAGTTCAATCAACCAAGGGACCAGGCAGGATTTCGTACAGGATTCTCAACAATAGACCATATTCATACTATCAATCAGGTGATAGAGAAATGCGCGGAATACAACCAACCCCTATACATAGCCTTCATAGATTACGAGAAGGCATTTGATTCGGTGGAGACATCAGCAGTCATGCAGGCACTGCGGAATCAAGGCATCGACGAAGCCTATATAAACATAATGGAAGAAATCTACAGCGGATCCACAGCCACTATAGTCCTCCATAAAGAAAGCGACAGAATCCCAATAAAGAAGGGCGTACGGCAGGGACACACGATCTCTCCAATGTTATTCACCGCGTGTTTACAGGAGATTTTCAGGGCCCTAGATTGGGAAGAGTTAGGGATAAGAGTTAATGGAGAGTATCTCAGTAACCTACGATTCGCTGATGACACTGCATTGATGAGTAACGCGGGAGACGAATTACAGCTCGTGATTACTGAACTGGATACGGAAAGTAGAAGAGTAGGTCTGAAAATTAATATGCATAAAACTAAAGTGATGTGGAACAATCTTGGCAGAGAACAGCGCTTTGCGATAGGAGGCGAGACACTGGAAGTTGTAAAGGAGTACATCTACTTAGGACAGGTAGTAACCACGAAGCCGAACCATGAGAGTGAAATAACTAGAAGAATGAGGATGGGATGGTGCTCATTCGGCAAGCATTATCAAATCATGAATGGCAGTCTACCACTATCCCTCAAGAGGAAGGTATATAACAGCTGCATCTTACCAGTACTTACCTACAGAGCAGAAACCTGGAGACTTACAAAGAGGGTTCAACTTAAATTGAGGACGACGCAGCGAGCGATGGAAAGGAAAATGATAGGTGTAACCTTAAGAGACAGGAAGAGAGCAGAGTGGGTCAGGGAACAAACGGGGGTTAAGGACATCATAGTTGAAATCAAGAAGAAGAAATGGATATGGGCCGGGCACGTAGCACGTCGGCAGGATAACCGACCGGTGGTCATTAAGGGTAACTGACTGGATTCCAAGAGATGGCAAACGCGTGAGGGGGAGACAGAAAATTAGGTGGGTAGATGAGATTAGGAAGTTTGCAGGTATAATGTGGCAGCAGAAAGCACAGGACCGGGTTGATTGGCGGAACATGGGAGAGGCCTTTGCCCTGCAGTGGGCGTAGACAGGCTGATGATGATGATGTTTTTCTCTTTATGGCAACAGCCGCCATTTCGATATCTCAAAAATTCATTCTTACAGTTGCACAAGTCGACAACAATCATAGCTATCGGCAATCTTTAACTGCTATACATTGGTCTTTTACATGCGTAACGTGTATGTATTGAGTTTATCCTGCAAAACATGTAGACAGTTTGGTATTTGTTGCATTGGCAAAACTTACAGTATGTACCTGACAAAGCAATCTGCTAAATGGAAATACGAAACTTCCCTGCGGCAGGTGGTTGATTACACGCAATCTCCCGGCTTCCAATATTAATGATTGGAAAATGAGACATCAAAGCAATCTAATGCATGTACTGTTTTGTACTCTGCCCGCTTTTTTCTGTTCACCTGCAGCTGCCCCCAAGGTGAGTACAAGAGAACACAGTAGCTTGCGTACACAAGTTGTTTGGGGGCCCCGGCACTCTAATGATTGGGCAGCTGTCTCATTTTCCATTCCCTAATTACTCCTCTTCATTTAGTGGATTTACGCAGAATAATTTCATAGATTCCAAAATCTATATTTTTTGTTCGAATTACCAACCCATAAAAATAAATTCTTGAGGTTCAGGATTTTTGATTACTGCAATATGTTCAAATTACACTGAGGTCCTAATTGAAAAATTAGCCTGGCTCTAGTCGCTAGATTTTAGCTCTCTGCATAATGTCACTTGTTTTATTCGATCCGATGCCATTGCTTGGCTTCTATTCAAAATGGGTTTATGAAGTTGGGATGTTTTTTCATTTGTGAGCACTGTCCCTCACTTCCCATACAGGGAAATGTGTCGTGGGTTCAGCCATCTATTTTCTTCCTTTCGTCTTTCTGAAGCGCCAGGTACAAACCGAAATCAATCATTATAAATTATATAATGACGAGTGGAATGGGGAAAGCCACAAGGCCTACTCTGCTGATGTGCATGGCTGTAGCCAGAGTCTGAGGGTTGCCTCGCAGCCCTTGTAGACCTCGGAGGATGTTACAATTTTATGCTCTTATAAATGCTCACATGGAGTTCACTGTCTATGAGTGTAGCTGAAGGGGCATTACTTAAAGGTGATAGCTCGGCTAGTTGCAAACTGACTTTTCGTGTATTACCAGCGCTTAAAGAAAATCGAAAAGAAACAATTACAAAAGAACGATAGCACATCCCTACACAGTTTAAAACTGCAGCTGCTTTTTTATATTGTGGAGCGCCCGCGAAATGAATGAATAAATAAATAAATAATGCACAATGTTCAAAAAACCACATAAGTGGTCGAAATTCCTGGAGCCCTCCTCCACGGTGTGCCTCATATTCACACCGTGGTTTAGCATGTAAAAACCCCAGAGTTTATTAAATTTTTGAAATCAAACTGAAGGCGTCGATCCGTTATTTTCGAGCAAAAAACAACCCCCCCCCCCCCCAGTGCGCTTAGACTGTTAGTTTGGAAGGGAATGAACAAACTTTAGTAGAACATTAAATATGCATATTTGCTGTCTAAGAATTATTGTTTATGTGTGCACGTCTCATAGTGGTGCTGCCCCGCCACGGTGGTATAGTGGTTATGGCACTCGACTGCTGACCCGAAGGTCGCGGGATCGAATCCCGGCCGCGGCGGCTGCATTTTCGATGGAGGCGAAAATGTTTGAGGCCCGTGTACCTAGATTTAGGTGCACACTAAAGAACCCCAAGTGGTCAAAATTTCCGGAGCCCTCCACTACGGCGTCTCTCATAATCATATCATGGTTTTGGGACGTTAAACCCCAGATATTATTATTATAGTGGTGCTTGTTACTTCCTAATCTAAGTGACAAAAACTGCACATAAAAGCAATGTTTTTTGCTTTTAATGCGCTAATGCAAGTTACACAAGTCGAGAACCCAAAATGAGATTATTTCAGCATGTAATAGCATTATTCTGTGAAAGCTAGTTTCTAAAGTGAATGCTGCTAAATGCTTTGCAGTATTGGCTGATGAGACAGCCGATGTAGCCGGCGTTGAGAAGCTTTCGCTTTGTGCACGCTACGTGAATATGAAAAAAAAAAATCGAAATTCGGGAGGAGTTTCTGCAGTTTATTCCTGTCACTGACCTAACGGAAAGGGGCCTGGCCGATACAGTTTTAAAAAGCTTAAATGATATAGGCACTGCAACAGAGTACATCAGAGCTCAGGGGTATGAGCTCTGATGTACTCTGCGTTCAAGCACACGTCCGAATATGTCTCTCTCAGTCTGTCAAGTGCATGCTCTGTGCCTCAGATTAGAAACTGCATGGGAACCGTGGCGAAAGTTTGTGAGTTTTTTCATGCGAGTCCAAAATGCCAAGCTGCTCTAGGTGATCTAATTGAAAAGTTAATACCAACCGCTCGCGTGACGCGGTGAAGTCGCTCTGTCCAACACGATGGGTTCAGAGACACGATGCTCTGAATGCGTTTGTAGATATATTCTTCACCCCATTTCGTCTACTCCCCAAAACATTAGCGACAGCTGGAATGATCGGGAATCTTTGTCGAACGCTCAAATCCTACTGTGCGCTTTGCAGAGAAGCGAATTTCTTGTCTGTCTTTTTGTGGCGGAAAAAATTTTCTCCATAAGCTTGCCATTAAGTAAATACTTGCAAACTGTAAACATGGATCTTTCATCCGCTCTCAGATTTGCTAATAATGTTCTGTTTACTGCACGAAATCTTACATCATGAGCTCACAAGGTATTTCATGAATGTTTTGAACATATTATGTCAGTTTGTGAAGAGGTTGGCTTGGTTATTGAAATGCCAAGGGTCGTTGGTCAGCAAAGGATACGCTCAAATGTGCCTTCGTCGACTCCGGAGGAGTACTTCCGTCGTCGTGTATTCATTCCATTTCTCGAAGCTTTCACAGAACAAATCGATGAGAGATTGGTGAAGCACAAGAGCATTCTTACTCAATTTAAAGTTCTCGTTCCTTCTTCATTAAGCCTGTTACCGAGCAAGGACAACAAGAATGCCTTGCGCATTCTCTGTGACCATGCTGGTGTCGGGGGCTCCGTGTCGTCTGCTGTGGGAGAGCTACATCTCTGGTACAAAAAACTTCAGCGGCTTGAAAAACGCCCCCTTTGGAAGCCCTGCAGTCCTGCCCGGCTGGTATTTTTCCTGTGATCAAAAAGCTTCTTCAAATTATGGCTACTCTCCCAGTAACGACTTCTACAAGTGACTCTCAGACGTCTTAAAACCTACCTTTGCAACACGACTAGGCCACTAAGGTTAAATGGTCTAGCTTTGCTACATATTCACTGAAAAGTTCCTTTATCACCTGAAGAGATTTTGGATGAATTGGCAACAAAGCCACGACGGCTGGACTTTAAGCTGTAGAGCGTCTCATCCGCAAACGCGCCATTGCTACGAACGCCTGCTTGAGAACAGACCTATGGGCGCTGCCTATTGAATTGAGTGGTTTTACACCAGCTTCTACAACATGCATAAGTTGTTTGTCTCAAATTTTCCTTCACGTGGTTTAGCTATTTCACTTGTGATTAACCCTTCACTGCCGGTTGTCACGAATTCGCGACATACCGAAAGACGCCGATTAAGTAACACACGAAACGCGTTGATGCCTTCACCGGTGGCTGTCACGCATTTGCGGTGAATGTAGCTTTCAGCACGAGACATCTAGCGCCATTGCGTGTAAGGTATTGCAAGCTGGAACCCAGTGTTGTGTATCAGATGCCGGAGAGTGCGAAGCACGTGCAACAGCTCTCACTTCTTTGTTTTTTGCTCGAGGGACGTAAGTTCCAT
The DNA here is from genome assembly GCF_013339695.2 of Rhipicephalus sanguineus. NCBI lineage: Eukaryota > Metazoa > Arthropoda > Arachnida > Ixodida > Ixodidae > Rhipicephalus > Rhipicephalus sanguineus. The sequence continues at coordinate 12,361,055 of NC_051184.2, forward strand.
CTCCTATAAAATTTTTTCGGTGTGCACGCATACAAGAGGTTGCACACGACATGTCACGTTGTTTTGAAGTATGTTATTTCCTGCGCGATCCTCGCTTCTGTGGTAAAGTGGCTAGCCACCCTATCTGTGGTATGTCGCGAATTCGCGACATTCGGCATTTGAGTCAATCGGTGATGACTGCCGGTATGACAAGTTCATGATGGAATTCCACTCATTTTTTGGGAAAGAAAAGTTTCGCACGCGCTTGCCACCTGAAGATAAAAGTGACGACAGCTGTCTCAGTGACAGCGAAGACAACGATGTCGATCCCGATCCTCATGCACAAGCACGAGTGTCTTCATCGAGCAGTGATGAAGACGAAGATGTGGTAGACCAGCCAAGCTAGTGCCTCTCTAAAACATGCAGTGCGGAGGAAAAAAAAAAGACTGTCAAAAACAGCGGGAAATGCCACACTGGAAAACCGCTCATCCTCAATGTGGCACTGTCCAAGCTCCTATTGAATATTTCAAGAAATTTTTTATGACACCTTCACGGAACACATCGTTCAGCAGAGCAATCTGCTTGCGACGCAGAAAAATCCGAACAAAAGACTGGCTCTGTCTCGTGGTGAGCTAGATCTATTTCTTGGTGCCGTCGCCTTTATGTCATTCTGTCGGCTTCCAAGAAGTCAGCTATACTGGGGGGCGGAGTCTAGGGCAAACACTGTGGCCGACACAATGTCACGTGATTGGCAGGAGGCAATAAAGTCAAACTTGCATTTAACAACAATGACGACGCCAAGTTACGTTTCCCTGAAGAGATCCGCTTCATTGATGCGGCGATGCCGTACTTGCGTTGCATTGAACATATTGAGCTACTATTGGCTTAAGTGCCGGTTGTCGCGAATTCGCGACATACCTAAAAGTATGCATTAAAGTTGCATTTTGGATAATACAACTGCTGATTTATGTTAAGGTTGCTATTTAAAGCTGAAAAATGAAAAAGAAATTTTTTTTCTTCGGCGCTTTCATAATTCAGGCATTAAAGGGTTAATCATACAGATTACAACTTACGGGCTCTGTCCCCACTATATATTATCTTGCTCTTCGCTCACTTTGCCAGTTCATTATTAACGCATTCCTAATGTCAGTATAGGACTGTAAGTCAACCTGTCCGGCTCGCACATTCTCTTCGTTGTTCCAACTGACATAACTTGTGCATTCCTAAAGTTAGTCCACTCCATCAGTCATTAGTAACCTTCTAAAATGCTTACAAAACTCACGGCTGTTTAAGTATGAGCTTAAACGGATGGCCACTTCTCTACAAATTGCCTTCTTTTATAGCATAACTATCGGCGCCGCTATCGTGTCTGTCGCCAGCGCGACATGCGTGCTTTCCCTGCGTATGAATTTTCATCAGACTTTCTCCCTGACCCTAACCCTTTTTCTACCATCAGAAGCGAGGCGGTTTTCTTGTGCCCATGCTGGCGACTTAAATAATGTATAAAAAATGGTTGGTTGATCCCTCCGTCATAGGAATCGGTATAACACGAAAGTGAAACGTGTCGTCACAGAAGTAGTTTATTATTTATAGTGCATTGGTATATGAGAGCTTGTACAATGTCTACTGTTGTTTGGCAGATATAGCACCGGTTGATGTGGACGCATCTCACTCACGTTGACGGCCTAGTGGCACATCTCCGTAACGACGACAAACGCCCATGATCCTGATTTAACCCTTGTGGTAGCTGAAGTTCTTAACGTATACGTGGACTCCGCATATGGTGAATCCCGCACAAAGATGGCATAACAAGCACACAAACACTAATGCTCAATATGCATTCCTTCAAAGCGTCGCAAAATGCGAAGAGAAACGCTACGCGCGTCGTGTCTTCCCTCTAGCCTGCACGTTACTTCTCACAGGGCACGCAGGGAACGCGGAGAGACAGCCAGGCGAGCGTCGGAGAGCTATTTGTCGATATGGATGGATGCTATGAGCGAGGCTTGCGCTAAAACTGCCACCACACGGTGTGTTAAAGCGTTGGCGAAATTAAACTTGTATTGGAAACGCGCCGAATGGGACGGTCGTTGCAACAGCACGTTTTTTTTTTCGAGCCTTGTGGCACAGATGTCACCGCCCCGTTATAAAGGGGACGCTCATAGCATCCATCCATCCATGATCACTGCCAGACGCAAGTGTGAAAGATAAAAGGCGCGTTCATGCCGCCTCCGTAATGTGTTTGGCGGTAGCTCAGTGGGCTAAACGCCCCCCAGCCATCGTCACGGACCGAGAGGTCATGGGTTCGATTCCCGTTATCGAAAATTTTTCTTATAGTTTTTTTCTTTGCCATCTGATGGCATTCATTTTGCTGACCTACTTCCGTGACGGAAATACGCCATGAAAGTCTTGGTGGACCCCGGCATAAAACACTTTCGTGTTAATATTTAGTTCTCTCTCAGTTTTGTTGCTAAGGTTGCCAAAATCAGCAGAAGACAAGAGGACGAGCACACAACTGCACCAACCACGCCTGTGATGACGTAGCTGCCTTGACAGGCATATCCTTCTGTCGAAATATTGGCCATCACGACTGAGGCACTTACCTGATTCGACTTTAATTTTGCCAATGATGCTATGATAATACACGTCAACGGGCAACTGATTTTCCTAGCCTACCCAAACGAATTTCAGAAGTATTTTTCGTGATGTCAGGTTAACTTTCACATTTCAACCATATGAGACGACCTTGAGAGAAATAAATTTATAGATCTCTTGTACACCTGAATAAAAAATTTCTCGGTGTCTTTGTATCTGTGTGGTGTCATTTCTCTACTTTTTTTAACCCCAGTCACATTGTTTCTATGCAATGATTTATACCCTTGATTTTATATCAGCTCTTTATGAACTGTTGTCATAGAATCAGTGTACTTATTCAGACTATGCCGTTCGTACAAATGCAGCTAGTTAAGGCTGACAATTCACTTTGAAATATAGTTTCACGAGGCTCAAAGGAAACATAATATATGATGTTCCGCTCTCATAATTTAGAACATGCTGACCTGCAGAGTTTTTCTTAACAGCATTGCGCGACCGCCAACCGGCCGGCATATTGGCACCCTTCTCTCTGCATGGAGCAGTAAAACTAATTATGTGCCGGACAACATTGTTGGGAACTATGTTATGCGTTGCTTTATTAAATTTGCCGTTTATTTTCCACGTGGACTGCTTTGCTGAATGGATTAATGGCCCTGTCAAGCTCTTGCTACATAATAATTAAGGTGTCTCTGGAAAACGTCGAAGTATTAATCATCATCATTGATGTTATTATTATTATTTGGCATTTTTTTGCTCTATTTTTCCAGCGGAAACGACATGTTACGCAAGCCCCCCCCCCCCCTCCACACACACAGCAAATATGCCATCACATGACCTTCATCAAAATTTGAACCCCCCCGACAGAAATCCTGGGTGCGCTACTGGAGTGCAGTGCTTCCACCCTTCCCTCACTTATTATGGCTTGCAATCTACTCATGTTCAGGTCATTTCTCAGCACTATCAAATGTGTTGCTGTGGGAAGACTCCAAGGCCAGAATTAATGGGCTCGGAGGTTGCACCCCAATGCTGACTTCTAACACGCTGGTTTTCGCAATGCAGATGATCACCGCCACTGTTTGCCACGTGTTGCTGCCTCCAATTCAGATAGCATGCAACGTGGCACCAATGGAGCATGCGCCATCGTTCTACCGCTACCCAAATCAGATTGCCATTCTGCTTGTCTTGCCTTTGCTGAACGAACGCAGATCGACACCCGACTACTGGATACTCCAGCCATCGTGATATCTCGCATCAAAGGGACACTGTCAAGTCTGCCAACTATAAAGGAGCAGCGGCCACTGCAACCGCTTTGTGGGCTCGGTGGCTGCGCCACGACGCTGACTTTTAACACGTTGGTTTTCACCGTGCAGGTTAGTGCAAAATATAGTCTTTTTAGTAAGAGATCCAGCGATTATTGTTTGGTGCAGCTCCCAAGCCCCCAGTGCTGCCATGCTCTCCTTGGTGAATGTGTACACGTCATCCAGTCTTCGCTGTTGCTGTCAGGGGATGTGGAAACCAATCCAGGGCCTAATATGAACTATGTTCTCGCTGAGTTACAGAAGCTGACAGCCGGGCAAACAGTGGCGGATCCAGGGGGGGGGCGATTGGGCGATCGCCCCCCCCAAAGCTATAAGCCAACCCAACCCCGCCCCCCCCCCCCTCTTTTCACCTCACCGAAGGCCATTTTTCAGAACGTAGAATTTTTTCAGGTGGTCGCTGTGTCCATCCCAATCCGAGACTAGGGAAGCACCCCTCACACAGCCCAGCGCTTTTGTTAAGAGCGAAACAGGCTTTCTAGAAAAGATTTCTTCTGCGTCCTGCATCTTTCAAATAGGCACCGACGAGCACAAGCCTCAACTATTTTGCTAAAGCAACTGCTGCCTTTATGGAAGCGAGCTAAAGTTTCCTCCCCACTCCCAGGGCCATCAGCTCTTCAGCAAAGCGAGGGGTCTTCAAATTCTCCCATCTTTTTCTCAGAGACAGGAGTCTGTTCTGTGTCATTCAAACTGGCATCTTTCGTCCCACCACGGCCGGGCTAGACTGCACGTGCGCGCTTGAGCGCGCACGTGCAGTCTAGCCCGGCCGTGGTCCCACAAAGCGTGCAGAACAAGTTACCTTTTAGTCAACCTTCAGCGGCTGGTCCAAAAAAAAAAAAAAGAAGGAAGGCAGGCAGTGGTGCTGTGAATTATATTCGCCGAAGTACCGAGCAAGCCTCCGAGAGCACGTGCGCGGGGTATAATCGAGCGCGACTCCGAAAGCTCCGTTTGACCGTCCTTAGGCTGCGGAGATAGAAAGGGCATTTTCTGGCAACACGACCGGCCAGAAAAAAAGGCAATGGGGAGGAGGGGGCGGGGTAACAAAGGGAGGCTTACTCCGAAACTACGTTCAAGGAATACTAGAGCTCGCCGTTGTGGGAATACTCATTTATCGAGCAGGTGGCCTGCCCTTCCCTCTTTCACCCTCCTCTTACCAACAACACTGATACGTGTTCCCCAATGTTTAGCGGAAATATGCGAAATTTTAGATAATGAAATGGCACTGAGCAATGCAACTGAGAACAAAAATAATGAGCATTTGGTTACTAACGTGAAGTTTTAAAGTTGGGCAACGCCCCATGAGGGTTGTTTCCAACCCTCATGGGGTTGTTACAACCCCACCACGAGGGTTGTTTCCCTCGCAGGGCGAGTTCCCTTTCCCGCGAGCCGGGAAGCGAGGATTGGCGCGCGGAGTGACGGGGAAGAAGGGGTTGTCCGGCAGGAAAGGGTGACGGTGCTCCTCTCCTAGTGGTCCCTTGCTACCACCGTCAGTTCGCGATCGCGCCAGCCTTAAGGAAAGGAAATGGGCGCGTGTGCTCTCCCACAGATGCTAAGGAAATTGAGCCTGCCCACCGGCTGGGACGGTGCTCACCTGGCTGTAACCACCCCATCATCGTCAAATTTGCGCTCTACAAAACTAAAGAATTAGTCCTGGTTGGTGGTCGTAAGTTAGAGGAGAGTAATCACACAATTGGCAGAGATTTTTCACCAGCCGTCCGAAATGTCCGCAAACATCTTACTGCTTTCAGCAAAAGTAAAGGAACGCCCTTCAACCCGCATCAAGACACTTGTCATAGGATCCAAACGCTATGAATATTATGACTCAACCAATACCATAAAACAGACTCATTAGCAATCAAAGCGCAACAGAGGTTCACCAAACCCTCACCCTACTGCCACAATGAATAAGCTTTCTTTACCTGTTATTTTCACTAATGCTAGCAGTTTTCTTTCAAAGCGCGAAGATATATCAAGTCTTGTTTCTTCATCTAGCAGCAATTTACTCATCATAACAAAAACGTGGCTCACAGGCGACATCAGTGACAATGAGGTATTATCAGACTTGCCAAACATCAAAGTTCATCGTCATGACCGTCTAGGAACACGAGGTGGGGGAGTTTTCATGGCATTTAGCAAGCAATCACCTTGCACAACAATTGCGCCTCCTGCTGGCCTCGAGATAGCCTGGCTACTTCTCCGCTCATTCCCACAGGCTGTCCTGCTCGGTGTCTGTTATCGACACCCTGTGAACAGCCCCGATTTTCCTGGAAAGTTAAACAGCATTTTGTGCCAGGTTACAGCTGCGCATCCTAATACTTATATTCTTTTATTCGGAGACTAACTTCCCTGGTATTAACTGGCGTTATCTATCTTCCGGAGCATCAGCTAATGCTGAGGTTAGAGATTTCACCAATGTCTGTTTAAACCGACGTCCGTTAAACTCTACCTGACTTTGAGTCTCGATTTCACGAACAATGTACTGATGATAATTGGGTGCTCTTGAAAATTAAAATTGTTCAACTAGCAGACAAACACATATCGAAAATTACCTTCCGTGAGAATCACCAGCATCCGTGGTTCATTAATCACTTAAAGCGTTTTGAAAATAAGAAGAAAAGACTTTTCTGAGCTGCTAAACAGAGTACAAATGCTAACGCTTGAAAAAAGTATTATTCTGCCGAAAATATATACTTATCTCCTGTTCGTGGCGCCAAGCATGCTTTTCTTAAGGACTTACCCAAAATACTTGAAGAAAACCCGAAGAAATTTTGGCAAGCAATAAACCCAAGTCATGTTCGTGCCGTAACACTTGCTGACGATTTGGAGAACATTATGTCTGATACTGACTGCCCCACAACTTTCAACAATGCCTTCATCTCAGTTTTTACCAAGGATACTAGTGCTTCTCTGCCATTACTGTCTAACAACATAGAATGCCAGCCATTACATTCAGCGTAGATGGTATTTCAAATGTGATTCATAACCTAAAACTTTCGTCCTGTGCCAGTATCGATGGTATTAACTCAAAGCTGTTAAAAAATACTGAAGATACATATCTTGGGCACTGCTGTGTCAGTTGTTTGCTCAGTCACTTTCAGTAGGCTGCATCCCTCATGACTGGAAAGTCCTTGCCATCTACAAAGCAGGTAACAGGCTTCACCCGCGAAATTATCGCCCTTACAAGTCTGCCAAGTGAAATCATGGAACACGTCATTTACTCACGCATTATGGACCATTTAGACGCCAATCATTTCTTTCACCCTGAACAGCATGGCTTTCATAAGGGCCATTCTTGCGAAACACAGCTAGCTCTTTTCATTCACGACCTTCATACAAATCTTGACAGTAATCTTTCTCGACTATGAAAAAGCTTTCGACAAGGTTTCTCACCAACACTTGTTACATAAACTTTCCTTCTTAAACTTAAACTCTGACGTGCTAAAATGGCTTGAAGCATTGCTAATCAACCGCTCACAGTAAGTCAGTGTCAATGATCAGCCCTCCGTCCCACTACCAGTCTCTTCAGGTGTCCCCCAAAGGTCTGTTCTTGGCACACTTCATTTTTTAATATATATCAATGACTTACCCCTCCACGTAACTTGTAAAACCCGGATGTTCGCAGATGACTGCATGATTTATCGTACCATTAACAATATTACTGATGCAGATACACTGCAGCAAAATCTTTAACATGTGCAGTCTTGGTGTGCCCGGTGGCTAAAAACTTGACAGAACAAGGATTAACTGTAATGGTTGTTACACAGAGTGCAAACTTCAATTATTTTTCAAGGGCAACATATAAGGGAGTAAGTCTGCATATGCAGCAAGGCAAAGGTTACAATTACCTCTGCTCGTTGGTTATTATTCTTCACGGACAGCACGAAAAGATGAAAAGGCACATCGCATGAGTGTGTCACATTCTCATCTTTTCATTCATTCAATACAATAACAATTAACACTGCGGTTATGAGATGAAACAGTCTTTAAACTATGTGTGCCAGTTTGTGCCCCCTCCAAGCGGACAACAGAGAGTTGAAGCAACAACAATGAGCCGTTGCAGCACGTCCCCTCACCGCGCATGAACGCATCGCATACAACAGTTGTCTGAAGTAAAGTGCCCCTCAATGAAAAAAACGTAGATCATCCCTCCGTCATAGGAATAGGTATAACATGAAAGTGAAACATGTCCTCACAGTAGTTGAATGTTTATTATACAATGATATACGAGGCTGGCGCAATGTCTACTGGTGTTTGGCAGCGATAGCACCGCTTGTGTGGACGCACCCACGTTGACACCTCATGGCGCATCTCCATCCTGACGACTAACGTCCCTGAACATGATAAACCTCTGTGGTAGCTGTAGTAAACATACACCTGGACACAGCATACGGTGAATCCCGCACAATGATGGCTTCAACATGAACACAATAAACACTAACTCGACATGAACTCTTCGAAAGCATAGCCAATTGAAGAGAGAAATGGCAAGGTATGCGTTCTCTAATAGTTGGTGCCAGTGCACTCGAAGCTATAGGCGGCGGAGGAACACCGCTAGTCCATTTGGAAGCGGCCTGTGATAAGATTAGTTTGCCGTTCCGGCGCCCGGGGGCGTCGACGTTTGCAATGAAATAAATACGGCGCACATGACCAGCCAGTCAGTGTGGAACTCGCCAACGTACGTGTGCGTGATTCGGTCCGGCGACCGGCATGGCCCAGGACTACCCGGTTATCACAAGTGGCGACGAGGTCGACTGACGAACCGGACGGGCACAGCACAATCACACGTCGTCATGCCTGTCGTCGGGAAGCTGGATTCGTTCGACCCGAGTACATCGGAGTAGGCGGAATACCGTGAGCGGGCCGAGCTGTACTTCATCGCAAACGACATCCCGAGCGACAAGCAGACAGCTTAATAATGAGAACTAACGGACAATAATAATAATAATATCTGGGGTTTAACGTCCCAAAACCACGATATGATTATGAGAGACGCCGTAGTGGAGGGCTCCGGAAATTTCGACCACCTGGGGTTCTTTAACGTGCACCTAAATCTAAGTACACGGGCCTCAGACATTTTCGCCTCCACCGAAAATGGAACTAACGGACAATAACACCAAGGAAAGTATAGGGGGTGTTATCTGTAGTATTAGTATTAATATTAGTATTATTACTTAATATTAGTAATTAATATTAGTATTAATATTAGTATTAGTATTAATGTGTCTAACAAAGAAAATGAACCCTTAAGAGTCATCATCTTTCCTTCAAGCAGACAGCTGTATTTTTGACATGCTGCGGTCCAGAGACTTATTCTCTGCTACGAGGCCTCCTAGCACCAAGCAGGCCCAACCAAGCAGGACTGACCGAAATTTTTACCACACTTGGCAAGCACTACGCCCCTCGCGTATCGGAAGTAGCGGCAAGTTTCAAGTTTTTCTCGAGGCATCGAAAAAAGGGGGAGACCGTAAGCAACTACATTAGCCGAAGACTGCAATTTCGCAACATTTCGAGAGCGCATGTTGCGCGACCAGATAGTCAGCGGAATCAATGACGTAACCATGCAAACATCGACGCCCCCGGGCGCCGGAACGGCAAACTAATCTTATCACATCCCTCCCCCATTTATTAATGGATGCAAACAATTGTTTAAGGTGAGTAGCGCGATACTGGTCGTCGAATTCTGGTACTTCGACGCAGGACAGGAGTACTGGGTGCTGTGACAGCAAGTTCTGTTCCCCTCGCGTCTTCCCTGGGATCTTGCCTAGACTCTGTGTCGTGAAGGCGATTCCGAGTTAGCTGCCTCTGACCCACATCCAAGCGTGGAGCAAGACCTGTAGCTACTGGGCTGCCTGACTTTTGGTTGTCTGCACTCAGTTCCTCATGGGGCTGGTGGATGTGATCCAGATGTCGAGTTAAACACCGTCCGTCCTCCAGTAGAACATCCATGGACGAAGTGCGTTGTTCTGTGACGAGTGCAGGGAGCCACGCAGGACCTGGACGGAAGTTCCTTGCGAACACTGGGTCACCAGGATGACCCAAAACCCTGGGTCTTGTTCCTTGGTCGCATCTGGTTTTCTGCTTAAGTTGCTTCTGTAGCATCTTAGTCCTGAGGTCTGGGTGTAGCAGGTCCAACGCAGTCCTCAGCTTCCGCCCCAACAACAGCTCCGACGGACAGCAACCCGTGACCTCGTGAGGCGTTGACCTGTAAGTCAGGAGCATGCGAGCAATTTGAGTGCGAATATCTCCAGGGCCAGCCTTCCGCAACTTGTTTTTGACAGTCTGCACTGCCCGCTCTGCAGCACCGTGGTTTGACGCTGGATGATACGGCGGCACCAGCATTCGCCTCACCCCGTTTTTCTTGAGGAATGTGGAGTAGAGCTCACTGGTAAATGCTGGCCCATTATCCGACACGACCACATCTGGAAGGCCTTGGTTTGCGAACATAATTCGCATGCAGGAAATAGTTGGTTCAGCCGAGGGTGTGGAGACCGGGTACACTTCAATCCACTTTGAGAACGCATCGACTGCAATAAAAAAAATAGGTGTTCCTGTAAGGACCGGCATAGTCCACATGCAGCCGTGACCACGGTTTCTCCGGGAACGGCCAGGGCATGACAGGCACTGGTCGTGACACTCTTTGATGCTCCTGGCAAATACGGAACCTTTGAATGGTTATCGCTATATCGTTATCCAAGCTAGGCCTCCACACATGGCTACGTCCAACGGCCTTCATTTTGGACAGTCCTGGGTGACTCTCATGCAGCAACTGAAGGACTTCCCTTTGTAATGATTTTGGAACAATGACTCTGTTGCCCCACAATAGACAGTTCCCTTGCACACTCATCTCATGAAAATGCGTCTTGTAGGGTCTTCCCTCTGACCCTAGGTTTATCTGGCAGCCTGACCATAACGCTGCTCTTACTTGCGACAGCACCGGGTCTCTGGAGGTGGCAGCCACAACAGCATTTGACGACAGCACCCTTGGGTATACTCCTTCTAGCATTAGCACTTTGGCAGGGCAGTCAAAAACAAATTCGGCAGTTGGCAGAGGTAGCCGGCTTAACCCATTGGCACATGCAATTTGTGAACCCGGCCTATACTTCAGGTCGTAACTGTACCCCGACAACAGCAAGGCCCACCTTAGCACTCTCGGAGCACACGATTCGGGAACTGGTTTGTCTGCTACGAGCAGGCCGAGCAGTGGTTTGTGATTTGTGACGGCCTCGAAGTGCCGGCCCCATAAGTACTGCCTGAACTGTGTAACGCCAAATACAAGGCTCAATGCCTCCTTATCTAATTGGCTGTAGTTTTTCTCCGCGGTTGCCATGCTGCGGGAGGCAAAATCAATGGGGCGCTCTTCTCCACATGACTCTCGTTGCACCAGTACTGCTCCAATACCAAAGGGAGATGCATCAGTGACAAGCACAGTTGGCTTTCCTGGGTCAAAGTGTGCCAATATAGCAGCAGAGGCCAATAGCTCCTTGCTTCTCCGAAATGCCTGCTCTTCATCAGTTTCCCAGCGCCATGGTGTTCCCGACACCAACAAACTATTGAGCGGCTGTAACACGGCAGAAAGGTTTGGCAAAAACCTTCTGTAAAAGTTAACCGATCCGAGGTAACTCTGAAGTTCCTTGACCGCTCGGGGTGCGAAGGCTTCCAGCACTGCTTCAGTCTTAGACGGGTTTGGACGCAGCCCAGCCGCACTAATGATATGGCCCAAGTACTGGACTTCTGGTTTCAAGAATTCGCATTTGGATAACTTCAGTCGCAGTCCCGCGATTTTCAGGCGATCCAACACTCGGCCCAAATTTTCCCAATGCTTTTGTCACTGGTTCCTGTGACCTGGTCAAGGTCGTGCAAAAGATTTTCCATCTCTCGCTGAAATATAGCCGGAGCTGATAAAGCCCCGAACGGCAGCCTTGTGAATCGGTATAACCCCCTCTGATTGTTAATGGTGACTAGCTCTTGGCACTCCTCATCGAGTGGAACCTGCTGGTAGGCGTCTTGCAAGTCAAGCTTTGTGAACTTCTTGCCCCCTGTCAGCCGCGCAAAAAGTTCCTCGATCCTAGGAATAGGGTAGGACTCGACGACTGTCACCGGGTTTATGGTAGTCTTAAAATCGCCGCAGACCCGAACCCGGCCGTCGCGCTTCAATACAGGAACGATGGGCGCGGCCCACTGAGAAGTTTTCACCGGTTTGATAACGCCTTCCCGTTCCATCCTCTGTAGTTCTTCAAAAACCCAATCACGCAACGCAAACGGTATCGGACGTGCCTTCACAAAACGTTGCTTCGCGCCCTTTTCTACGGATATAGAAGCTGCAACGCTGTGAAATGTGCCAAGCTGCTCCGAAAAAACTTCGTGATATTGGTTTACCAGGTCTTCCGTAGACTTCACGACGTTGACTCCCTCCGTCTGAGCGATGTCTAGCTTGAAGGCCTTCATCCAGCTTCGTCCAAACAGCGTAGGACATGCCCCTTTCACGACAAATAGTGGTAGCTGGCACTCCTTGTCGCCAAGCTTGACCATTGCTTCCAGCTTTCCCTGGACACGTTTCATGTCGCCGAAAAAACTTCTCAGCTGCACACTCGATGGCTCCAACGGCACCGACGGAAAAAGCTCGGCGAACTTGCCATCATCAATGGTCGACACACTAGCGCCGTTGTCCAACTCCATATCGAGCGTTACGCCGTTAACTTCAACCACTATGTGCAATGGTTCCGAACTAGCTGTGTGAAGTGTCCACAAGTCGAAAACTTCGGACTCTTCAGCAGAGACAGGCAGGTCGCCCAGGTTCTTCATTAGACTAGACCGGCTGCGACTAGACTGGCTCCGGTTGAAATTTCTACTCCCCGGCTGAACTCTGCAAACTCTTGCAAGGTGCCCTTTTTGGCGGCAGTTGTGACAGATCGTGCTGCCGTGCCTACACCAACGCGTAGGATGACCTCCCCCGCAACAAAAGCAACAGCTATCATTTTTCCCCGAGGCGACAACGTTCGCTTGCTCTGGAGCTTCGTCAGATAGTAGCTGTGCTTGCTGACAGCTCAATGCGCGTGAATCTTTACGCGCAGCCTCCATAGCTATGACGGTGTCCTTCGCAGCTTCGAAGGTTAAACACGTCATTTCCAGCAGCCGTGTTGCCGCCGCCCGGGGGCATCGATGTTTGCAATGAAATAAATACGGCGCACATGACCAGCCAGCCAGTGTGGAACCCGCCAACGTACGTGTGTGTGATACGGTCCGGCGACCGGCATGGCCCAGGACTACCCAGTTATCACACGGCCCTATGCTGGTGAGGAGGCGTTACACGCTGACGCAAAAGGCAAATCGCGTAACTGCGTCATCACAGATTCAAATCAACATGGACGCCGCATTTCACTGACCACAGAGTTTTCTACAATATTGCAGCAAAAGACTCCTCCGTGCTGAGACTGCCAAAACGCTCGTGGTCGGTGCTCATTAGTGTCATGATTTAACTCGTAGCCTTAGAGATTGGTTCCGGCAACACGCCTTTGCTAGTGTTGCACAGGCCCTTCCATTCGCTCGGGGAGAGCGTAATCAGGGAAAGCAATGTGACAGCCAGAAGAGCATAGGTTATTGTACGCTGAGCTTCTTTACTGAGCTTGGGCTAAGGTTGCCATTCTGCGAAATGTTAAAGAGTTAACAGAGAGCTGGGCTAGAAACGAGATGGGAAACACAACGCACGTTGTGCCTCCCCTTTAGTCTGGCTGTGATTTCTCATGGTTCAAGCCCGGAAATTGGTGTGATGGCCAGGCGTGCGTCGCAGAGCTATTTTTAATATAGATGGATGCTATGAGCAAGGCTTGGGCTAAAGCCACCACCTCACGATGTGTTAAGGCGTTGACAAAATTAGACTTCTTTTGGAAACATGTCTAATGGGATGGCCGTAGCAACGGTGAAACGACGTGTTGCCAGAGCTAATTGCAGAGGCCATGCATTACTTGACTCTACCGCTCCCAGACGGTGACACCACACCACGAACTAAGAGCACTGTGAGAGGAAAAGTGTGAGAGACAAAAGGCACGTTTGTGAAGCCTCCTGTATGTGTGATCATGGCGCAGTGGCTAGAGCATCCGACACCTACCGTTGCGGACTGAGAGGTCATGGGTTCGACTCCCGTTTATGGAACTTTTCGTTGCCGTCTGGTCGTGTGCATTTTACTGACGTATTTCCGTGACGGAAATACGTCATGAAAGTCTTGGTCGACCCCTGCATAAAGCACTTTCGTGTTAAAAAGAACGCCTGTTGTTCTCCTACGAGGAACACTGTAACTATAATTAGTTTGTACTTGCCAGGCACAAGCTGGCTTACAATAAATAATTATTTTTTAACTACCCGAATTGTTCGTACAATTGTGGTGGAGGTGCTGAATAATGATCTCAAGCCCAATTCGAGTCGGATAGAGCAGCCTGGAACTAGGCCAACTCAAACCCAATGAGCTCACACCAGCCATTGTGGTGAGTGACCCGAATTTCCTCTTTTGCCGGAGTCCGTTAGAGCTGTCTGCAGTGACGATATCAAAATGACGTCCCCATTGCCGTAACCCATGTCATCGTTGATCAGCTGCGGAGCGTTTCCATGGCGACACCTTTGATGAAGCCGAGGACTGGCTAGAAGATTCCGAGCATGTCACCGGCTGGAATGGACAGGCCAAAGACCAGAAGCTCCGGCGCAATAATTTCACATTGCAAGACAGTGCATGAACATGGTTTGAAAGCCATGAAGATGTCCTCTGGTCATGGGATGATTTCTGAGGGAAGCTGCTGACCACTTTCCCGAGCACGGACCGCAGGCAAAGAGCTGAGGCGGCTTTGCAAGCGAGAAGCCAGCGAAACAATGAAAGCATGGCAATGTGCGTCGAAGATATGTCCCACTTGTTCCACAAGGCTGACCTGAGCGCTAGCAAAGAGAAGCTTCGGCACCTGATGCACGGTGTGAAGCAGAAGTTTTCTGCCATTTTGGTTCGAAGCAGAGGTGTGCGAATATTCAAAAGTTTCGGATAGTGATCGAACGTTACATTTGTAATATTCGTATTCGATTTAAAAAGTTCTGAATATATGAAGTGACTCGAATATTCGTTCTTTTAGAATATTCGGTCTTATATATTAGCGAAAACAACTTAATTTTGAACCTTGGTAACAGCATGAGCGTTCGATCAGTGATTACTACGACTTTGGCACGAGTGCGGTAACGTTTGCACAGATAAGCATCGGAAACACATGGGGTTGTGATGATGGCTACCGACCAGCATGCCGCGGCACTTCTTCGCGACAAACCTCTCAATGATAAGCATCTTAAGGAAACTAAATCATGAACTGCCTGCACGGCAGTGCATGTGGCTTAGCGGTTTAGCGCTGTTGCCACTGGTCTAAGTGTACTGCACGCATTTAAGGCAGGTGACAACCCAAACACCCCGTTTGCTGCCGTGCCTTTGTGCGAGACCCCTTCAATTAACTGCGTGTCACTAGCAGAAATGAAAGTACGAAAGAAGAGGAATTATTTAAGACGCCTGTTGGACACAACTAATGAAACCAACAAAGGAAAGCACGGGGGACATTATTTGTTGCTTTCATTAACTGTAGTGTAATAATTATGACCTAAACTGAAAGGAATTAAAGTATTGTGCATGCAGTCAGAATGAAGCCATATTATGACAGTCAATGAACATAGTATTAAACACCTCCACTCAACATCTTGTCCATGACCTTGCCACATCAGGACGACGCTATCTAGGAGGAGGGCTAACGATGCATGACGTGAATCATCTTCAAACCATGTTTATTTTGTCAGCTAGGAAGCTTTGGATGTCCTCTTTAGTTTCATGTTATGGTAAATGGGCGAGTTTCCCTTCCATAAACTTTCCCTTCACAGTGCCCTTGTGGACATGCCCAGCTCTCTCTCGTAACTGCCTGCAGCACATACATCTAAGGTTGCCAACATGAACAATTAAACGTTGACCAATTATAACAGGAGGCTTACGTATCATCAGGCACTTATTATCATATTATTTACAGATTGTGACAGCAGCAAAGCATCATCGGGTCAGCTCGTTATGTAAGTTTCCAGAAAAAGAAATTAAAAGAACAGCTTGAATTAAGCAAGCCCAACTCCAAGCTTATACAAGCATGAAAGCATATCACTATCGTTTCTTACTACCTCTTATGCTTGGTTTTTTGCTAGACTGGTGGCTTCTTCCTTAACATCTTTGTTCTGTTCGAATTTCTCCGTACTACTGAAATTTGTTTTTTATAGTTAATTCATGTAGTGCGCATATGTGCAAATTCACATTGTTGTAGTGTCTGGTATGTGTTGCATTTTGCTCTCAATTACGGCTTGAGTTTTTCTAATTGGAACATCAAGCGTTGATGTTAAAAAGGCATATGTTTTCTGCCATATTTGCATCCCTTATTTAAGAAGAAAGCTTTAGCTAAGTGTTTACACTGCACTGCAGTCATACGCTGGCAATGTCCACACAAAACATGCAGTGGGAAGGGTAGTGCACAGAATAATCACAGAAGTATGTAAGTACAGTGCTAATTGAAATGCAACAATTTAGCACTACACTTACTTTTGTTTACACCGTCTGCAGTTCACGTTACATCGGCCTCATTTCCACAATTCAGAACACTCGCATACATTACCCTTAGAAGCAAAATTAGTAGAGACATGACGCAATTACTTCAAGCACCGTACATACCAGTCGTTATACTAAAGAATTTGATGTGACGTTTTAATCCATGAGCACAGTACAATGCGTCTTTAAGTGCATTATAAGACACACAAGTGACACACTGCTAAATCTTTGTAGAGTACTGGCTTGTCCCTCCTTTCAGCCACATTTGTTTGAGCAATATTTACTCCCTCTTTAACGTGTGCACTCAAGCAGTGGCTACAAGCAGTCACAATGATTGATAAGTCATGGTGCAATGCATGCGTGCTTCTTTTTTCACTGGACATGGGCAGGAAGAAATGGGTTATGCCGAGGGGAAGCTAGATGGCGCTAGGAAATACTTTCACGCTCCTGATGGTGGCGGAGTGGCTACAACCAAGAAGCGACTCGGTGAGTGGTGGACAAAGGTGCGCGGCACATTGACATGTCGAAGCTCTCCTCGTTGAACATGTGCATGTACAAGTGGTGGTTAGATGTGTGTGTAGCCACTTATGTGTACGTGCTATCGTTTTTCTTTTTTTCTTTCTTTTTTTTAAGTCCTTAGGCCAGGGCATCGGTTGATGCCGCCCGTTACAAAGGGTGAGGCCATAAATCCAAATCCAAACTCCAAAAGCAGCTAGGTGAATAGCTATGCGACATGCCAACCAGCTGCACTGCCGTGATATCAACGAGAGCCTTTATATATTTAACCGATAGCAATCAGTGCGCCTCGTTTATAATGTTTTTCAAGCGCGCTGTAAACTCCACACACCCGGCTGTCCCGGTGTCGGCAGCGAAGAGGCCACCCCGAATGGGGCCGGGGTGCAACTCGATCTCAGTCGAACCAATCACGGCGTTCACCAGGCGGCCTCACCAGATGTCCCTCACCAAGTTCATGCCCGTCAAATGCTGCGGCCTGTAATCGCACACCGAAGAATGCAATTATGACAGCGCTGAAAATTCAAACTGCCGCGATTACCTCAGGCCTGGGTTGCTCCTTCCCGCTCGAATGTTCGTTACCCGCACCGGCTTTCGGAATAGGCGCGCTGAACGCGCGGCCATCCGCAGTACCTGTCCTCCCTTAGAAAAAGAAGAACGCCATCCGGGTCTAATTACGTACGTCAAAAAAAAAGGTGTAAGTGCAAGGAACAAGAACCCTCTGTTCCCCTACTTGTGAAACCGAAACTCTCAGTGAAGAACAGCTACACAACAATATATATATATATATATCTTCGTAGGAAGCGCAAAAACTACACACAGGGACAGCACGAAAGAAAGACACTACATAAGCTGGGTAGTGTAACTTAAAAGCGAGTGAATGCGAGCCAGTTGGTAAGAATCCATGGTTAAAAAACAGCGCGAAGAAGAGGAGGGGCAGCGCTAGTCCTGTTTCTTTCTTGTCCGCGTCTTCTTCGCGCTGTTTTTTAACACTGTGTAGTGTCTCGTGCTGTCCCTGGTGTAGTTTCGCGCGTTCCTACGAAGATGGATCAGTAACAACTACCCGTTCTACTTGATTAAGTTGGAAAAGTATCACGTACTACAGCTGCAAGACAGCGCATTAGAAGCGATTCTCACCCACATCCCCAAATAAGATCATAAATGTCATTGGAACGAGGACGCGAACAGTCAATACTCACGCCTTCCATGACGCTACCGTCGATGGTAAACAACCTCCACTCGCTTCACCGACATTCTGGCTCGCCGACAAACCCGACAACTCTTAGGAAGACGAACGAGATGGGATATGGCACTCGTTCAACTAGAGCGCGCGCACTTGCCATAGAAGGCGCAGCACACACAAATCCGGCTCGGTTTCGGCTAGAACACATTTCGGAATACGGGAACATTCGTCCCACTTAAATAAAAATGATTATGGCACACGTCTCTGTCGGTGGGCAACCAATTTATTTGATTCTGAGTGTTTGTGATAGTTTTCGAGACGTGACAGAACGTTGGACAGAAGTCCTATCGTTTTAGCCGATACGCCACCTAGCAGAAGACACGCGCGAAACAGGCTATCGAGCTCACGTAGCAGACATGATTTCGCACGTGCGGTAGCGGTTCTGCCGTATGCATTCGTCGTAAGCTAACGAAAAAAAAAATCCATTGCGAAGCAGTTTTCTGCGTTGAGCTATGCAGGGCGTGAGGACGATGGATGGTATCTTTTCAAAGTTTCTGTTTTTGGAGTAACGGTAGCTATAGGTAACGAAAAAAAAGTTGTAACAGACCTAAAACGGACGTGGCCGTTTCAATCTCAGGGATACATTGGTTAGCACCAGGCCAGTAGGGGGGGGGGGGGGGGCACCCCCCCACTTCCGAAATTTTTGATGACACGTGGTGTTTTATCGAAAATAAATAATGAAAATAGGCGTTTTTTTCTCAAATAGTCAAGGGCTTCAGCAGTGCCCCCCCCCCCCCCCCCCGAAAGAATTCCTGGGTCGGGCCTGGTTAGCACATATGGTTGGTAGCCGCCATCATAGGTCGGCAAACTCACTCGTGAGTCCATTCACTCAGACTCAGATCGAGCCGTGAGTCTGCAGTCTGAGTGAGTCCGGGTTAGTATATGTTTTGGGGAGCTTGAGATGGAATGAGTCCGATCGAGAAAATTTTAGTGAGTCTGAGTCCGAGTGAGTCCGGTAGACGGAAATTTTCGTGAGTCTGAGTCCGAGTGAGCCCTAAGCGCAAAATATATTCTTGAGTGAGTTTGAGTGTATACACTTTGCCGACCTATGGTTCTATCTACACAACTTCAGCATTACTATCAGCTTTATGTCTTGTTCGATGCTTAAAACGGATTCTTGTAAAAATAAAGGCGACTGAAGCAACAATGAATTTCTACCTCAAATTTCATGGCATAAATATTAAATCGTAAGATTTCATTCCAATTATTGCAAACTCAGTGGCTACAGTTAGTAAGTTGCAGTAGTAAGGCAGTGTAATTTGAATGTCATAAATGAACTTTATTTAGATAGGCGATTATTTATTTTGATTTTCGTGCGAGTAATATGTCACCCGCTTGCAGTAAACCGAGCTCACATAATACATTTATGTCATTCTGAACTAAAACGGCCATTAAAAACCATTCTGTATAACTTAAAAGAAGCATAATCTGTATGACATCATGAAGCATGAAAACTTTTGCGTGCTGCCCGAGCAGCGCTGCACCCAAACCCTAGTCTGTGGATAGAGAGACGCAATGTTGTGTTCTAACAGGTAGTCCTTTATTATGTAATTTGCGCAATGGAATAAATAAAAGTTCTTATCTTTCGCTGACGGATGAACCAGGCAACGGAAATACCATATGCTATGTGAAAAAAACTCAACAAAAGGCGCAGCCGCAATGTAAGATTTTAATACCAATACACGACCAATATAAGCAAGAAATATTCTTTCAAGATTGTTGAACACATAGCCATGGCAATCTGCACTGATCACGACTCGTGCTGGGAAAATAAAACGCAGAGGGTGGAAAAGTGCGCGAAAGAGGTCAGCCTAAGGCCAACTAAGGAATCCGCGCGCTCTACAGCGTGGAGAGAAAAGCACATTTTAAAAAAAGAAGCAAACAAACATGCGCTACTGCGGCCCCGGAAGCTCCTGTGGGGAGAGGGAAACTTCTTTTTTTCCACTGTTCTCCGGTTTTCTTAGCGTTTTCTAGTGCCGCAAGGGCAAATGGTGGAGCCTCCTCCTCTTTCGAAGAAACCGCATCAGCACAAGCCGCACATCTGCAGGCACGCCGCCAGTGCCCAGCAGTGCTTTTGCCGCCAATATAGAAAATGGGACACGTGTCCAAACAGCACCACTAAAGTACTTGCGTTGGTCAAAATTTACGAGTGTACGTCTAGGTAGCAACAAATTTTCAAGTTAACGCGAATTTATCTTTTAAATCGAAGCATTTCTTAGCGAACTTCTGCGACTTTGAGCGTATCTAACTATCTATCTATCTAGCCGCCTACGACTTCGTGCTCTCCTGGCCGTTTCGTCAATTGGATGTATACCAAAATTGGTATGTCACAACGTGACCGTATTAGGAACGCAAATGACGGGTCATAACATGAAATCATGACATGCATGTTATAAACAACATGATTTACATGCCACGGTCTTGGGCTCTCGCGGCCGTTTCGTTAATTTGATATATACCAAAATTGGTACCGCGTGACGAGAGTGTAAGGCGAACATATGTCACAGGTCCTAGAGCGCAAATCGTGACACTCATGTCATGTACAGCATGATTTACATTACATGGTCTCGGGGCGCTCGTGGTCCCTTAAATGAATGGATACATACCAAAACTAGTATGAGACATTTCTGTATGACGAACATACTGCCCAGTTGAAAAAAACAATTGGAACCATTTGGAAATATCAATGGGTCCAAATGGTAATAGTGATTTCCAATTGGGGCAAGTGGTATCCCAACAGGACCATTTGAAATGACCAAATGGTTCAAGTGAGCTACCACTTGAACCACTTGGAAGCTCACAATTGGAAGCTCACTTCCAATTGGGCCAAATGGAATCCCCAATAGGGCCATTGGGATCAACTGGAATTGCCAAATGGAAACGATCGTTTTCAGTTGGGCCAAGCGCTTCCATTGGAAATTTGCGTGCACAATTCGATCAAGGAACTTGAGTTATCAAATGCTTCGACTTTTTTTTACTTGCGAAGTGTTGAAATAAGAGCCAAGCACCAATTGGTTGCATTAATTTAAATAGTGTGAAGAATGCACATTTTACAGCCGTGATATAAAGTACTCCGTATGAATGTATTGCAAAATATCGCTGGAAGAAAGCGAACTTTTATTCGACGTTTCCCGTAGATCTGCGCAGGACCGACACGAAATCTACTAGCCGTTTGGTCATACTGAGCCGTTGCGCAACTAGCTAATGTTTAAAGCATAGCGGTTACTTCACTGCGGGAAGAGGGATATTTTTTTATCAACATTCGTCATTATCTGCCACGATCGGAGCGCAGTGAACTTTGTGCCGCCACTGCCGCCACGATGAACGCCGCATTGCCGACATTTTTGTTGACAGCACAGCAGCAATAGTCGCATTTCAGTAGCAGTAGTCTCGTATCTTTTCTTGCTGTTTCCCGATACAAATGCTAAATAATAACGTACTTTATAATATGAATATTACATTAAAAAGTAAGCTGCATTTTTTTAAATTACAGTTAAGAGCATTACAGGCGGTGGTCAAATATTTGTATGACCCAGTAGTTTTGGTAGGTTCGCACATAGCGGCAGCGGCTAGTTTCCGGGCTAGTCGTGGTGCTCTCTTTCCATGTGTGTGTGCGGCATGTTCCATAGTGCAGCGTGTTTGCTAAAGGAACCTTGGTGACATTAAGATGAGACATTTATTTTGGTCGCTTTTATCTGTGGAAAGTGTTACAAGTCAACGTCGGCATGTTCGAGTGGTTTTGGTGCTGTATTCGTTGTACCATGCGGTGATCGCTTCGCCAGCGTCGATCGAGGGTTACCGATTTCCTCAGCTCTGATTCTTCATGTAAGTATTGCACTTACATATTTGGAGTGTAAGCGAACGTTTGTCCTGAGTATTTGTATTCTTTCTTGTAAGCATGGTGTCATTGTACCTTGCTGCAGTATGCGATGAAATGCGCGAAGTACACTGCATGCCGGTTTATGTAAGCATCCTTTGTGTAATGCCTGTGCCTTATGGATGCACGTGTCTGTAGAAAGTGCTAGCGATTATGTGCAAGTGAATTCATTTGACGTCTAGTCAGTATGGTATTGAATGAAAAATAATTGGTTGCCGTAAGGGTCGCATTTCACCTCCATTGAAATGGGACCGCTGCGGGCAGGATCGAACCCGGCCATTTCTTTCGGGTCAGCTTGCCGAGCACTGTAAATGATGGGCCGCCGCGACGGCGAACGTTTTCCTACAGCATGAACTGTGCGAGTGCTTGTCAGACTGGGCTAATTTTAACGTTGTACTTCTAAACGCGAATGGGCTCCTGCCACGCATGTTATTTGGTAAAACTATACGTTTGCTGTAATTGCGTACGTTTAATGAGTCATTATTGCCTTCATTTCTTTCAGGTGGTGTACAAGGATGCGCGCAAGCACACTGCTCATCTAAGGATATCTTCCAATTATAAGAAAACGTGTTGCAAGTGTTCAAATAAATATATGAGTTTCCCCACCATGCTGCCTTGACTGTGTGCAGTTGGCTGGACCAGCAGGTTCTGAGCCAACTCAAAGTAGGAACCAACTAAGGGACATGCGATAGCAGCCAGCTGAGATCCGTGCAAGTTCTGGCCAATTTCAATTCTACTTTATGATTAATCCTGGAATTTCACCTGGGCATGGCTCACCACCGTCTAGCTTGAACACTTTTACAGACTGATGTTTTCTGTGCAAACTGCGCCATTTGAACCAATTGGAATGCAACCAATTGGCCAAAATGGTTATGTGCTGACTGGACCATTTGACCCAATTGGAGTACAACCAAGTGGCCCAATTGGAATACAGCCAATTGGCCCAATTGGTTATGTGCTACTGCACCATTTGACCCAATTGGCATACAACCAATTGGTCCAAATGGCCCAATTGTGTACTAATTCACAAATGGAACCAGGTGGAAATTTTCCAATTGGTTCCAATTGTTTTTTTTAACTGGGTGACACATCGTGACATGAAAATCATGACATGCATGTCATGAGCGACATGATTTACATGCCACGCTCATGGTGCTTTAGCGGCCATTTCGCTCGCTTGATATGCGCCAAAAATGGTATTACGCGACGGGACTGTATGATGAACGTAAATCAGAGGTGGTAACGTGAAATTCATGACATGCAAGTCATGGACGACATGATTTACATGCCACACTCATGGTGTCCTAGCGGCCATTTAGCTCGCTTGATATACACCAAAATTGGTATTACGTGACGAGACCGATGAACGTAAATTAGAGGTGGTAAAGTGAGAATGATGACATGCAAGTCATGCACGACATGAATTACATACCACGCTCATGGTGCCTTAGCGGCCATTTCGCTCACTTGATATACACCAAAATTGGTATTGCGCGACGAGACTGTATGATGAACGTAAATCAGAGGTGATAACGTGAAAATCATGACATGCAAGTCATGGACGACATGATTTACATGCCACACTCATGGTGTCCTAGCGGCCATTTAGCTCGCTTGATATACACCAAAATTGGTATTACGCGACGAGACTGTATGATGAACGTAAATGAGAGGTGGTTGAAGTGAGAATGATGACATGCAAGTCATGCACGACATGAATTACATGCCACGCTCATGGCGCCCTAGCGGCCATTTCGCTCACTTGATATACACCAAAATTGGTATTACGCGACGAGACTGTATGATGAACGTAAATGAGACGTGGTTGAATTGAGAATGATGACATGCAAGTCATGCACGACATGAATTACATGCCACGCTCATGGTGCCCTAGCGGCCATTTCGCTCGCTTGATATACACCGAAATTGGTATTATGCGACGAGACTGTATGATGAACGTAAATGAGACGTGGTTGAATTGAGAATGATGACATGCAAGTCATGCACGACATGAATTACATGCCACGCTCATGGTGCCCTAGCGGCCATTTCGCTCGTTTGATATACACCGAAATTGGTATTACGTGACGAGACTGTATGATGAACGCAAATCAGAGGTGGTAACGAGAAAATCATGACATGCAAGTAATGTACGACATGATTTACATGCCATGTTCATGGTGGCCTAGCGACCATTTCGCTCGCTTAATTGATATGCACAAAAAAATGGTATTACGTGACGACACTGTATGATGAACGTAAATGAGAGGTGGTAACGTGAAAATGATGTCGTGCAAGTCATGTACGACATGAATTACATGTCACGCTCATGATGCCCATCGGCCACTTCGCTCGCTTGATAAACACCGAAATTGGTATTACGCGACGAGACTGTATGAAGAATGTAAGTCAGACGGCAGGGGCGTAGCCAAGGGGGGGGGGGTTGGGGGGGTTCAAACCCCCCCGAAATTTTTCAGTTTTGCTTGCGTATGTAGGCACGCACACATACAAACGCACGCACGAACATACATAAAGTATGGTTGAACCCCCCTCCCCCCCCCCCCGAAAATAATTTCTGGCTACGACCCTGTCAGACGGGGGTAACGTGAAAATCATGACATGCAAGTCATGTACGACATGATTTACATGCCACGCCCATGGTGCACTCGCGGCCGTTTATCTAGCTTGAGTATACACTAAAATTGGCGTTGCGCGACTGTATGACGAACGTAAATGATAGGTGGCAACATGAAAACCATGACTTGCATGTCATGTATGGCATGATTTGCATGCCCCGCTCAAATGTGGCTGGCTGTGGATATATAGAGGCTGCGCAACGTCCTAGGGCCTCAGTTTTACGACTGAGCTTCCTAGTAACAACGAGTTGCAGTTCCTAGACATTCGGCTTCGTTTTAGTTCATCTCATACATGCTGGCTATATCAACCTAGGTCTCAGAAAAGTCCGCTAAATTTCTCATCTTGGCATTCAAAGTTAGTTAAGAATGGAATTGCTCTATCTTGCATTGATGCTGCGGTGCGGAAGTCTTGCGCGCATGCAGTGACGGACCCAATGGGCAACCAATAACTTTGGGACGTCTATCGGACCACTTTACTGGACATTACGTACATCCGGCGGATGCACGACAAATACCGTGGGACGTTCAACGGAACGTCCGCAGGACTATATGGCGCAAAGGAATTGAACATCCCGAGTTAATCCCACCGGGCATCAAAACCGGATATTCGGACGTGCTTGGACGTATGCAAATTCAGTAAAAATCTTACCCGACGTCCAGAAAACGTCCGTGGAATGACCCATATGCTGGACACAGTGAGGCTTTTGGTCATTATCACGTGCAGAGCTGGACTTTCTGTGTATTTTTGGCACCTTCAGGATATCATATCCTGAAGGTGCCCGAAAATCCAAAGTACAGCTCTGGACGTGATGACCAAAAGCCTCACTATATATCCAGCGGGGCACCAATGGGCTCATTGTAAATACAGCTCAAAAATCGAGACGCAGACAATAAAAGTAAGGACACAAACAAGCGCTTCTTTGTGTCCTTACTTTTATACACCACTTATATCCAATTTCCATGTAGAATTCACATCGGTTTACTACTGAACAAATAATAAATTTGAACATGCAAGGATGAACACTATTCATAAATGACGTTTAGTGTATGGCGCACAAATAATCATGCTTCAGAAACAATAAATTATCCAATGATCTTGTAAAAGCGGCTTTATTAATGAATAAGCGCACCGAATGTGGCACAAATACGACAGAAGGTGACCGCACAAGGTGAAGCTGATTGACGCAGCAGCAACATAAATTCAAGTTCTGCATGAATGCACTCCAGGTCCCGTCAAAGAAACTGCGCTGGCTTTCACACAAGCTGGCGTGGTCTCGGGCCTCAGTCTTGTACAAACAGCGGTGAAGAAAAGCTGCATACAAGAAGAAGCAAGTAAGCTAGGTATAATTTACAACAAATAATTGAGCATCAAGTCATTCTTAAGACAGATTTCCAATTACAGATGTGCACAAATGCTGTCATGTATTATTAACGACAATCATAACTCACAAAGCGAGCACCTGTTGTAGAATCGTTGCACTATTTGTCAGCGACAGGCCGGCATGGTTGTAAGCAAGCAAGCAAGCAAACACTCGCTCGCACGCATACACCCACCCACACACGAGCTGTAACCCGCAGAAGAACAAGATGACCGACCTGGAATAGGGCGAGTAAGTCTGGCTTACGATTCGCAACGGCGCGTCCTCCGTATATAGTTTCGCGTTCGACAAAGATTCAACCACCAGCAAGAACTGTCAAAAGTTCTAGCAGTAATGACGAAAAGTCAGGCACACTTAATTTCACTTACCGAACGAAGTAGGTTATCCGAATAGCTGCTTGCTAGCTGCAACGAAGGTGGCGAGCAGATCAGGCCATTGTTGTAACGGACCGTCGGCGAAAACACACAGTAGAGCTTGTTTCACGAATCACTGATGGAAAATATGCGGCAAATGGCATGAGCACAGTTACTTCATGTCAGATAACAGCCAGTGAACCGTACAGAAAAGCTGGCACGCTACACAAAATGCGAAACGATGACAGCCGAGCTGCTGCCAACGCAAACGACGCGACGACGCCAACGGCGTCTCCGCAGTCGCCGGTGCACAGCACGATTGGCACGATCGCGAAGGACACGTTTCAACATGAGTGCCGCCGAAGCTGATTGCACGGTGCGCCGCATGGTGCGCCAAGGTATAAGGGCTTTTAGAGTTACTGTATATGCTACCTTTACCTAAAGGTAGCATATACAGTAACTCTAGGGGCTTTAGGTGCGCCGGGTGCGCTGCGTGCGTGCCTGCGTTTGCCGGTTTTACTACTGTTGTCAGTCGCGCGACTCTAACAGCACGTGCGCTCGCACAGCAGCGCTGCTGTGCGAGCGTGCTGTTAGAGGCATCGTTGTGAAACAAATTATTTTGGGGGTATGGTTGTCTGCGTCATTTGTTTGAGTAAAACCGACGGTAACCGCTCTTTTGACATGCCGTTTTTGTATATTGGCCTTTCTCGAGAAACATTCGAAGAATCATTGAGATAGTCGTTGTGCACTCGTACTTTCAGACAAAATGTCTGAAAAATGTCTCGAACTAGGCGTTATGAACTTCTTTGGCAAAATAGACTCTGGGTATGCCGTAGCTGTTGAAAATGCTAATAAAGAGTATGCAAGCACATTTGAGGGCGAATTAATGCTATATTTAAAAAATGCATATATTTTTGGTCTTCTCGTAAACTAAGACGTTTTTTAGAGGTTTTGTGTTTCGTGGGAAGAAACTGCAGTCACGTTTACGTATGTGCGTCACCCATTCACCTTTCTCCTAAGCACGTAAATAATCGCGAGAAATGCCACGAATGCAATGCATACATGCTCGCACAATTATCCATGAATTATTTCCTCAATCACATATTTCCCGAAAGATAAAATTAGCGGCGGTTTCCATATGTTGCAAAATCAGTTTCACGCATTGTCAGATGAACTAGCGTGTAGCGGTTTGCATCCAAACAGCTTTGAAATGTCCGCACGGCCATCTCCTGTCGACGTCCTCTTGATATCCACGCCTGGATTATTGAAAACGTCCACGTGCTATATATTCTTGGACGTCTGTCGGAAGACCTTTTTTGGACATCCAAAACGCGACGTCCGCTGCACGCCCCGTGAACCGCCGTTCTGGGACGCGGACGTTAGGCTCTTCTTCGGACGTCGTCAGGATATTCGTTGTCCATTGGGGAAAGTGTGCAAATGCAGTTGAGCAGGCTAACTAAATCTGGTTATCCATTATCTATGATTGCAGCAACCTGCGAAAAACTAATTAAGAAGTTTAAAATGAACGGCACCCAGTCACCCCGAAATCGCGCCATCGAGGGTGGGGGCTTTGCGGTTATCCCGTATCAGCATAAGGTAGCTCATAACTTGAAGAATGTAGCTCAACGCTATGGTGTGAACGTTGTGTTTTCGGCGCCTCAGAAATGTCGTGATTGTGTGCCAGGGTAATGAATGCCATTGATAAAACACCTAATTACAGCCCATTTGTTTGCAGCATTGAACATAGGTCCAGGTTTGTCCCATGCGCCTGCGCAGTAGTTTATGAATTTCCTTTTTCTTGTGGGCAGGTGTACGTGGGACAAACGGGGAGGTGTATAAATATTCGGCTGAAAGAGCATCTTAGGAATTGTTCTACAGATGGCTATTCGCACGTGTCCAAACCTGTAGGGAGTGTAAAGTAGGCAGCAACGAGTTGTGCCAACCGCTTGTCAATAAAACCAAGATTTTGTTTCGTCACAAGGACCGGTGCACACGCGGATGTTCGAGGCTTTCAAGATTAACATACACGGGGGTGTATAAGTGAACCTTCCGTATCTCTTGCCGATTGTGAGCTGAAATATTTAGGTGCCACTTTGTAACGTAGACATATCTGTATCCAATGATCTTATTTCATCAAGTGTTAACTGTGTATATGACATCCTTCAAACATTAAACGTTCAGTTGTGAGTCTGCGCGAGTCCTGTTTTCCTCGTCTTTGTCTTTGTGTTTTTAGCGCAGTTTTAGTCGTCATAATGAATCTTAACCAACTAGCCCGACTTGGTGCTCCACCAGTTATGGGTGACGCCCGGTCGCTATTTCCCTCTCCCGCCATGCTGTATAACATACGTTGACGTGGGAGAGAGAGGGGGGAGAAGAACTTTATTGCGACCCCGAGGAAATAGATCATGCGCTTATGGGCTTCCTTGGCAACCAATACAGGTGCACTTGCGAGGAACCCTACACGCTATAAATCATTGTAATTTTGAGAAGTAGGAAAGCAGGCATTATGCCATTTTTCGTCATTCTACGGAGAGCCGTGGTACCTGCTAAATGCATGTAAGGCATTATGCGCACTTTGTTGATGCTGTGCCTGATGACTATGAAGAATTATGGCGGAGCTCTTTGTAATGGGTTGGAAGCATTCAACAACCTTCTTCAAAATTGGCTAGCGCAAAAATCGGCAAGGACTAAGAAGGAACACTGATGTACAGGACAGGCGCTACTCGCAACTAACTGTCCTGTACATCAGTGTTCCTTCTTAGTCCTTGTCGATTTTTGCGCTAGCCAATTTTGAAGATTATGAACCAACTAGCCCAACAACGTATACTATTAAACAACCTTCTTGTTGCGCAATTCGCATTGTGTGACGCCTGGTTACAGAATTCGCGTTGTGCGATGCTTGGTGCTTATTTTACTCTTCTACCACGCTATTCGCGATGCGCAGCGCCCATAGGGCGCCACTGAAAGCCGCGTAGCGGCGGCCGTTGGAACCGCTGGCGGGTCGCGTAGCAGACGCCTCCTTTCACTGCAAGCATGACGGAAGTGCGTGCGTGCGATTTGGCGCTTGTGCGCGTCCCTGATAATTACTTTTGCGGCGATAGTGTGCGCAAAGAAGCCGCGCTTTATAATAGTGGACATGTGTCCGATGTCACAGCTGTGTGGGACGACAATGTCACTATACGCGCCAAGTGTTTGCCACAGACAAGCGTCAACAAGCTTCCCTACGAAGTGGAGCTCATCGTAAGTACACCGCTTTCTTTATAACGTCCCGATCACTAATGCCTGCATGCGTTGACGCATGAACCAACGTTTTTTCTCGACACAGTAGCTTCGTTTACGTGCCATGTGTTTATATAGTAGATTTTGAGGGAGCGCTATCGCACCGGCGCATGGATTTCACGGGTGCGGCCACGCGAAGGGTCAGCGTTGGTAAAACTTTGAAACCAGCACGATAAATTTCTGAAAAATATCTCGGCAGCTTGGCTAGTGGCGCGGGACTGAGTCACTGCGGAGCTGGTGGTCACCTAGCTTGTCGTAGCAGCTTGGCTACGTATTTGCTGGGTGTGTTCAGAGAAGAACGTCGGTGCATGTCCGTCGACCCCCTGTAATTTCGCTGAAAAAAATATATTTTGTTGTCTTCACGAATACATTTAGCTCTTCGACAGCAATTTGTTCGGGAACAAAATTTTCGTCAGAATGAGATGCATCCAGAGACTCTACGGCGATCTGTTTGAAGCGGTTGAAACAGTTCTGGCACAAAATGTCGGTTTCTGTGATGGATGAGGCTTCTTCTGGCGTGCGCGTTCAGGAGGAGTGGCGTCTTAGCCGCGCCAGACACACTGGCGCCGGCGCGCGCGCAGACTCCGCCACCGCTGCGCGCGGCTCGCCGTTGCTGGTCTGCGCGTTCGGGAGTGGCATCGTAGCCGCGCCAGACAGACTGGCGCCGGCGCGCGCGCAGACTCCGCCACTGCCGCGCGCGGCTCGCCGCTGCTGGTCTGCACGTTCGGGAGGAGTGGTGTCGTAGCCTCGCCAGACACATCCTCTCTGAAATGTTCATACGGTTACAGAAAAGTGGAAGAAGCAAGGAATTAATTAAAAGAATACATATTTGCAATATTCAGTTTGAAAGCAAATGCTACAAGTGGTCATATATATTGCTTGAAAACCAAGTGCTTTACTGAAGTCCATGCAATTTCACACACCCACAAAAAAAGCAACCAGTAGCTAGCACCACTAGCAAGAATAAAAAAAAACACGAAACTTTGAGGATCGACCCCACTCATAGGGCATGCAAAATTTTTTTCCAGGTGTGATAAAACTACAATGAAGCAGCACCAACATATACTCACCAATTACATGCTAAAGAAAACAGCAACCAGTAGCTAGCACCACCAGTAATAATAAAGAAAAGAAAACACGTAAGTTCCATAATCAGCTCCACACAGGCGTGCGCAGGGTTCCCCATCACAGGGGGGGGGCAAAGGATCATCTCAGCGCCCCCGCCCCACTAAGTTAATGCGAGGGGCAGATTTTGCGCCCCTCCCCCCCTCTTAGGCAAATAGGAAAGCCCCCACCCTCCGTGCGCACGCCTATGGCCCCACTCATAACACAGCTTGTGTAAAGCGAATGAGCATTAGGGGATACATCAAGGGTGTTTTTTATTAGCATAAAGTCATGTTACGAGGCATTCAAAGGGAGGTTGAATCGGTTGAATGTCCTGTCAAAAGCCTTCAGTGCGCACAGATTCCATGTTTTACAGCCAATATGCATACAGTTGAGGCGAGCGCTCAGCGAACATTCTGCACCGGTGATCGTATTCCAGTGCCATCATTAGGTAGAATGCAGCCCATTTCGTGCAGCACACGTGTGATTCCACGGCGCTTTTGTAAAGGAGCCGTCACCTGCCCCACATTCTCTGGCATAGTGCTTCGCACCATTCGTTTTTCAAGAGAGCCTAGCCCAATGGGCAACCAATAACTTTGGGACGTCTATCGGACCACTTTACTGGACATTACGTACATCCGGCGGATGCACGACAAATACCGTGGGACGTTCAACGGGACGTCCGCAGGACTATGGCGCAAAGGAATTGAACATCCCGAGTTAATCCCACCGGCGTCAAAACCGGATATTCGGACGTGCTTGGACGTATGCAAATTCAGTAAAAATCTTACCCGACGTCCAGAAAACGTCCGTGGAATGACCCATATGCTGGACACAGTGAGGCTTTTGGTCATTATCACGTGCAGAGCTGGACTTTCTGTGTATTTTTGGCACCTTCAGGATATCATATCCTGAAGGTGCCCAAAAATCCACAGAAAGTACAGCTCTGGACGTGATAATGACCAAAAGCCTCAATATATCCAGCGGGGCACCAATGGGCTCATTGTAAATACAGCTCAAAAATCGAGACGCAGACAATAAAAGTAAGGACACAAACAAGCGCTTCTTTGTGTCCTTACTTTTCTTCTACACACCACTTATATCCAATTTCCATGTAGAATTCACATCGGTTTACTACTGAACAAATAACAAATCTGAACATGCAGAGGATGAACACGTACTTCTAAATGACGTTTAGTGTATGGCGCACAAATAATCATGCTTATCAGAAACAATAAATTATCCAATGATCTTGTAAAAGCGGCTTTATTAATGAATAAAGCGCACCGAATGTGGCACAAAATACGACAGAAGGTGACCGCACAAGGTGAAGCTGATTGACGCAGCAGCAATATAAATTCAAGTTCTGCATGAATGCACTCCAGGTCCCGTCAAAGAAACTGCGCTGGCTTTCACACAAGCTGGCGTGGTCTCGGGCCTCATGTCTTGTACAAACAGCGGTGAAGAAAAGCTGCATACAAGAAGAAGCAAGTAAGCTAGGTATAATTTACAACAAATAATTGAGCATCAAGTCATTCTTAAGACAGATTTCCAATTACAGATGTGCACAAATGCTGTCATGTATTTATTAACGACAATCATAACTACTCACAAAGCGAGGCACCTGTTGTAGAATCGTTGCACTATTTGTCAGCGACAGGCCGGCATGGTTGTAAGCAAGCAAGCAAGCAAGCAAGCAAGCAAACACTCGCTCGCATGCACGCATACACCCACCCACACACGAGCTGTAACCCGCAGAAGAACAAGATGACCGACCTGGAATAGGGCGAGTAAGTCTGGCTTACGATTCGCAACGGCGCGTCCTCCGCATATAGTTTCGCGTTCGACAAAGATTCAACCACCAGCAAAGAACTGTCAAAAGTTCTAGCAGTAATGACGAAAAGTCAGGCACACTTAATTTCACTTACCGAAACAAGTAGGTTATCCGAATAGCTGCTTGCTAGCTGCAACGAAGGTGGCGAGCAGATCAGGCCATTGTTGTAACGGACCGTCGGCGAAAACACACAGTAGAGCTTGTTTCACGAATCACTGATGGAAAATATGCGGCAAATGGCATGAGCACAGTTACTTCATGCCAGATAACAGCCAGTGAACCGTACAGAAAAGCTGGCACGCTACACAAAATGCGAAACGATGACAGCCGAGCTGCTGCCAACGCAAAACGACGCGACGACGCCAACGGCTTCTCCGCAGACGCCGGTGCACATCACGATCGCGAAGGACACGTTTCAGCATGAGCGCCGCCCATGGCCTCCGAGATTAGCCGGCGGCGCGCCGTTGCTACGGCCGTCCCATTCGGCACGTTGCCCAGCGGAGAAGCGTAATTTTGTCGCCTCCTGAAGGCGCCGCGAGATGGCGATGTTTCCCCAAGGCTCGTGCGGCGCTCGTTTGGCTCGTCTGCTTGGCACAGCGTGCGATTTCAGCCACAACATCAACCGTGTTAGCACGTAGCACGCAGTAAACGTGCATCTACGCCTTGCTGCAGCTACAAAGAGGTTCAGGTACGTTATTAAAAAGTTACTCCTTGCTTTTGCATGCAACTTTAGTGGCCGTTTAAAAGCCGATTTGGGCAACAGAGGCTGCTACCGCGGAATATTTCATCTAGGTTGAATGCAAGCTTGCCGAACGGTGTTTTCCAAGTTGTCGCGAAATATGACAGCACGTAGGTATGCATTTTAGATGCGAAGCATCTTATAGCGGAGTTCAATCCGGTGGTGGTGGTGTGCGGCGTGTCCACCCTTACTGCGCATGCGCATACCCTCTCCACACGCCACCTCTCCACTCACCATCTCCGCTTTCCCTCTCTACTCACCCTGTCCCCTTCCCCCTGTCCCCTTCCCTCTCCCCTCCCTCCCTCCCCTACCCCTCTCCACTTCCCCCTCCCTACCCCTCTCCACCCTTCCTCTGAAACGCGGGCTAGACATGCCGAAATTCTCTCCTGCACATCGCCGCGATGAGCGCCAGCGCATGCGCGTCCCCTCCCCCTCTCTCTCCTCTCTTACGCTGCGCCCTCTCGCACGCCTGTCGACCGCGTTCCCCGCTCGCCCTGTGAGAATTAACGGCCAGGCTAGAGGGAAGACAAGACGCGCGTAGCGTTCCCCTTCGCGTTCCACGACGCGAGGTCGGTAGCATGCCCAACGAACGCCAACTGAACGCGATCGTGCAAGTGCTCCAGCACGTGCACTAAAGAGGTTACTACGTTCACCTCAATTCCATACATAATGTCAAAAACCTTATGCATTGCAGGCTGTTATGCACAGCTCTACCCAGAACACTGTATTAAGGTCGCCTCATGTCCCTGACTCACCGGTCGCCTCACAGTACAACGCGCGAGGCGGCCGATCACCGCTCGTGTCTATTCCGTGTGTGTGTTTTTGCTACAAACCGTCCCTGAGAGAAAATTACCAGCGCGTAGCAAAACGTAACGTATGGCGTCAGCGAACGGTCTTGTGGCGATGTGCCTCTCCCGCCCCGCAGTCCTAAGTATGCGTCAGAATTGAAGAGGCAATAGCACCAGTAAGCGACATTTTTCCTTTAGTCGGCGCATATGTGGGTTGCAATTTTCTATTACGCGTCGCACAGAGGCTGCGATTGCCGAGCTTTCGCCCTCCGCGCGTGCCTGCGTCGGGGCATGGCCTCGGCGCACCGCCGGCTAATCTCGGAGGCCATGGTTGGGTGAAGCGGGCCATGGGGAGCGCGCGCCGCGGTGCGGCGGCGGGAGTCGTTAACCCGCTTTCTCTGATTACGCGCTCTGCGTGCGAATGGAACGGCCGTAGCAACGGCGCGCCGCCGGCTAATCTCGGAGCAACGGCGCGCCGCCTGCTAATCTCGGAGGCCATGCGCCGCCGAAGCTGATTGCACGGTGCGCCGCATGGCGCGCCGGGTGCGCTGCGTGCGTGCCTGCGTTTTGCCGGTTTTACTACTGTTGTCAGTCGCGCGACTCTAACAGCACGCTCGCACAGCAGCTAATTTGTTTCACAACGATGCCTCTAACAGCACGCTCGCACAGCAGCGCTGCTGTGCGAGCGTGCTGTTAGAGGCATCGTTGTGAAACAAATTATTTTCGGGGTATGGTTGTCTGCGTCATTTGTTTGAGTAAAACCGACGGTAACCGCTCTTTTGACATGCCGTTTTTGTATATTGGCCCTTCTCGAGAAAACATTCGAAGAATCATTGAGATAGTCGTTGTGCACTCGTACTTTCAGACAAAATGTCTGAAAAATGTCTCGAACTAGGCGTTATGGACTTCTTTGGCAAAATAGACTCTGGGTATGCCGTAGCTGTGGAAAATGCTAATAAAGAGTATGCAAGCACATTTGAGGGGCGAATTAATGCTATATTTAAAAAATGCATATATTTTTGGTCTTCTCGTAAACTAAGACGTTTTTTAGAGGTTTTGTGTTTCGTGGGAAGAAACTGCAGTCACGTTTACGTATGTGCGTCACCCATTCACCTTTCTCCTAAGCACGTAAATAATCGCGAGAAATGCCACGAGTGCAATGCATACATGCTCGCACAATCGAATTATTTCCTCAATCATATTTTCCGAAAGATAAAAATTAGCGGCGGTTTCCATATGTTGCAAAATCAGTTTCACGCATTGTCAGATGAACTAGCGTGTAGCGGTTTGCATCCAAACAGCTTTGAAATGTCCGCACGGCCATCCTGTCGACGTCCTCTTGATATCCACGCCTGGATTACTGAAAACGTCCACGTGCTATATTCTTGGACGTCTGTCGGAAGACCTTTTTTGGACATCCAAAACGCGACGTCCGCTGCACGCCCCGTGAACCGCCGTTCTGGGACGCGGACGTTAGGCTCTTCTTCGGACGTCGTCAGGATATTCGTTGTCCATTGGGTTGGTAGCACAGATCGAAAGCTGAACTGTGCCGTGTTTCTCTCGATCAAGAAACAAACGGACCGCGTATAGTCGTGTAAGGAAAACATGGGCATTTATGGGCACCTTTTTACACAACATCGAGGCCGCCAGCCGAATCTGAGAAATTTCAGTAACACGACAAATTCCAACATAACACACACACGGTAACACGAATGCGGCATCGCCGACGTTCGACTCAACACGGGAGTCCGCGATCCGCCGAATCGCCCCTCCCCACGAGAGACGACGGTCGCAGCACAAACAAAGCCACAAAGAGGAAGAGCTCCGCTCCTCATGACACATCGCCGCCAGGCGGCGCCACCGTTAAAGCCCCTTGTGGCA
Organism: Rhipicephalus sanguineus; assembly: GCF_013339695.2. Lineage (NCBI taxonomy): Eukaryota > Metazoa > Arthropoda > Arachnida > Ixodida > Ixodidae > Rhipicephalus > Rhipicephalus sanguineus. Next base: position 12,397,163 of record NC_051184.2, read on the forward strand.
GTATTTTGTAAGCATTCCTAAAACGGACGGAGGCGGTCCGTCCGTTTGAGTCGCACGTGACTAGTCAATGTGAGCACGCGATTCGCCGCGACGCTCGTCACGGCTCACATTGACCAATCGCGTGCGACTCAAACGGACGGACCGCCTCCGTCCGTTTTAGGAATGCTTACAAAATACCGCCATTGATCTAGAAAGTAGCGACACCCTCCTCCGCGCGTGCGTTTTCTTCCTCAATTCTCCTCGGATTTCTCCTTCCCCTGGCCGGCGTGCTGCGCTCAGTACCGACAGTACGCCGAACCCTCCACTGGCTCGCTGCAGCCGCATTAGAATCACTGCGCGCGCTTGTTTAATCGGCCCCTTGAAGCATTAAATGAGAACCTGTCTCTTAAGCAATAGTCATGACGAAAGTGGACTTCCGATAGAACAAAGTGACAAATAGATTTTCGCAACTCAAATCAACATGAGAGGGCGCTGCGGAGTCTGGCACGGTCTGGCCACACTGTGCAGCATGGCGGATTCACGGAGGTCCCCGCATCCGCTGTCTCTGACACAAATATTAATTTTTTGCAATGTGACTGCAGTTCGCGATGTTTTGTAGAAGGGGAGCGGGTTGTCGATGCTGAACATCTCATATTAGTAGGAACCAGTGGTCCTGCAAGCGCGAGTGGCGTGCTGGAAGTGGTCGCGTTGTGTGTTCAAACATCCGGCGTGACTGCGGACCCACGCGAGATCCTCGTTCGAATCGCCGGTGTTTTCCGGGAGCCCTCCATCACTGAAGCAAAGTGCTCGTGCACAGCTGGACTGTCCGCGAAGTGCAAGCACACTTCGGCTGTCTTGATCCGCTGTTACAGGTAGGTGACCCGTCACTAGTTACATCGACGCGCATGGTAACGCAGAGCAAGCTCACTGCTTCATTGCTTTTGAAGCAAGGCTGGCATAACGTAACTGCCCCTGCTCCTATTCCGAACTCGTTTCTTTTTTCCTTTCCTCTAACGCAGTTCGCGCTTCATCATTCATCGTGTCCGACGCACAAGGAGCTGCTTCAGAGCAGCAGTTTGGGAGGGCCGATGAAAGGAGTCTGTTGCATTACACTGACACTTGCTTGGTACGGCGTTGTTTTTTTAGCCGTTTGCGCTGGCATGGGACATCTGAAAAATAAACTGTTGAAGCTTTATGTGTCGATGTGTGTTGCATTTAGTTTTTCACAACAGAAACACAATGTTTTTAGGAAAAGAAAGGGCACTTGCAAGCTAATTACGGTCATGTTTGGAGCGTTATGAAACATTGCACACCGAACGTAGCATCTGCAAGACACAGTTTAAAGTTGCTTGTAACACAATAAAATGATGAATGCTTATGACGCTGACGTCAGCATAATCGAAATCTACATAACGCTACTTTAGGTACTAATACTGCACTTGTAATACGGTATACGCCAGCAAAAAGTGGATGCGGTTGGTTTTCCTTAACTTGCAAGGGCGAGTAAAATTGTCACGAGGGTGGCGTGCATGTCACCAATTACTGTAATAAACCGGCTGAGTGAAATACCAGCATCATATGGACACATTCGTGCGTGATTGGAAGACAAATCCGTACTCGTGCGCGGAGAGCTTTTTGAGTGCACTGCGAATTCGTCCGTGCCATGCAAGAGACTGCGCTTTCAGTAAGTGCCAAGGTTACAATGATCGCTTCCCCGAACTTGATGGTACGCCAGTAGTAAACACTGAGACTTCCTACACCCGTTCACGATGCGCGAGCGTTGTGCTGGAAAGTGCATAGGATGCCTTCCGGGTTGCCGCCACGTGTAGCGCAGAAGACGCGGACAACACAGACACCGTTCAAAGGTCGCACATGTGCTCGAACTGCGGCATGATACATGCAGCAGATAGTCGCAAGTGTGCCCAATAGATCAAGTCCTCGTATTCCGGTTAACATTCAAAGAAAATAAGGTGCAGCTCAATCGCAAGTGTAATGCACATGGCGCACCGAGACCTCGCAGTGCCACATTTGATGACATACTTCAGGCGCCGCAGCGACATGTAAAGTCGCTAGATACGATGGTCATGTAATAGGTTCTAGTTAACAAGTTTACACTAGTGGCTCACCTGGAAAGAAGAAATCATCCCGTGCAAAATGCCGCGAGCAAACGGTCATCGTCGGCGTCACAGCCTTGCCGATGCGAAGATTCGCAATCCACCGCGCTCTGTGGCTTCGGTCTTTGGCCTCGGAAGAAAATGCATGAAAAGAAATAGCGCTATCTTTCCATCACGCTTACACGCACTGGGGAGCACAGCAGAACTTTTTGGCCGTTCGTTTTTTCTTTACTGGCGGCTCCATCTTACCGCCCACGACTGCAGCCGATACGGCACTTATGGCGTCCGGACTGTCTTGGACCTCCGTGCGCAGTTTCCTCCCACTGCCGCTAGGTGCCGCATGAATTGCTGGAGTCGCGATACTGGCGGCTGAGCGGTTTACCTCTCCGTCGCCTCCTCGCCAAGAAGGAATGTGGTGGTTTACTTAAACTTATTTGGGCCAAATGAGTGGGCCCGAAGCCTTTTTGTGTCAATGCCGCTGTCAGACACGCACGCACGCACACGATACAGGTAAGCAGGCACACACCAGGGGCGGATCCAGCCACTCATTTTAGGGGGGGCGGTCGCTTGAAGAAAACTGGAGAGGAGAGGGGCTCACTTTTGTTTTTAGTGTTACTATTATTAAAAGAACCCCATCACAGCATAAATACTGTTACTTTGTACTTAAAGTGGTTCCACTAATCTGTCCTCATCAGTTTCCTAACCTTAATAAATTGGAAGAATTACTACAAATTACGGGCTACCACACTTCAGATATATGCCCATTTTGCTGCGCTAAGCCTTTGTTAGAAATCGGGTTGCGTGGCCGGTGTGAACACGGGTTCGTGTCTTGCCGGGCAGTCATCAGGATAATTTGATGGTAGGAAAAAAACTATACAAGTAATTTACATTATCCAGATCACAGGGAACAGGCACGGTGCTCCAGCACCGGATTAAATTAGCAGATTGAGGTCCACCCCATTTTCCCTCTCTCCACGCTGTCACCACACCAGGATTCCACCAATCCTGGAACCTTTGTAGGGTCATAATGATGAGCACACACCTGCGCTTCAAAATTCAATGTCCCGTTGATCGCGCAAGACTTCAGAGGTTGAGGACCGCCATCTCTCACGATCCTTCCGGGGATTAGGAGGCTCGTTGACCTCGCGTTGTCAGCACTTGTACTTGGATTATTCGTTTGGACAAAAGTCATCCGTATGGCGCCGAACAGACGGCAGAGACGACACGGCAGGTGCACGGTGCGCTATTAGAGTTTTTTATCAAGTTGCGGAAACACGGTACGGGAATAGGGTACGGGATTACGGTAGCGCTCCTCCTCTCTCGCTCGTCCGCTCCCAGTTCCAGTGACGCACTAGTGCGTCTCCCGAGCGACAGGTGGATCGTTAAGAATGCATGGGCTGACAGGCAATAATGAGGCGTCACACCACACAGTAAATTTCGACAAAAGCTTTTGTGGTGTTGGGGTGCCTTTACCGCAATTAGCAGCGGCGAAAGCACAACGAGCGAGAAAGGAAGAGCGGTACCGTAACAACCCACTCCAGGTCGTTTTCAGTCGCTGAGAAGCGAGGTCAACCTTTCAAGGCGACAAGGCACGAGTGGCGGCTCTCAGAAGCCTTCTTGATAAAGAAACAAGGAGAGAAATGCGTGCGTGAACCGTCACTGGTTTTAACCGATAAAGAAATAGCGTTTCTGACAGCCGGACCAGGGGAGGCACGCGAGTGTAGGGAGGTGGTTTCGGAGCTGCGCATGTGCCGTTTGCAAATGAAACTATTTATTTTAGAGAGCTTAAAAATAAGAAAGCACTGCTCCACTTGCTCATCTCCACGCGTACGTCGCATCGTTTTAACAAATAAAACGAAGACAGCAACGAAAGCAGAACGGCAGCAGCATCACAGACGACGAAAATTAGCAAGTGGCACAGTGCTTACGCATATTTACGTAATCCTTGCAAGTGACTGTCTGCATAATACCTTAAAAAAATAGCTGCGCACTTTGTAACCGAAAGAATAAATCGCAATGTGCGTATTAACAATATATCGGGCTGAGCATGAGCAATAAATGCTGAATATATGAGCGTGCGACATATATCGCTTGTACTTTAGCAAAATTATCTCAGTCAGTGTGGCATCGCTTCAGTACATTTGAAACTTCTGAGCACAAAATCGTGGGCAGCGTTTATTACATGCAAAAGAAAACAATTCATGTTCATATTCTTCCACGTGTCTTGGAAAACATACCTTGACGTTTTTTAACATGTGGAAAAAATATAGTGAAGAAAAAAGTACTTAATTCAACCATAATGTTATAGCAGATTATGTAGGATATTAGTACATTCCTCGTAACTGCATTAGAAGGGCTTCAGAAAGATACACTGTAGTCAGTTTGCGGATTTCTTGGGTGCTCTGAACTGCTTAATAACGACAAATTACAGGATATACTTGGCTGAATACTGGCGTGGCTGGTATCTCCAATACTGCAGCTAGCAATGATAGGCATGTTTCAAGTCTTCTTGAACTCAAAAACAAAACAATCAAGGGGTGACGATATCAAATCTTAAGTTCTAAACGCAAGCTATATATTGTGCGTGACCTATGCTTACCTTGTGTCGCCGGGACGGGTCAAGTGGTAACTACAGTACCAGTCTCCAGACTGAGGAAAGAGGCACAAGGCATTGCTCAAATTCCTAAAGACAACAGACTTACACGAGCGGCTGTAGACTTTTTAATGATGCCGCATACCGCACAAGACTGCCGCTCTGCGCTGTGAAGTTATGCGCGTGCGTGTGTGTTCCCCTCTCTTTCTCTCTTTCTTTACTCTTCTTTCAATCTCCCCCATCCCTTTCCCCTGTGCAGGGTAGCATACCCGTTATTCCAAACTGGTTAACATCCCTGTCTTTCCTCTCTCCCGTTTTCCTTTCCTTCTTTCTGTCTACCAGTTGGAAACACGGCTCAGCGCCATCTCATAGGACTCGGGTAGCAACGCGCACGTCTAGACACTCGCAGGACGGTGGGACAGCCGCCAGCCGCCTGTGCCTTGTCAATGCGCACCGCTGTTTCCCGCCAAATTTGAGAGTTGAAATCCTTGGCGTAAACAAAGGCGATGTAGCCACTTTCCTTTCACTCCTACGCTGCAAGAAGCGCAGTGCAATGTCAAACCTACAGCATTAGGACTGCAGTTCGAAAAACCTGCAGCTGCCGCGGAAGCTCTCGCATGCTTTTCGCCGAAGGAATAAAGAGAGAAAGAAGTGAAAGGTGAGACCATGCGTGAGACTAAAACGTTTTAGCAAGATACCTGCAGGTGCTCGAGCCGCGCGGGGCCAACACACGCGTGGCTGGGGAGCGGGGCGCCAAAGGGGAGGGCGCGCTCGATTCCCACAGGCTACGCAATCAGGAAAATGTGCAACTCCGCGTGTCTCATAGCCGCGTTTCGTCGTTGCAAGTGCGAGCAGAGCAAGGACAGCCGTGCAAAATATATCTTACACTGTGGCGCGCGCACCAAGAGTCGCGACGCTTCAAATGAAAAACAAGAACGAAAGGCTAAGAGATATGGAACAACATGTTCACAGCCTTTGTTTACCTCTAAGCCAGAAAAACTTGTAATTTATTCCTCCGCATAAAACTGAAAGAAATAGCATTGTGGGGTGCGAACACATCTACTGCAACAAGTCTCGCTAGCCTCCACAGCGTCGACTGCTTTGTGTGGAACGGAGCATAGTCTGCACAGAGCAAGAGGGAACTGGCTAAGAACGACCGAGCGAAGACGGGTTGTGTTGGAGCCAAGTGCGACAGACAACGGGCAGCTGAATCACCGCTACTGTCATCCTTCAAGACAAGCGTAGATAGTGCGCTGCTAATTGTGCTTAACCAGCCGAGTACTCACAAATACATTGTGTTGAACGACTGAACAAAGAAAGCAACCACGTTTATTCTCAGAGCCTGCTCAGCGCCGAGTCGATCCACCTGCGGTTGGGTATGACCCCGCTCCAGACGGTGCCGGTACCCATTCCGCACAGGGCGCTGGTCATGGTCACCGTGGTGCCTTGGCTTGTCATACCCACCAGCGTCCAGTTGGAGGAGCGGTTCAGGCGGCACACCAAGGGACCGCCGCTGTCCCCCTGCAACGTAACAACAAGACCGCGTGTTTGGCTTTGTCGTCAATTTCGTGCAGCGCGCTTTCGATGCCGAATTTCCAGACGCGTCATTTGGTAAAATGCTTTTTTCTCACCTTGGCTCTTTTCTTTCTTAGTCGGGGAAAAAAATTGTGCCATTCGGGCAGTTAAGTCGTTACTTGCGGCGGGAGAAATTGGCTTAAATAGCTTTTTTTATTATTGACTGTATGGCGCACGTTCTACCTGCGAAAAAAACCAAAAGTCGATTAAGCTATTGCGGGGAAAATAAAATTGTATCTCACTGTTATGTTTTGCCGCTCATAAGTCGATCGTGCAGAAGGGACGGCGTGGCATGTACGTTGTACAAAGCTTCTTTCTCGGCTTTCTCTCTGCATGGTCTTTGGCTGTGCAATTATCAATGGAAGGCAAACGGCTTCCTTTGAGCAGCTTGTCTTCCCCGCTGGCCCTCAGGGGTTGCGGTTAAGCGACGTCCCCTTCTCAGAGGCCGGCTTGGAAAGAGCGACCCGAACGCGTGGGAAGATGAGGCGGGCAAACATCTCCTGCTTTGCGCCGTCGCTCGAGGGGACAATTTAACGACCGACATGTGCTTTCGCAGCAATGCAAGGTCCGAATGCGAGGGAGGCAAGGACACGCAAACGCCTTTTGTTTCCCGGAACCGTTTAACGACTGCCCCGTGGGTTCAACTCGATGAGTTGGGAAATGGCGTGAATGCACCAGGGCTACAATACCGATGTATTTCGACCGTGAGAATCCCTGAAAGCGTGAGATAAGGAGAGGGAGAGCCATGATGGGAAAGAGTGCCAAAACGCCTGTCTACACTGTAAAGACACTGCTGTCGAGATTAGTGACAGCAGTAGGGAGTGGCTTAATCTGAGGATAACAGATTGGATAAGGGAATGTTGAGGCGGACCACCAGTGGCCACCTCCCCTTTTCTTTGTTTATCGCAGGGTACCTAAGACTGGACGGAATTCGTTTCCCTTCAGTCTAGGCTGTAATCACTTAACTGATCGATCAGTTCTTCGTATGTAGTAACAGTGTTCTAGGCTCTAACTTAAGAAAAGTTAAGTAGAAGAGTAACACGCTGTTGATGTCTATGTTATCATCAGTGTGCTTCGGCAAGCTATACATATGACTGTAAA